>NC_142502.1:3964423-4267884 GCF_057876585.1 Rhinolophus sinicus | reverse complement strand
ACTGTGATGGCCACTTCCTCTTACAGCAGTAGAGTCCAGGAGTCACCACAAGGTCCCCCAAAGCCAAAAATAGGTACCGTGTGGGCCTTTGCAGATAAAGTTTGCCCCACCCTGGTTTAGAAAGTGGATAGGGGTGGACTATCTGTTTTAGCTCTCAGAAATTCGTGTTTTTATTGTTCAGCATGTAATGCGGGAAAAGTCTTTCTGGGAAATGCGTTCTTTCCTCAACCTCCCAAATTTTCAAGTTGGGCAGTGGAATTATTGCCTTTTTTCTTCCCCCTCAGATTGAAATTTTGAAGAATAAGCATGCTCAGAAAATTGTTCTATGGGAAGATTTATGTCAACATTTTCTCAGAAGCTTTTGTGACACCCAGCTCCCAAGTTGTTTTGCTAAATTTGCTAAAGCCATTAGGGTGAGTTAATAAAAGCTGCTTTAAGAATTATGTCACTGGCAGTCATGTCCAGCTGTCCCGGAAACCAGTGATGCAGCTGTGTTCAATGACAGAATAGAAATAAGGCTGAACACAGAATTAGGTATGATAATACGATAATATGCAAAGAGAGATCAACAAGACCACATATAGAGGATGTAAGAAATAAAAAGGATCAAAAGAGAACATGTTTAAAGGTAGAGAGAAACCTGTTGGAACATGGCAATAAATCTCAAACTCTGTCAAAAATGATTTCCTGGGGTCCCTGTGGCCCTATAAAAATACTAGGATGCAAAGGAAGGTGAAGAAGCAGGTGGTGATGGGGCTAAGAGGAGCGAGCGTGAACGGGCGTAGGGAAACAATGCACTGTGGGCAAGGAGAGGACGCAGGGCTTTGTGCAGGAGAGAGCCCAGCAAACACTGTTATCTAGTCCTTTCTGTCCTAAGAAACCTTTGGAGTGGAATACCAGTCAGCTGGAGCCAGACACCCGCACGCGCGGTCTGTGCACGCGTGAGAGGATCAGTGATGTGTGGCTGGCAAAGAATAAGCAGCTACTGGGAGGTGCCTGTGAAATAAATGTTTAAAAATGAGTGTCGTGGGTGGAAGACTAGAAGATAGGAGGGTGAGATAATCTTGTGTAGCACGAGGAAGCAGGAGCTACGAAGTAGTGACTGAAGTATTGCAGAGATGAGGGTATAAAAGCAGCTAAGAGGAGGCCTCCGATTATCTGAGAGAGAAAACAAGATGAGTGCAGTGGGAAGAACAGCAGTGTCGGGGTGAAGGAAACAGATTTTAGGTCCCGAATGTCACTATGTGAACAGGACAGTCAGTTTCCGACAGGCTCGGCTTTCTCATCTGTGTAATTGGGTCAAGTGGGAAGAGACAGAGACCAGATGAGAGCTAGTGATGCTTCTGGCTCAAAAAATGCTGTGGGTGTTGTATCTGCATTTCAATTTGGTAGCTCAAATCTCTCCCTCTCTCTCTCTTTCTCTCTCTCTCTCTCTCTCTCTCTGTCTCGTGTCTATGTCTATCAGTTGTCTATCTATCATCTATCTATCTATCTATGTATCATCTATCTATCTATCTCTCTATCTCTCTATCTCTCTATCTCTCTATCTCTCTATCTCTCTATCTATCTATCTATCTATCTATCTATCTATCTATCTATCTATCTATCCTCTCTATTTTCTAGCTACTAACTTGAAAAAGACTGCCATTGTTTGTTTTGCTTTAACAGGAATAAAATGCAGTTTTTCTGTGATTTGAAAATGCCTCTTGCTCGTAAGAATTTGAATCAGTCCACACAGAACTTGGTGGTTGGGAAAATTCTGATTGTATGAGTTCTGTTTTTTTGCCTCATTTTCGAGAGTGAATACAACAAGCAGGAAAAAAAAAAAATTCTATGAAGTCACAAATAAAAACCAATAAAACTTTGGGCATATTTAAAAATACTTGGAAAGTCACAGAATTTTGTGTTGTGGTTAAGCTGCTGCTGGGAGAGAGGTGAGGATAGAGCCAAGACAAAAAAAAAAAAAAGAGATGCTGTCATTTTTTTTTAATGTAAACAGTGTATGTGCATTAATTAGCTCCTTTAATTCTCACGTGGACCCCGGGCTCTATACATTCCCTTCCTCCTGGTAAGAGGACAGTTGTCTCAGAGACGCTAACTGACCTGCCTGAGGAAGAGGTGAGGTGAGATGTGAGGCAGGCAGGGGGCCCATGGCACCTGCCCTTAGTCACCGTGCTGCCCTGCCCCCATCATGCTGTCACTGAGATGGACGCGGATTTAAGTGTAATAAACGCTCATGCTAGTGTTGGGGTTGGTGCCGCAAGTGTAAGGAGCGCAGACTTGGTGGCCTCCAGCCTTGCACTCACATTCCTGCTCTACCACTTACACGAAGGGTGAACTTGGCCAACTTACCCAAGTTTATCTTCCCGTTGGTCAAATGCAGACACAGGACATGTCTCAGAGGACTGGCCGAGTTACACTTCTAAATTGTCTGGCACATCGTGGCTGTCCAGGTAGTAATGTTTTTCTTCTGTTCTCTTCATCTAATGTGCAGAGTATGCAGTTTTCTGTTAGGGAATATGGTGGGAACAAAGAGCGCGAGGGCGCTGGTACCAGCAAGTTTTCAGTTTAGTTGAGAAAAGAAGAGAAAACGTCATGCGTGTGGACACACTGCTTTCGTCTGTGCTTCCAGGTTCGAGGAGATGCAAAGTGTGGGCGGGTTTGTAGGGAAGGGACGTTCCTCCAGGGGAGTCAGGACCTGAGCCTTGAAGATGAATATGGCTGTAGGAAGGAGGTCACACAAGGGGAAGAGTGCAAGGATTCACGGGCACTTGAACGAACAATGAGGACTCAAGGAGTGAAGTCATGTTCAGGGTTAAGAGGGTGAGATCTTGTAGGACAAAGCGTGACAGGAGATGCTAGGAGCTCTTTGTGACAGACCTTGATGGAGGTTGTGAGAATGTGGCAATTACAGACCTGAAAGGCAGAGCCAAACCTGACACAGATTCAAAGGTTCATGACGGATCACAAGGAGCGGGAGGGAGAGGGGAAGCAGAGGAAGCAGATGGTCCCAAGGTGGTGGCTGAGAGCGACCAGCAGGGTGATGGGCAGGTGGGTGATCCCTGGCACTTTGGGAGCAAGGGCCTGAGCTGCTTCTGTAAATTAACTTTGAAAGTCTTTTAATGATTCTTCAAATGTCACTCAAAAGTCTAGGCTTGCCCATGTTTCAGTTGGTTCCTGAGGGTGCTGAGACCACACTTCAGAATTTGATACAGTCGTCGGGAAGGATGAAAACATCTTCTAAAATAACTTTTCTAGGTGCTTTGAAGCATCAGGATGTGCCGTTCTTTGTTATGCGGCCTGGAATGACTGGAAACATTCTCCTTCAGCTGTATGTATTTGTTCTCTATTGTTGCTAACAAATTACTCCATGCTTGAGCGGCTGGAAACAACACATTTATTATGTCACAGTTTCTGTGACTCAAGAATCTGGGAGCAGCTCAGCAGGATGGTCCTGGCTTCGGGGTGTCTCAGGCTCTTTCCATCAAGGTGACAGCCAGGGCTACAGTCCTCTCAATACTCCACAGGGAGGACCTGTCTTCAACCTCCCCCAGGTGGGCCTGCCTACGGCGCTGCCTTCCAGGGTGGCTGCACCTTCCCCCTGAGAGGGCAAGAGAAAGCAACCAAAATGGAGGCCACAGCCTCTGATCTCAGAAGGGCAGCCCTCTCTTCTGCCATGTCCTGTTAGAAGCAAGTCATACTCAAGGGCTTAGGGTGACACAAGGGCTAGGGGATCAGGAGGTGAGGACCATAAGGGCCGTCTGTTTTCAGTATAAGGACTTCCATTTTTGCTTCCAAGCTGAGCTTGAAACAGTTGTGCTGACATCATTATCATTCAAGCCTTCCCTAACAACCATATATTAAGGTCCTACCATGTGCAAAGCCACAGTACCCCAGAGTCTGTCTCCCACATCGCTGCCTTAGAAATGTGAAGTCACCATTTGAGAGTCAGGTCAAGTGCAAAGCCCGATCTTTCATGCTTTCCCGTGGAAGGGGAGAAAACAGTGTTAGGATTGTACACAAAGAAGGAGCACACCTTTGGCAAATGATTGTCCCTACAGGTATTATTACCAAGAAGATGATTTTTACCTTCCTTCCAGAAACTTTGTACGAAAGATGTGACTCTCTCGCCAGGATCTGTGCTGCTTGCATCATAGGCAGTGCTTCCCTTGAGAAATCCCTAAATAGGAGCTCCTTTGTGGAGTGGCCTCCTGACTCAGTGCTACGGTCCTAAGCTGAGTTGGTGTCAGCAAGAATATTTTCCATCAGTTGCTCCTATTAGTTTTAGAAATAATTTGAAGCACTTCCAGAACATCTTGTGTTTTCTGTTGCACACACTACATCTGTTTTGTTTTTGCTTCAAGCACGTGCATACATTTTAGTGACTGTTAAGTGCCTTTGGATTGTTTTTTTTAACTGAGAAAGGCATTTGAGATAGGCAGTCTTCACATTGGTTTAACCTTTCAGAGGTTAGAGAATGAGTAAGTAATACTCTAAAAATAATACCTTTTAAAAGTCTGAGAAAAACGCATGCATGAAAAGAAAAATGTATATTATTTTATGGGTCTCATCCAATGAAACATGAGTCAAAATCATGTTCCCAATTTATAGAGGCTCTTTGAAGAGCCTCGTTTTGCTTACTATGCATTTTTCTCAGGTGAGATGACTTCTCATTATTAACTATTGGATAAATTGAATAAATTTCCACAGGGAAGGTCACCCTTAATTATCAGGACTCGCCTAATTGAGAACCTCTCTCTCCCTTTGTGTTGAAATAGCTGATTGTCCAAAAACACTCGCCTAATATCCTTCACATGGCTCTTTTCCCACCTGAGGTGATCAATCACGCTGTTTCTTTGTGTACTAAACGGGAATATTTGTAACTTTTAGCAAGTCAGCCGCTGTGGGAATATGAAGGCAGGAGAATGTTTGAACTTGCAAAGCCCTTCTAGGTCCCTAAGTAAGTGGTATTTTATAAAAATCATGGTATTTTCCCGTGTCATTTTAAAGTTTTTACCTTAATGAGCAATCAGTTTTGCATAGTCTTGTCGGGCCCGGAGTTTACTTCCCTGCTCTCAGAATTGTACACAAGAAAACAGAGGGCCTCGCATGTGTTCTCATCATATCATAGAAATCAAGTGGTTGCTTTTTTTCTTTTAAGGCACACAGGGGAATTCTGTGGAGGGCTTCCTGGGCTCTGGTAGGGACAGCTGCAAGTAAGCTGATATCGTGGGGCCAGGCCTCAGACCCACTGCTGGCCCTGGGCTGGCAGCTGGCCTGTGCTTCACCAGCAAGAGTGGACTGACTCTTGCAATACGGGGCCTGGCTCTGGAAAATCCTGGGCAGATGGGACAAATGCTTTAAGAAACAACTGGTTTGAAAGAATAGACTGTTTGACACTCCCAGCTGTGAGGGCCATTTGTGAGAAAGAGTCTGTGCTGGGGCGGGGGTCAGGGACAGCTGTGGCCAGGGGCTTAGCTTTCAAACCAAAGTAAATTGCTGGCTCGAGGAGAGCGTTTTGATCATATATGGATTTGTTAACATTTCAGCTGTTGACTTCTATGGGGTGTAAGTTTGGACAGCGGTCTGAAGGTCTCCTGTCATTTCAGGCTTCACCAGCTAAAAGCAAAGCCTATGCAGTACCCTGTTCCTCCCATCTGAGGTACCAGAGCCCAGCTTTCATGTCCAGTCAGGTATTGCCCATGGCACCTGTGCAACACCTAATATTCAGTGGGTTCTAACAATGTGTTTGTTAACTGGAAGGGTAATGGAATAAAAACGGTGTTGCCTCCTCTCCTTGGAGAAATTACATAAAGGCAGTAAGAGAACAAGGAACACACGCACGCACGCACGCACGCACGCACGCACGCACGCACGCACCAATTTTAGTGAAACTGTGAGATATAAGTAACCTGAAACACAATATACACAGGTGTGCTCTGAAGGTCAAGATGGATCCAGGAGTACGTGCAGCAAGGACCCTGTAGTGCAGCCTACGGGCTCAGCAGTTTCTCCAAGTCCGAAGCAGCGCTCAGAGGGGTGAATCCAGCGTCCTTCTCTAGGGAAAAGAAGAAGCCCCAAACTGTTTGCATAGGGGAAAGGC
Organism: Rhinolophus sinicus; assembly: GCF_057876585.1. Lineage (NCBI taxonomy): Eukaryota > Metazoa > Chordata > Mammalia > Chiroptera > Rhinolophidae > Rhinolophus > Rhinolophus sinicus. The sequence continues at coordinate 4,261,781 of NC_142502.1, read as the reverse complement.
AAGGAAGCTGGGAATGAATAGATCATGACGACCGGCTATATTTTCAGGAAATGGCTTGTTGTAGATCTCAGTTGTGTGGAGAGAGCCAAAAGCTGAAAGAACTCATGAATTGCAATACAGCACATTCCTATGCAAAGATGTCATAAGAAAAAAGGATAAGGACAAATGGAAAAGCAAATGGCAGATAAAAAATAAACCACTGTCATAAAGCAGGTTAAAATTATGAACAAAAAATACCCATGGATTTATGCGCAAAAATAAAAGCAAAAACAAGAATGAAATAATCTAAGCAATGACCTCTATGAAACCGGAGTAGAAAGCAGGGATATGAGAGCTGCGGGAAGAAACGATGACGTGAAAGAGGGAGGCAAACATGAACTGTGAGAGCTTTAGGAAACAAATGGAAAGAAAAATAAACCTATCACTGTAATGAAGATGTTCCTGGAGGCAGCACAAAGGATACTTTACAATGTTAAAAAAAAACGTAATAAGAGATAAGAAAGACGGGATTGGAAGACACATGGTAGTCAACATACAAATAATTGGAGTCCCTAAAGGAATAAACCAAAATAATAGAACAGAAAAAAAAAAATAAAGATATAATGCAAGAAGATATTCCATAAATGAAAAAAAACTGAACTCTCCATGTTGAAAGGACAAGTGGAGTTCCAGGAGAAATGGACATAATTTATATATTAGATATAGTCTATTAAGCTTATTGGACTTAAAAAAAAGAAATGAGGTTCTTCGAGAACCTAAGCAAAAATATCTTTAAGAATAAAACCATTCATACTGGTCTTGGATTCCTCACTAGCAACACTGAGTTCTACGTAGAGAAGAACACATTCAAGAGATGTAGTCAAAATGAAGAAAATCAGAAATGCTTAAAATTGAATAAGTAAATTCCTAGCAAATGCAAACAAACATAAATCCAGAGGTCATGATTTTATATCAGACTTGGGGGCAAAAAGCATTGAACAAGAGAATATAGGCGCTTATAATAATAGTGGAGTACAATTGACATAAAGATATCAGAGAACAACCGTGTACCAAATAAAATGGCATGCATATTTTAAAAATAAATGAATAAATACACATGTAAATAAAAGTGCAAAGAATAATAAATTAATGGCTAAAGGGATACTTCGATTCATTCTCTCAATTCATCACAGATCAAGAAAACAAAATAACATTAAAAAAGGCATATCTAATTGAGATAAATCAATACTGTACCCTTAAAACAGAATATATCTTCTTTTTTAAGTGTCACTAAAATGTTTACAAAATTTTGCCAAGGAAAATCACATTAATTTTCAGAGTAGAAATAGTATGTCACATTCTTTGATCATAATAAAACATTAAAAATAAAAAAAATTCTTATGCTCTGTAAATGAAGACTAAAACAATAATAAAAACTGTGATGATAGTAACAAACCATATTCCTTGTAAGCTACTATTGAGGAAAAACGAAAATAACTGCAACAGAAGGGATCTGAAAATTAAAGTTAATAAATTCTACATAGAAATTATGGAACAAAAATTGGAGATGAGTAATATTCATAGTTTTAAACACATGCATTAACATCAAATAAAGATTTTTCTACTTGAGTTCAAGTAGAAAAATAATTAAAGGAGTTAAACATAAAATAGGTATTGTTGCACAAGAAAACAAAAGCTGACAGAAGGAATAATAAATTTAAAGCTAGATGTTTAAATTAAAAAAAAAAAAAAGCAAAAATGTTGATGTACTGTTGGCAAGCCTAGTTAAGATGAAGAGTGAGAAAGTACAAATGCACAAAATAATAGTTAATAATGACAGGTGAGATGAAATCAAAGAATCATGACAAATTACTCTGCTTATTTCTATGTAAATAATTTCAGGCTCTGAAATCAATGATTTACCAAAACTCATCCCAAAAGGGAAACATTCGAAGAGATTAGTTATTGTAGGTGAAATATAGAAAGCTGCAGTAGCTACCTTTTGAAAAAAGCATCAGGCCCAGGTTATTTCATAGGAAAATTCTACCAAACATTTAAGAAATATATAATTTCAACATTATTAAGGTGTTCTAGATCATGTAAGGGGGAAAATGGGCAACTTCTAAGTCCTTTGTATGTACTTAGCAATAGCTTGCCAACCACAACAAAAATAGACGACCAGAAGAAAACTATAGATGCAATAATCTTTATACATGAACAAAATTAGGACTACAATCTAGCAGCACCATAAAAAAATAAATAAAATGGAGTTATTTCAGGAATTTAATGGTAGTTTAAAATTAAAACTAATTTGCCATTTTAATAGGTTTTAAGAGAAAAATGGTAATATCATTTCCAAATGTGCCAAGAAGATTTTTGCTAATATTCAATGTACATTCTTTTTAAAAAGATTTTTATTAAAAATATAGCTAACACACACTATTATATTAGTTTCAGGGCTACACCATAGTTATTGAAAATTTATATGCCTAACGAAGTGATCACCGTGAAAAATCCAGTAACCATCTGACACCGTACTGTGCTATCACAATATTATTGACTATATTCCCCATGCTATATGTTATATCCCCATGACTTATTTGTTTTATAGCTGGAATTTGGACCTATTATTCCCCGTCACATTTTCACCTCTTTTTAAATTTTTCCGTTACAGTTGACATTCAGTATTATTTGATATTAATTTCAGGTGTACAGCATAGTGGTTAAACATTTATATAATTTAAGAAGTGATGCCCCTGACTAGTCTAGTACCCACCTGGCACTATATATAATTATTACCATGTTATTGACTATATTCTCTATGCTTTACTTTACATTCCCATGACTATTTCGTAACTACCAATTTGTACTTCTTAATCCCTTCACCTTTTTCACCCTGCCCCCCAACCCCTTCCCATTTATCACCCCAACAAATCTAGTGCCCATCTACACCATACATAGTCATTAGAATATTATTGATTATATTCCTAATGCTATACCCTGCACACCCATAACTACTTCTTGGCAACAAATTTTGTACTTCTTAGTCTCTTCCCCTTTTTCACTCACCCCTTACCTCCCTCCCATCTGGCAACCATCAGTATGTTCTCTGTATCTATGAGTTTGTTTATGCTTTGTTCTTTAGATTCCACACATAAGCAAAATCACATTGCATCTATCTTTCTTTGCCTGAGACTCCACTCAGCACAATGTCCTCCAGGTCCACTCAATTGCAAGAACCCATTACCTTCCATGGCTGAGCAATGTTCCATTGCATATATATGTACCATCTCCTCCTTATCCATTCATCCATTGATGGACACCCAGGCTACTTCCACATCTTGGCCATTGTAAACAATGCTGCAATGAACATATGGATGCCCATATCCCCTTGAAGTAGCCTTTTGGGTTTCTTCAGATAAATACTCAGAAGTGGGATTACTAGGTCTTTCTTTGTCTCTTGTTATAGCCTTTGTTTTAAAGGATGTTTTGTCTGGTATAAGTGTTGCTAATCCATGTTCTTTTGTTATTTTTGTTTCCATTTTTGTGAAATAACTTTTTCCATCCCTTTTACTTTCCATCTGTGTGTCTTTCAATCTGAAGTCTCTTGTAGGCAGCATATGTAAGGGTTTTGTTTTCTTATCCATTCAGCCATCCTATGTCTTTTGATTGGAGCATTGACTCTATTTACATTGAAAGTAATTATTGATCGATATGTAGCTATTGGCATTTTATTATTCATAATTTTGATCTTTTTTTTTTTTTCCATCTTAAAGAAGTCCCTCTAAGATTCCTTGTAATACTAGTTTGGTGGTGATGGACCTCTTTAGCTTTTTCTTGTCTGCGAAGCTCTTTATCTGTCCTTCGATTTTAAGTGATAGCCTCGCTGGGTAGAGTATCCTTGGTTGTAGGTCCTTGCTTTTCATCACATTGTATATTTTGTGCCAATCCCTTTGGCCTGCAAAGTTTCTGTTGAGAAATCAGCTGACAATCTTCTCGGGGCTCCTTTAAAGTTACTAGTTGTCTTTCTATTGCTGCTTTTAGGATTCTCTCTTTGTCTTTAACCTTTGCCATTCTAATTATAATGTGTCTTGGTGTGGGCCTCTTTGGGTTCCTCTTGTTTGGGACTCTGTGCTTCCTGGGCTTGTATATCTGTTTCCTTCTCCAGGTTAGGGAAGTTTTCAGTCATTATTTATTCAAATAGGTTTTCAATTCTTGCTTTCTCTCTTCTCCATCTGGTACCCCATGAGGCAAAAGTTGGTACACTTGATATTGTCCCAGAGGTCTCTTAAACTATCCTCATTTTTTAGATTATTTTTGCTATTCCCATTGGGTGTTTTTGCTGCCTTGTCTTCTGGATGGCTGATTCAATCCTCGCTTCATCTAGTCTGCTGGTGATTCCTTCTAGGTCATTCTTCATTTCAGTTATTATATTCTTCATTTCTGACTAGTTCTTTTTCATGGTTTTTATATTCTTTTTTATGCTTGCTATCTCTTTGTTGCAGTTCTCCCCAAGTTGCTTAAGCAACCTTATAACAATTGTTTTGAACTCTGTGTCTGGTAGGTTGCTTGTGTCCATTTTGTTTAGTTGTTTTTCTGGAGTTTTCTCCTGTTTTTTCATATGGGACATATTTCTTTGTTTTCTCATTTTGGTTGCCTCTGTGTGTTTGTTTTTATGTATTAGATAGATCTGTTATGTCTCCTAGTCTTGGCCGGGCGGCATTATGTGTAGGTGCCCTGGCACATTCTCCCTGCTCACCTGCACCAGGTGCTCTAGGAGTGTCCTTTGTGTGGGTGTGTGTGCCCTCCTGTTACAGTTGAGCCTTGATTGCTATTGGCATGTCAATGGGTGGGATTGGCCCTCAATCTGATTGACTGTGAGGTTTGGCCATGTCAACAGCTCACTGGCTGTTGTGGGGGAGGCTGATCACACTGAGTGGGATTCACACCAGTGGGCTCTGGTGCCTGTTGAGACCACCATTTGTGTGTGCCACTTGTGGGGCTAATTGGGTGGTGCTCTGCTGTGGTCTGAAGCCAACCTCTAAGTATATTGGTTCTGGGGCCTCTTGGGAGGGGCTCTGGTGCAGGCACAGGTCACCCATTGCATATGACTGGCTGGGGACTACCTGGTAGGAGCTACAAAGTGATTCAGTTGTTTGCTGCCTGTGACAAAGTTGGAGGCATTTAGGAGAGGCCACGCTGTGAACCCAGAATGACGGCCACTAGTTCCAAGTCTGGGGTAGCTCCACAAAAAGCCAGGACATCTGGAGGCCTGCTGCCATCTGCCAGCTGTCCTACAGTTCAGCCATTGATAAAGCCTCGTGTTGTATGTGAGTTGGGTGAGGCAGGATTTCAGGGAGTCAGTACAGTGGGAAGAGTTGTGGTCACCAGGTTAATGTAGACTCTGGTTTGGTGCCAGTGCTGAGCCTGGAGCTACTCAGCAAAAGTCTCAGAGCTCACCGAGGCCTGTTGTCAACTGTCTGGGGCCCATGGACTTCAATAGTTTTCCAGAAAAGACGGCAATGTGGGCAGGGCTCGCTGATCACAGAGAAAAACGCTTCTGGACTTGGGGGAGTTGGGTGGGGTGGAGGCAGCAGGGCGGAGCTTTGGAGTTCACCAGGCCAATCAGATTCAGATTTGGCCGTAAGCGTAGGGGGAGGGCTCAACACAGAAAAGATTGTGCCCACCTGCCGCTTGACGGCTGCATGGGAGAAGATTCCCTTACAGGGAAAGTGGCAACTGTCCTCCAGCTCTCTCCGTGAACCACACTCCTCAGTCTGCCCTCTCATATGCCTCCAACACCCCCGAGTCACTGTCCCTCCGCTGGAGCCCAAGGTGAGTGCCGGCGAGCGAGTGAGTCTGTGCGCGGGTCATTTAAGAGGATGTCTGGGTTAACCGCCGCCTTCTGTCCCACCTGGATGGTCGGAATCCCCCGTTTTTCAAAGCAAGGTGTTGTAAGGTGTCCTGTTCCCGGCACCAGTGCTCTGGGCTGGGGAGGCTGGTCTGGGGTTGGGGTCCCTCTCTCCTCCAGGGGGAATCTCTGAAGCTGAGCTATCCCACCTGATGCTCATCCACCACACACAGGTGTGTGGCCTGTTCTGCGTCTCTGTCCCTCCTACCAGTCTCGACGTGGCTTCTTCTTATATCCTTAGTTATAAAACTTCAGATGGTTCTCCAGGTTGATTGTTCCATAATTTAGTTGTAATTTGAATGTGTTCATGGAAGGAAGCAGGCACAGTGTTTATCTACTCTGCTATCTTGGATCTAGAGTGACACAGTGTACATTCTTCATTAAAAAAGGAATAAAGAAATTAATATTTATATCACCTCATACATGTCATCTCCAAAGGTAGCAGCATGCTTGTCAGATATACATTCTATTAAAGTGAGGGACAATTAAAAATTACATCTACCTGTCATCATTGTTATTTAGCATCGTTTCAAAGATGCTAGCCAAAGATATATGACAGAGAGAAGAGAGAGAGAGCGAGAGCGAGAGCGAGAGCGAGAGAGAGATAGAGAGAGAGAGAAAACAAGCTAAGAGGTATAACAATTGGAAAGGAGAGACAAAACTATCTACATGTGCACATGATATGACGGTTGACTAAAACATCCAGGAGAACCAATGGAAAAACTGTAGGTGAGGTGTTGAGTAAAAAATTAATATTCAGGGATCAGTAATCTATAGGCAGATATAGTAAAAGAAGAGGCCTCACTTACAATAGTGACCAAAAAGATTAAATACGTATCATTTTAACAAGAGTCACACATGAACTTCATAAAAAGTATTTTAAAACTGTACTTAACAGACACAAAATTAGTTTTGTACAAATGATGTTTGTTTTAAATAGAAAGACTATCATGAAGCTTTAGTTCTTTCTAAGTTAATCTATAAATTTAATGATATTTAAATAAAATTACTGATGGGTGTTTTCTTTTAGAGCCAGATAAGTTGGTTTTAAACTTTCTATGGAAAAACGAACTCACAAATTTAGCCAGGAAATTTTGAAATAGGAGAATAAAGAGGGAACACACTTTCTTTATTTAAAATAATATGATCTACTATATAAATAGATCAATGTAACCAATATAAACCTGAACACTCTAGGTATTTTGTATATTATAAAGGTGGAATTTCAAATCAGTGGGGAAAATGTTGATATTCAATAAAATGTATTGGAGCAATTATAGTCCAACATCTGAAAACAATTAAAGTTGGATTTCCTATTTTATATCAAAATAAGTTCTTATAAAAGAGTATACGTACAATAATAAAATTATAAAAACTGTTAGAAGACAACATGAGATAATCTTTAAAAAAAAAAAAATCTTGGCATAGGAAAGCTCTATAAATTTGACCTCAAATCCATAAGCAATTCTATTAAAAAAGGCCTGATAAACTTCGTTATATAAAACTAGGGAAAATTATATATGGCAAAAGTGTAAAAAATAAGATCAAAAGATAAATCAAAATTGAAAAAAATTGTTGCAAATCATTTCACAAAGAGCTTATTTCTTTAATACATGAAGAGCCCCTATAAATCTATAAGAAAAATATCAGTAACCCATTGGAAAAATGGGCCACAGTGAAAAAAATCAAGTGGCTCTGAAATGTAGGAAAATATATTCAACCATAAGAAATATTCAAATTAAATCTAAAATAAAGTGGTATTTTCCACTTATCAAATTGACAATGACCAAGAAGTTTGGTGTCACAAGAATTTTGCAACGATGTAGACAGACAGGTGTGAATTGCTTTGGGGAGTATATAGTTTTACAACCTTAATAATATACAAAGAGGCAACATTTATGAACATTAAAAATATGCAGCCCCTTCTAGGAACTAATATTAGGTTGGTGCAAAAGTAATTGCAGTTCAAAAGGTCAAAAATAATTGCAAAACCACAATTACTTTTGCACCAATCTAATAGTTTAGTGGTTCGACCTTCTAGGACTTACCCTAACACATTCTCATATTTAACGCAAAATGACACATGTGCGGGAGCATTTATTGTAGTCTTTTTTTTTTGGTAGCAATGGAGTGTCATCAGACTAAATGTCCATCAGTCAGAAAACAGGAAACTGGTTAAATAAATTATGATATATCGACATGAGTGAAAATTAAGCATCGCTTAAAATATGGAAGCAGTTCTATATGTACTGATAGGGAATGGTCTCCAAGAAATATATGAAAGGGGTGACGAAGCAGCTTCTTTAGTATGTTACCATCTGGGTAAGAAAATGTGTGTGTGAGTGAGGGGGAGAGAGAGAGAGGGAAACTATTTCTTTGGAACGGAAGCAGTGGTGGCCTGGTATGGAAGGAGGTTTTCATGGACCCTGATACTGTCCCTTGAGAATTTTGAAGCACGTGCACGAAGCACCCTTTGACAATAATTATGTAATCAAGTTCTAGGAAAAGGTGTTTCATGGTATCTCTTGATGGTCATTCCCAGAGTTAAGAAAGCCTGTGTCATATTTTTAAAAATACGCTATAATTATATCTAATATCTTATGTCTGACCATCTGTGGAAATGGAAAGTGTCAGCCGCCTCTGAAGAAGCGTGTCTGAGCATACCGTGCTGCTTTAGAGCTCCTTCCGTTCCTCCCTTATCCAGCTCAGTACCAGCGACCTCCGGTGCAAACCAAGGCCCCCGTGCCATCGCTTATCTCCCCGGTCTCCTCTGCCACACTCCCCGCCCCTTCGTGCTCCAGCTGCCAGACCAGGTGACATGTGGCCTCCTCTCCCTCCTCACTTCCAGGTTCCCTGCCTCCTTGGCTCGCACAGTCTGCACCTTTTCCTTAGGGCCTGTCCGCCTACTCTGTATGAAGCTGCTCTTAAGACAGCACTTGAAGACTTGGCTCAGGCCTGTCAAGCCCTAGATCCCTGGGACCGTCACCAGCATCTGGCCAGTGCTGTACCAACCTCAGCACACCACACACCATTGTCACCTCGTCTGAGCCCCTCTCCAGACTGGGGACTCCTTAGGGACAGGCACTGTGTCACTGGTCTCTTGGCATCTCTGTGTCCTTGTACAGGGTAGACACTGAACATAAATGTGCTAAAGTGAAAAGTGGCTGTGATGGAAGCAGAGGGAGCATTTTAATCGTCACTGAGGGAACTGTGAGCTCTGGGGGAGGAAGGGCAGCACCGGGGGCACTCTGCCTGTAAGTGCCCTCATGGTGGCTTGGACCCATGTGTGATGGCACTTGTTCCTCGGTCCCTTTTTCTTCCTTCCAGGCCGGCGTGTCCTGTGGAGTGCCACTGTACCCCTGAGTCCCGGCCGGTTGCAGTTAGGCGCCGAGGCAAAGCTGGGATTCCGTTTCCTGCTGCCCACTCACTCCCATAGGGCCCCTCACCCGCCCATACTCTTCTGAGCTCACACTTCCTGACCCAGCACCTCTGACTACACGTCACTCCTGCCATCACCTACTGGCCAGAAGCTTGTCACGGGATCTTTCTGAACTTAGGAGACCTACACTATCCTCTCCAGTTCCCCTTGCCTATTTCATCAAAATCTGTGACATTCCTGGTCCCCCACCTTCTTCCTCTCCATAATCAAGCTTCCCCACATCCGGTGTTCTACCTCGTAGGTTGCACTTCGTTCTGTCGCCTTCTCTCCAGCCCCACTGCTAACAGTCTTTGCTGCATTGGTTGGAATGGCCTCTTAACCCATCTCCCCATCTCTGCATTGCTCTCCTCTAATCTGTCCTGTACTTAGCCACTGGATTCATCTCTCTGAAAGGCCATTCTCACTGTGTCGCTCTATTCAGGATCGTCCTAGAGCTTGATTAGGATAAATGTCAAACTCAGCATCCCCTTGCAGGTTCCCACCTCTCCAGGTGTGTCACTTGTCTCCCTTCTCAACTTCCTTGAACCTCCCAGTCTTTCTGCCACCCGATTTGGGGTCTCCCTCTCACCCTGTCCCCTCACCCAGCCTCGGTGTCCTTTCCACCAGAAAGCTTTCCTTAGCCCACATGTACAGGCTCAGCTTCCCTCGAATGCCTGTCCGCAGCCTCTTCGGCTGCTCTCTGCACGTATCCCGCTCCGTCATCATCATCTCCCTAAATATGATAAATCGGGGGGCAGGGGGGAGATGACGGTGATGTGCTACAGTTGCCTCCTTAGTCACTAGCGCTGAGTCTGGCATGGCAGGTCGTCAACTCATTTCTGTTGGGTCGCTCAGTAAATGAAAGGACATTGCGTCCCCACTAACGGGAGTAACAATGGTGGCATCTGTGAGGCCAACAGTGTGGGAGCAGCAGCCGGCAAGAGTCAGGGAGAGAGGATTTGAGAAAGAGGACAGAGGACCTTTCTTCTAAATTATCTTGTCCATGGCAGCTCAGCCACATTTACCTAAGCCGCCTCACTTCTTTCCCCTCTAAATTGTATACATTATGTATAACATTATTCTATTATGTTATAATAGATTCTTATATTCTTATAGGTAATTGTAATATTACACAATGCAATGTAATATGATGACATTAAGGGAAGTTTTAAACAAACACATTTTCTCCATAAACTCACCAGTGTTATCCACCACTTTCATCACTGCACTGTCTGTATTCTTCGCACATGTTTATACTCATTCTTACGTAGCCATCACCATAAGTTTTATTCTCTTTGTCTCCATCATATTTAATGTTTTCCCTACTTTGTATATTTTTGAAGAGCACGAACTTGAAGTCCCATAGCTTCCTCTGTCCCAAGTTAAATGAGCTCAAATCTGACATTTCTCAAGGGTCTGAGTTTCCATTAACTTAGTCATGGTGGCTGCTCATCTCTGGATCCTTTCCAGACCCAACACATTCCTCAGGATGCAGGCACGCAAGCTGCGCCCAGTACAAGCTGGTCCCTTGTTTTCCATCCTTGCAGAATAATCTGTATTGTTCAGCTATACCTCATTGCAGGGTGTGCCCTATTTTAAGAAAACGTAGTGTTTGAAAATCCATATTTACAGTACTGTACAGATAAACTGGAGAGCAATTATTCACAAATGTTCTTTGTTCTTAAAAGGATTAACTGTAATATGACTTTAATAGCCAAACTTCTGGTACATGTAAGATGGATTTGACTAAGAACAGTGCAATTAGCATATGACTTTTAGGGAACGAAGTTGCTGTGTAAAATGAGGTACACTTGCACTGCTCAGAGACAAGTATGCACAACTTTCTCCCAGGTGCATGTGTCCTCCATTCTGGTCTCAGAATTGAGCCTTCAACCTAATGTGGAGGTCTTGGGGGTTCTTAGCTCTGACTAGTCATGGGACAGAGTTTAGTATCTGGTGTGGTCTTGACTGGTTTTATGGTGTTACACATTAGACACAAGAAGAATTGCTTCTTGAAATTTTCATTTAGCATAAGGGGAAGTTAATAGAATGCTTTAGTCTCTCATGTGGCTATTAAATGAACTAAACTATAAAGGTCTATGGTACTTATATAGCTAGATTATCTAATAATATACCTTCTACTTGTTAAGCATGCAAAATTATTTATTGTAAACCCTCACTCTTTTCACCATTCTTGTAACGTTAATGCTTAGATAACAGTAGAAATTTCATATGGAAAAGTTACTATTGTTTTGATTCATGAATGTCATAAAAATATTTTACGAAAGACCTAAGCTAGAATTCCTGAAGACTTGGGAAAACTTGCATCATGGCGAAGGCTTACAGACTATGGATGTCTGTCTTTTTTGTGTGTGGATTTATTGGGAAAGTGAAAAGAAAATTCACAGAATGAGATCATATTTGTAAATCATATATCTGATAAAAACTCAGCATACCTGTACCAGTTCTTATAATATTCTTATCCTCCTAGTAAAACAATAGAGACAATAACAACCACAAATAGAAACCAAACCAAACACAGATGAGCCAACAAAAACCAATACCGCACAGGCATTTCGCTTTGTTCAGGACCTGAGGACGGCAGATAGAACCGTCACTCTTGCCTTTGTTGTACTACCAAACCCGAATCCGAGTTTGTCTTTGCTGCTTGCCAAGCATGCATATTTTATCGGTGTACATTGTGTTTGCTCTGTATTCCCTTTGATTCCGGTCCTATCCAATGTGTAGATGAGCTTTTGTTGTGTTTTAAGACAGTCCATCTACCTACTTACTGTTTTAGCTCAGACAGGGCAGGAGGCTCCCAAAGACATGCTGCACCTTTGTCATTGTAAACTTGACTACATATGTCACGCTTTATCCTACGGAGGTAAATCCTAACTCATCACAGACCACAGAACCTTGTCAACTTGCCCAGAACAGTAACTAAGATAATATTAAGAAGTTTTCTGGGTCTTGCTTGTTACTGTAGATGTGGGTTCCCCACTTTTCTGAAATTGTCACACTGCGATATGACTTAACCAAGTCCTTGGTAACTGGACCTTTCCCAGAACCCTAAATATTAACAGGCTTCCCATGGGGTATAAGTAGCCCTGTGTCACCATCCTACTCTGTGCCTCCATAATCATTTTTACAAAAGAGCTAAGTCTGTGGTGTTCGATTCAGCCACATGAAAATCATCAGACGCCTAGAGCTTTCTACAGTGTTTCTCTTGACTCCTTGGCAAAATCCTACCCACACAGTCTTTGAGCAATAGCTGCAGCAGCTGGACTAATGGAGGTTCTCCAACTTGGCTTTGGGGTCTCCTTTAATTTTGTTGGTCTGTCATGGTGTACCACCTGTGTTGCTCACTAAGAATACACAGGCTTTCTCAGAAAGTAGGCAAACATCCCGTGAAATCCTGTTACTTCTTCCATTTCCACCCATATTTATGTTTATTAATCCTTTGATTTCTACCACTTTTCTTTCATTACCTCAAACTACCTAGACCCCTAATATATTTATTAGGTGCTCCTTTAGAAACTGCACACTTACTCTTGGTTGTCGATGGCTTGTATCTTAAGACTGAAACAGGAAAATATCAGATGAGTTAAGCTGAAATAAAACTCATTTCACCCCTAGAAAAAGACCCCTTCCCAGAGGCAAAATCTGCCCATATGAGCAGATTAGAGATAAGAAGGTTAATATATCCAGTGGCAGTAGTTATGCTTTTGGCATAGTCCATGATTTTTGAATGTTTTACAAACAAAGAGAGTTATTGACCTTAGTGGGAATCCCAATGAAGGATGGTCAACAAATCAAAGAATGTTGGATGGTCAACAAATCAAATCAACAAATCTCAGGCTGTTACAAAAGTAGGTGCTCACATGAGAGAGAACAACATGGAGATGAGAGGAAATGCCCAGGCGGCCCCACTGACATTCTAGCCTTCAGAATAAGAAGCTAAATCTTTGGAGAGATTCAAATAGGCTGTTAGAGAATGCAAGAGATCAGCTCCAAAGTAAGAAAACTTGAAATGGAAGCTTGCAAAAAAAATTTTTTTATGTAAAATTACCCACCACATGATGGAAAAATGTCTAATGTCCTCAGTCAACATTGATGGAGAAATTTGCAAAACTGTTAAGGTTGGGGTGGGGGGTGGTCTCTGGCACATGTCTCTTATCACTAGCAGAATTCTGGTAAAACTGTAAATGTGGGTAAAAGTGGGACATGGTCAAACCTTAGGACCCCTTCGCTCATCTCCAAGTGGATTTCACATAGCTCCCTACAGCAGTGGGTCTTGAATATGTCCTTTAAACATTGTTTGATTATTTTTAGGATGGACTGAAGCCTTTCCTTTCTGAAATGGTACAATGCTCATAGCAGCAAAAATTATTTGATGTTGTGTTCCCAACTTGGAGGATTATGACTTACCTCTCAAGGGACAGGGAATTCCATTTTATTGGAACTATTATTAAAGAGCTTTTCAAAGCCCTATCATTTGCTCAGAAACTTTAATGTCTGTATCATCTCCAATATTCAGGGAAGGAGGAAAGAACAAAGAGAATTCTAAAATTCAAGTTAGCAGAACTCTCAGGGATTTTAGAACTTCCATGACCTAAGGTATTGCCATTGGATTTAATGACAATGAGGTCATCTGCCTCTAGGACTCATTAACTCTGCACCCATGACTTAGCAACAAGCAGGCCCATGTATTTGTGAATATCACTTCCAATTCTAGGCTTTACACAATTGCAAATAGACATGGTCAAATACTGCGGGACTCATGCGAGACACCAGTTGTATGAACAAGTACAAGCAGCTTTTCTTCAACATCCTCCTAAACAAACTTTATGTTGCCTAAAACCCAGATGCCTGGTCTCTAGGAGAGATGTCAAAGAAACACGGTCCCCAAGCCCCAAAGGAAAGGATGCAATCCTGTACCATTGACATCTAGGACAGCAGTAAAATTCCAAAGGATTGATTCTTGGATTCATGTGTCACCATTAAAGAGGCAAAAACTATCCTGCACTCACTGGAAGGCTTTCTCTATTGGAGACCTCAAGTTGAGGATTCTTAGAACCACTAAAAGGCAGACGATCTTCAGAAGGAGACACCTTCTACCCAGAACTTCGGACCAAGTTAATGATGCATGAGATGTAGACATCTTCTGTCTAAGTTCCACAGAACTACAAGAGCATAGACCATCACGCTTTCATCTGCATTAAAAAATTATTTTTCTAGCTGGGTTAAAGCCACTTTGACCTAACCTAGGTTACTTGTTACATATAAGGCTCAATTTTGAATATTGCTTTTTCACATTCTTAGTGACTCCTAGGTATGGGTTGAATATTGGCTACAACTTACTTGTTAAAGCATACAGCATACAACCAAACTGACTGTTGGGTGTTTTGTAGTTTTTTCTTTTTTTGGAGTCACCCAGCTTCCCTTAGTACTAACTTCTTGTAAATAATCAGTTGGTCTCCTCGGTTACTGGACTTGCCATCAGGTGACTTTTTATTTAGCAAACATGACTTTTTATATAGCAAATACCACAATAGATAGAACTCTAAAAATATCTTATCTTGCATATCTAGAAAAGGAAGTTCATATCTCCACCAAAATAATACATGGGGGTCATTAGTGAGAGAGTTAAATTTAGGAAGTGAACTTTCACAGAAATAGACCTGGAAGAGGAATAGGTAATATAAGGTATATACTTAGAGGCTGTATCCCCTTCATAGATCTTGCAAATAAGACACGTTCCTTTAGTTTGCTTTAGATCTAACTCATAATTTTGATACGCTGAACTATTCTTGGTGAGTGGTACCAAAACATTACCACACTATTTGAGAATTCTACAGGTATAGCTTGGTCAAAACCACATCATTGAGTCTTCCTCAATGACTGGTATTGGGTTAGTGATACAAAACCGTACTAGTATTACTTGAAAACTAGATTGAAACTTGCTACTTTGGTAAACTTATGCTACCTGCCTTCATGGTAGTACCTGACATTCATTTTGACTCATCAGTTTTTCTTCTAGAAAAAAAGATCATTTGATAATTTAACTCAAGAAAGATGCAAACTGGATCTTGATTTGAGAACTCAAACTAATCACTCAAGAATTTTGGATTGTTTTTCTCTCTCCTCAAGTGTCTTCATTGTATGGTTTACAAGAGACCCAGAAGTTAAAGCGAACCTTGCATGCCAACACCTAGGGACTAGCAAACAAAATAGAAAATCACACCAAGTCCATATAAATCCATTCTTGAGAGATTTATGAAATATGGCAGGAAAAAAATATTTGTATCTGCAGATCTTCCCGGGATATTTAATATTAGTAAATGATCTGGAACACAAGCAAGTCAATCATAACATGACATAATTTTGCCAATAACCCTATATTTGGTGCTGTAGCCTTTTCAGATGGAGAATGGGATCTCTTGGTTTAATCTGGACACTCTCAGCCTCTTGATGAGAAGGAAACTGCAAATATGGTTATAATCCTTCTTTGGGTATTTGTTTGTGTTGCAGTGTTCAGATATGTCATCTCCAGAGTCTTAAATGCTGTGGTATCTCAAGTGACCCAACAAATGATCATCCAGCAGAAAGAGCAGGAAAACCTGACATTTTATGGAATTTGATGCAACCACGTCCAGAAACTTGATGCGCAACCAGATATTAGTACCTCAAATAGTGGTAAACACGGATCAGTCACACCCCTGAAGTATTATTAGTGTCTCTCCTTCAGCTGAGGCTGAAGAATGACAACAAGGGGGCCACTGAGAAACAAAAGCATCTCTGTACCCATGTAGCTTGCTGTCTGCCTTACCATGACCTTCCTATCATACTGTCTCTACTAACACGTTTTTATCATTTCAGGAAACGTTTGTCTAGAGAGAGAAAAGTTGCAAGTAACTTTCTCAAAGACATAAAATTATTTAATAGGAAGAATCAAACTACTGTTTACTCACTGATCCTCTTGTTTTAAAATCATTGGCTTCTTATGACCATCAATCCTAAATTATTATGTAGAGCACTCCTCTCCAGGAGCAACTGAAACCAGATTGATCCTCCTGTTTGAAACAAACATAAAACAAAACACACACACATACACACACACACACACACACACACATATATATATATATACACACACACACACGCACATATATATGTATATACACATATATGTATATATATATGTGTATGTGTGTTTATATGTTTAAGACCCTGGCCTCAGGCAATAAAGACTGATCCTTGAGACATGGGCATAAAAGAAGATGCGCTGTATAACTGCCCAGCTTATTGCCTTGAGAGAATTTTCAGGTTGTAGCCCAGAGAAGAGGAGCCCCACAAACACTCTGAACACAGGAGACGGAACAGAGATTCTGGGGGAGACCAAAGTAGCTAGAGTGCAGAGTACCAAAGAGTAGAAAGCTTTGAAGTGAGAGAACCCTGAAGATCTGCAGAGAGTCGTCCTTAATTATTCAGCACAGTACAGGTCAGCACAGATATGTGGCAAAGCTGTTATACTTGGAGGCAGGGAAAGAGCCATGTGAAAGGTCTGCATGCTCTTGGAGGGCTGAGACACTGCCTGTTCCCACCAGACATACTGGAAAACTCAACTCATGGGGCCCTCGGTGAGTACTCGGGAGCGTTGCACCTCTGTAGTCAGGAATTATGAGCCCAGCAGAGCACTGCTAGAAATTTTCCCAACAAATCATTAATAGGCAAGATCTGACAGAATCAAACTGTTGTAAGGAATTTAACTGCATCACAGAAAAACAAAACAAAACAAAACAACCCTCAAGAATATTTATAGGAATACGAAGATTTCTTACACTCAAAAAGATAAAATTTGCAATGTCAGGCATACAAAGAAACAGGAAAACACAATCATAATGGGAGAATGGACATGTAATTAAAACTGACACAGACTGACCAACATGTTAGAATTAGCAGGGAAAATAAAAAGTTATTATAACAATATCCCACATTTTCAAAAAGTTAAGTAGAGACATGCAGATATGGAAAAGATCTAAACTGAGTTTATAAAGATGGGAATTACGGTGTCTGCATTGAAGACTCACTGAATGAGATTAATGACAGATTAGACACCGCTGAAGTGAAGATTAGTGCGCTTGACGACAGTCATAGAACCTATGCATGGGGAAATATTAAAATGAGAAGAGCATGAGTGAATTGTGAGTAAACTTCAAGTGTTATAATAGACACCTTGTTGGAATTTCCCAAGCAGTGGAAGCAAGAAAAAAATATTTGAAGGAATAATCGTCACTCTTGATTACAACTATAAACACACAGATTCAAGGATCACGAAAAATCCCAATGACAACAGGGAAAAACTACACCAAGGCACATCATGTTTGAATTGCTTGAAGCCAATCTTAAAAAGAAAACCTCAGAAGCAGACAGATAAAAAGACCTGATCTGGACAGAGGAACAAAGATAGGATGACAGCAGACTTCTCACTGGAAACAAAGCAAATGACAAAACAGTGGAACAGCATCTTTAGAATCCTGAAAGAAAAACACCTTTAACTTAGAAATCCATACTCAGCAAACAATCTGTCAGAAACAAAGGTGAAATAAAGATGTTTTCAGACATACAGAATCTGAAAGAATTCACTGCCAGTGTATTCACACTGTAAGAAATTTGAAGGAAGCCCTTCAAGGCAGAAGGAAAATGATGCGAGATGAGAAGCTGGATCTGTGCAAAGGGATGAGGAACATAGGAAATAGTCAATACATGGATTAAAATATACGTATGAATTTTTATTATTAACTTCTCTTTAAAGATATTTGACTGTATTAACAAAATGAGTATCTCTCATGGGGTTCATAATTTTGAAAAAATAAAATGTATTAAAACAATAGCATAATGTCAGGCAAGGGAGAAGTGGAAATGGTTTACAAGTTTCTTATATTATAATGAAATGTTATAACATCACTTGAAAATAGACTTTGATAAAGTAAGGATGTGTATCGTATGCCCTAAACCAACCACTAAAACGACACACCAGAGAGTAACAGTGAATGAACCAACAAAGGAGATAAAGTAGATCATAAGAAAAGACTCAATGAATCCAAAAGAAGGCAGAAAAAGAGCAATGAAGAACAGATGTGAGCAAAATGATAGAGCAATCCTAATCATACCAATAATTACATTAAATGTAAATGATTTAAACATCCAATTAAAAGGCAGAAATTGTCAAATTGAATGAAAAACCAAGGCCCAATTACATGTTGTTCAAAAGAAATGACTTTAAATTGAAAGGCAAAAATTGACTAACCATACAAGTGTGGAAAAAGCCATCCCATGCTTAAACAAGTCAAAAGAAAGCTGCAGTGTCTATATTAATATCAAGAATTACAGAGAGTAGTACTAATGATAAAGGTCATTTCTTCTTTGCCTTATGATAAAGGAGACTCAAAAGGACCTAAAAATGGTCCATGCGTATGCCCCTAATAATAGAGCTTCAGAATATATTAATTGGAAAGGGAGAGAAGTGCAAGGAGAAATAGAAAATCCACAATTACCAGTGAAAATGCCAATAGACATTTCTTAAAGTTAATAGAACAAGTAGACAGAAAAATCAACAAGGAAACAGTAGACATGAACAGCAGTCATCAATCAGTACTACACGACGTGATGTCACCACACTCCTATTCGAATGGCAAAGATGAAAAAGACTGACCACTGAGTGTTGGTGAAGCTGTGCAAAAACTGGCAATGTCACGCATTGCTGGTGGGAGTGTAAAATGACACCAATGTGGAAAACACTCGGGCAGTTGCTCAAAAAGGTAAATATCAACCATATTATCCTAGGAGCATTCCACTCCTAGGTATTTATCTAACAGAAACGAAAGCAGATGTCCTCACAGAGAGCTTGTACACAAATGTTTAATAGCAACTTCATTTGTAAAACCCCCAAACTGGAAACAACCCAAAAGTCCTTCAATGGAAGAATGAACAAATGGTGACATGTCTGTACAATGGGATGCTTTTCAACAATAAAGGGAATGAACTATTGATACATGCAACATAAATCTATCTCTAAATAATTATGCCAAGTGAAAGACAACAGGCAAAAGAGTACCTTTTAATTCCGTTTAATTCCACTCATGTAAAACTCTCGACTCCATAGTGGCAGGAAGCAGATCAGTTGTTACCTGGGTGGGGTCTGGGGAGGGGCAGGAAGGAAGGATTATGAAAGAGCATGAAGAGACTTTGGGGTGATGGATACGTTCACTGTCTTGACTGTGGGGTTCATTCCATGGATGTTACAGATGTCGAAACTTATAAAATTGCCCAATTTAAATCCGTGCAGTTTATTGTATGTCAATTATACTCTAATGGAGCTGTTAAAAGATAAGCTATTTTGGAAGAATTGGAAATAGAAAGTTATTGTTTCATGATCCTTACCCAACCTCACCAACCCTCCAAATTGAAAGATTTGCCTTATTTTGGAGTTCAGAGTCTCAACAAATATTCCTCTCAACTTCATGCTTCTCTCTCTGAGACACTGCCATGGCTTCTTGAGCTGGTCTCTCCCTTACCCCACTAAGCAATAAACTCTGCGTTGACTGATCAACAGACTGGTTTGGTGATATTTTGGGGAGCCAGCATTTATGAGAGCTTCATACTGTACGGGGGTATTTTGCAGCTCTTATGTGGAAGTTTATACTAGTGGATGGAGGAATTCCAGGATGCAATGTTTTAAATTTTCATAAAGCAGTGATTAAATCAAACAACATTTTAGATGAAATGCTTGTGCCATGGTTACATGATCCCATGGAGAAAGCTATGAATTGAATTATGCCAGTCGGTAAACACTGGTTATTTGAAGAAAGTGAGAAACCAGATAGACAAGGAAGGAGGGGGAAGCAAAAAATAAACAAATGAGCAAACCAAACAGCCTGTCTAAAGAAAAAGAAAGCATAATCTTTTTCCATATGTCCGTAATTTTTTCCAAGTGTCCATAATCAAAGCAGCATTTATATTATGACCCATTTCTATGCTTCACCCATAGCTTCAAACTGTTAATAGTAATATTGACAAGTTTCCTTGAATTTTCTGGAATTAACAAACACACAGAGAAAAATATTGTTTTTATTACATTCTCTGTTACTGCTCTCTCTAACCTTACAGGCCTGTTATCTCATTAATTAAAATAATTCTAATGTAAATAGCAAATTTTGAAATAATAAGATCGCTTTGATAAGACTCTTGTTTTTCTACAAACAGCCATAACCGTTGCTTCGTCATTTTTTTACTAATCTCATTAAAGCTTTACTGCTTGATCAATGTTTCATGAATTTTTAAAGATATAAATCTCTTACCATACTTTTTTCTTAAAAAGAAAACTGCTCCAGTGCTCTTGTTATCACTTCTACAAAACTAGCCTAATTCCACACAAATTGAAAAGACCTTGGCGTTGCCTTTGTCTCCAGTGAAAAATGAGCCCCATTTGATGACTGACCTTCCAAATAACTGTGGCTTCCACAGAATATATCGGCTCTATCGGCCCACAGCTGTTACCTTCTAAGAATCATTACTTGAGTGCTCAGGGGAAAACTAGTTCCACTGGAAAGGCTGAGTTGACGGAACACTCGAAAACACAATAAAATGAAATGGATGCATATAAACCCTGAGTGCGAGCTTTGGTTAGAAGCAACGAGGACTATTTTTGTGACTGAAAACAGGCACAATGGTGTAGTGTTTGAGAAAATTGGCTGTTAACATTCTCAATTATGCAACAGACTTAAAATGGATGCTTCTGGCTGCCCTTCCTCAGGATAGATATGAGTGAACATTTCACAAATAATGATGTTTATAAAATAGAACAGCAGCTGAGAGTATATGGGGTTGTTTGGAGAGGTGAATTAGCATCTTTGTCCGTTCGCGGGCTCATGAGTGCAGCGGGAAGAGACTGGGTGTTCTCGCCAGTTCCTTGTCATGCTGTTGACTTGTGGTTTGACAGAATTGCTTCTTATCCCCAAACCAGCAGCTCCCCTCATCCTTTCTCATCACCAAGCAGCTCTCTGCTACCCAGATGCCCAGAAACAGATGCTTCCCTTCCTTGTTTCCTTTAAGAGTGGGACATTGCAGAGCTTGATAAATAATCGAAGCAGTTTCATTTATAACCCTCCAATTTCTTGATTTCTGACGCTCCAAACACATTCCTGCGGTCACCTTGGGAAGTTGGGGCAAATGTTTAATGTTGTGTTTGGATGAGAAATTTGACTAATGCCTTGATAATCGGAAATCAATTTCCTGCCTCCTGCGTATCATCTTCGGGTGTAACTTACAGCTTCTGCTTTTGTGTCCCTCTTCCTGCCTTATTACCAGTGTCCTCCTTGCCCCTCATGGGCCACTCAGGTGCTGTTTGGAGATTTGTATTATTGTTCAGCTGCAAAGGTAAAGCATCCGACACAGGGAATTCAAAGACGAGATTGCCATGACACTGACAATAAGCCCTCACAGATAAGAGAGGGAAATTGTTTAAATAAAAACAAATTAACACGAAATTGAAGTTTCTGGTCGTTAATTATGCACAGTCTGATTTAAGTTTTGGGAGCTCCTTGGGTCTTTTATTTATTTATTTACTTAAATTAGTTTCAGGTGGACAAAACAATGTACTAGTTAGACCACTGTCATTTGTATCCCTCACAAATCCTTGGGTCTTGGACTAGTGATGGAATGTGGGGACAGGGATGTTTGTGGCTTTTGCCTTTGCAAGTGACTTTGCTCAGAATTTCTTTACAACTTGCATTTCCCCTCTGGAGTTAGATTGAGGTAATATGCCCGGGGATAAAGGCAGAGGCTGGGTGGAATGAGTAAGAACTCTCTACCTTCCCAGAGCACATGAACCAAATCTTTCTAGGAAATTCCATGAAGTATTAATGGCCTTTGTAAACTATTCCAAGTAATTCTTTAATTCCTTTTATAAGCTAGTTGCTTATGAGACTGTGGTCCTGTCATGTCTGAAATTTACAGGGAGGGCCAGCCAACTGGAAACCAGGGAAGAGCTGAGGTGGCAGCTCAAGACCAAAGGCTGACTTCTGAAGGCAGGGCTCCCTCTTTCTGGGGAAGGTCAGTCTTTGCTCTTAAGGCCTTCAACTGCTTGGATGAGGCTCACCCACGCTAAGGAGAGCAGTCTGCTTTACTCAAAGACTAGCAAGTTAAACGTTCATCTCATCTAAGAAAATGTCTTCCCAGCAACGTGCAGATCTGTGTTTGACCAAATATCTGAGTGCTGTGGCCTAGCCAAGTTGACACATAAAACTAGCCATCCACCTGGTGACGACAGAGTGAGAACAACCCATGCTGTGATTCGCTTGCCCGGAAGCAGGTCTGCTTTGATGGGTTAGTCGGAAAGTCAGACATGGGGGGCGGTTACTGGGAACAGAAGGCCCCGTCTTGTCCTAGAGACTTCCCCCACCGCCCTGCTGACAGTTTGTTAACAGACATTTGGTGGAAGCTTGTCTCAGCCTATTCCCTGCACTCGGTCTTTCTGGGTCTGTGGAAGGCAACCCTGGGAGGAAGTCCTGAAAAGAACCCAGGAATTTCCAGAGCTAGTCCCAGCGCCCGAGGAAGTTGCTCCCCAGGCCATCTGAAGACTGAGAAATAGGAGGTGACCAAGCTGGGCTTTGTGATCACGTCCCCTCTGATAGTGCCTCTGATGACCCACCCCAAACTCAGTTTGCTAGATAGGAAGACCGCTGGGCCTCCGTGCTGGCCGAGGAGGTTCCAACTGAGGCTCCGTCCTCAGGAAACGTCTGGGGGTTTCTCCAGTGCTGAATTGGGGGCAGAGCCACTCTTTAGGGTAGAACTGGGTTTGCTTCATAGGAAATGTTTCACTTATCTTCCAAACAAAGAAATTCACTCACACTTCCCAGTGTCGCTCCTACTTAACTCTTAAGTACGACTTCGTTTTTAATATATTAAAAATTACATTTTTTCGCAAATTTGCCCATAAGAATGCCATGTAACACAAGTTAAATAATTTTTGTTTCATTTTATCTACTATATAATTATTTTCTCGATGGACATGTATATCCTGCTACCTTTTCCATTTTAAAACCATTCGATATGGAACTGCTGAATGTAAACCTCTGACAGGACTTGTGGAGAACCATTTATGTGACATTGAAATTAATTTTTCATAAGTAAATGCCTAGAAGAAAATACATCATAATGTGAAAGGATGGTAATTTCTGGGCGAAGAGATTGCAGGTGATTTACATTATTTTGTTATACTTTTGTTATATTTTACTAATATCATACATTAGCATGTATTATTATAATCAGAAAAATATATTAATCAAAATAACTTTTAAAGATAAGGAATATAAAATTATATTATAAGCAGACATGATTTATGTAAGAGTTCTTTTGTAATTTAATACAACAGAGATTTTGGTAGTTT
Source organism: Rhinolophus sinicus (assembly GCF_057876585.1). NCBI lineage: Eukaryota > Metazoa > Chordata > Mammalia > Chiroptera > Rhinolophidae > Rhinolophus > Rhinolophus sinicus. Next base: position 4,238,021 of record NC_142502.1, on the reverse strand, counting down.
GCTAAGCTTGTCTTACCCACCCCTGATATATGGGAACTAGATGAACAATTATTTCCACCCCTCTGGGGTGGACAACATTCTCCATGTCTTCAAGGGCCGATTTTACCTTTTGTAGTTCTTGGTAAGCTTTGGCACCCCTCTTTGGGGGCACATGCAGCATCACCCATAGCCACGCTGTCCGGCCTCATTCTGGACCATGGCGGAGTCCCTCAGCCCAGGACTCCCACCGCCTACAACCTGCGTCAGGCGGTGAGAGGGAGAGGAGACTCAATGTAGTTTTTAAAGGCTCAGCTCAAAGACACCTCTCCAGTCCCTTCTGTTGGAATTATTTTTACCCTACCTGTGCACGGATTTTGTTTCTTCTTCCATTTTAGAATTCATCATACTTTGATGTACTCACATTAACTTGGCAATTCCCATCTCGTTCCCGTCATACATGGTAAACAATTCGTAGGCACGGGTCATGTTGATGTCTTCTTGTGTTCTCTAGAGCTCCTAGCACATTGCTTGGCACAGTAGTAAGTGTGGTTTTGCACTGGTGTTTCTAGGATGCATTTCTGGATAACTGGCTTACTTGGCTTCTGTCTCACCAATGTCACTATGTGTCACGAGGCACTTAGGCTTAGGATCTCGGTCAGACAGTCTCTGTGGGTTTGGCTCTGAGGGGCAGGGTCAAGAGTGCTGCTCAGGAACCAGGCTTTGCTAAGACCCCCAGTCCAAGGTCAGGGGATAAAGTCGCCATTCCAGTCTCAAACATCTAGCGTCTTCATTTCTAAATTCAATTGAGGAGAGTAGTCAATTTAGAGATTAAAATGGATTCTAGCCATAAGCGGCTGGTTAAGTGTTTTAAATAAATTAGCCACAAGATCAAGCCAATAAGAGGAAAAGCAGTGTGAGCTCTATAAAGCAACCCAGGAACATTTAGAAATGAAATTCACTCCATTTGACATAAAGGATGTCTAGACTCTGTTTCTCATTCACTCGACAAGACTGTACCTGGTGGAACACAAAATTATTCTCAAGAGCAAGGAAGAACAAGTACTAATAAAAGTATTAGTATTTATAGTTAACACCGATGTAGCTCACACTACATGACATTCCGGCATCTTTGGGTAATAATTCAGCTTCCAGCTTTGCATATCCCCTCCCCATACATCGACTAGTATTCTCCTTAAATTCATATCCTGGTTAGAACTCATTGGGTTTCCTTGGAATTTTGTTAAGATTTTCCAGTTTCTCAGAAATCATTTCCAAGCTTCTGTAAACAGGGTGAGAATCAGATTTCATACACTGAATTTACCTGATAAAATAATTATGTTATATTTTCATGTTAAGAGGCATATGAATGTGGGACTTTTTCCTTAGGCTGGGAGGCTAACATTTGGAAAGAGGGGCAGATACCTTGTGAAGATAAAAGGAGGGAATGGAACTGTCATCAATCATTAGAAAAAGGGTACTGAGCATTGGAGATGATTTTTAAAGACCTATTTAGATTCGTGGGCAGCAAGAAGAAAGAATCTTAGAAAATCAGCCCCACCAGCCAGTTAGCGGCTTTTTCAGGTTGGTGGGTTGCAAAATGTGTATTCAGTTTGCAGGAAAGGACAGTGAATTCGAATTCTTCTAATTGTCCGGAACTAAAGGAGAGTGCTGCCGAGGGTCTGGTACAGGGGAAGACTGACAGTGGAGCAGGGGAGCAAGTATTACCTAACTACGAATATTCTGGAAATACACTTCTTTTTATAGAAACTGTTCTTTCTCTTTCTGTCACAAGGTATCAAACAAAACACAATCTGACCAGGAACTTGGGCTCCCCAGAGGCAGGGGGAAGGGCTGTGCTGTGGAACACAGGGTCCCTTCCTTCATTCTCTAAAAAGAACAGATGCCAGGAAAACCCAGAAAATCACAGCAGCGAAATGAAAGCTCATCCCCCAGACTCTGCAGGACACTTCCAAGCATCTTTTTTTTTTTTTTTTTTTTTTTTTTTTAAGAACAGCAGACTGGCTCTCTAAGATCGACTTTGGTCGTGTTGGCAGCTAAGACCGAAATTTTCTGAATTATTCTGCGGGGGGTGGTACATCTCAACTACAAGTATTCTAAAATGCAGTCTTCATGAGAGCTACCAACCAGTGAAACACTTTTCTTTGACGTATAAATTGTATAAATAGTTAACAACTACATGAATGGAGATTTAGTCAGTCAAATAATATTCCTTTGAGCCTAAATGGGGGTAGAAAAGGCAGCAAATAATATCTCTGACAGATGACAATCCGTTTCCCTACGCTGGTGCCAACAGGAATTATTAGTGTACACACGCTTGGGGTCTGGGTGAAGGGCAGTGCGTGCCCCTTGATATTTTGATGCATGTGGCAAATGGCTAAAATTAGATGGCAACAGACACCCAGTGGGGTCTGGGAGTGTGTGTGTGTGTGTGTGTATTAAGAGTTTTGGTGGCGGGAAGGGGGATTTGGGACCAAACTACCAGCTAGTCTCAGTCTTTAAAGATACAAGAAGAAGATGAGTTCATGTGGTGATTGTGTATATACGCAGGTGTATGTATATGCGCATACACACACACACACACACACACACACACACACACACAACCCAAGGTGTTTGTTGCTTTGCTTGCTGTCATGCTAAGTCTACCCTCGGCAGTGTGGTGTCCTCCCAAGTTTAAGACCTGGAACAATGGATCTCAGATGCCTTGTACTAGGATTGGTGCTGGCAAGGATGGAACAGCCGTCTGTTGTGGTGGCTTTTCCACAAATACTTAGCATATCGTCTTCCTGAGGTCCTGACTGATCAGATCCGAAGAGGAGAGTGGACTCCAGAGCTGGTATCAACCCAGAGGGGCCACCCCAGTGGCTGTCTTAACAAGATAACGCATTTTACATGGAAAAGGTAGAGCTCTGACACCATTTAAGAAAATGGGGATGCTGACATTTTGGTTCTTCCTATAAATTTAACTTTCTCAATTATTGCACTGTGGTCAGGGTCATAGATACAATAAAGTACGCACATTTTACCCAATGTATAAACCAAGGCTTGTGGTAATTACAACCTACATTTTCTTTCTCCTGTTCTCCGTGTTCCCTGAATAAAAGCAGGGAGCTGACGTTTAATACTAGGCTGATCTTCGCAGGCCATTTTCTTCCTTTCTGTCTACACACACACACACTTGCACACACGTGCACACACACCTACACGCGAGCACACACTGTATTATTATTCTGGAGACCCTCACAGTCAAGGCTGAAGGTGTACAATGAAGCTCTAGAAGTCTGCCAGGTCAGGCCCTGGTTCTAGGCAAAGCTGGCCGGCCACAGGGTAGAGGTGGCACTAAATCCCCTCAGTGGACATTCAGGGCCCATAACGTCTCCTGGTGGACTGTGCTATCGCGTCATCATTTAGATGAGAAAATTTCCTTACAGCTGAACAAATTTCCTTGGCGTTTGGTGCAGATTGACATTATTTAGGATCTTTATTGAAAGGAAATTAAAATACATTTTATTTTGAGGGATAAGGGTTTTCAAGATTCTTCAGCCCGTCTGCAGATACACTTAACAGACCGTAGTCGCCACACGGGCTCAGGCAGCCATAGCAGGGCCCGGCGACGGTCCTGGCACAGCGTTCTTGCCAGACCCTCCAGGTTCTCATAAAAGTAAGACATACGCTTTATTGGTTTATCCTTTTAATGTGTGTCTTACTTGAATTTTTAGTTCTCTACTGTTCTCTTTGTTTCTATTATTTGCTTAGTTCAGGGCTTGGCAATAAAAGGGCATTCAATGAATATTTGTGGAATGGATTAATGAAGACACCTTAGCAGTTCACAACTGTTGTTAATTAATAGGTGTTACACAGAAATAGGGTGTGTGTGTTGTTGTTGTTACTAATGTTATTATTATTACATTTGTCTTTGGAGCCCATTTTCTTAGAATTTCTTAGGACTAGAGTCTCACAAGAACATACTTTTGAGAAAAGCTGACATACCCTCTCTTTGTATTAAGGGAACCCACCGATTCATATTACATTAATTAGGAATTTAAACTAATTCACTGGGGCTAGTCTGGCAGTTATCTTTGCACTACCTATAACAATATAGTTTGGTAGGAAATCGAATACGGCAAAACAAATTCCAGGAGGAAAACTTGATTTTAAGCAAATGAGGTCTTCAGAATACCCGCAGGCACTTTACTAGCACCGCTTTATTTACTTAGAAGTGTTGGTGGGCGAATGACATCTAAGAAGACCACCTTGGACCCCTTCCTGGCAACATTTTATTATCTTAATGTAATTTGTGTATTTTAAAATAAGGACCCTGAATTTAGTCTTCTCTTGTTCATCAGAACTAGGGATGCAACACTCTAAAATTTTTCTTTTTGCACTGAGTTGTGTCAGTATTAAATTTCGTCATGGCTTTAGGGCTGATTTGTCATAGTCCTCAAGGTCACTTTAGGTCACTCTAACAGGCGAGCTTGCTGTCCTTCATAAGCACTTCCCACTTCCTCACCCTGATCGTCCATTCAGACAGGAAGGCACGGTGGAAACATCGATTGGCCTCCTCCCTTCGCTCTGTCAGGCACCGTTACTTTGCAATGTCCCCACAGGCAATAGACAGCCTTTCGGAATCCCCTAGACTGTTGTCTTTCTCTGTGGTTTCCAAGATTAGCATTCTTACTGAAGCCTTGACATATTGTGCCATTGTTTAACCTGTATCTCTGAGACTTGTCATTATGTAAGGAGGAGCTAGAATGGATTTGATAGGATTTGCTCCCACGTTTGTAATCACGACTCTCAGCATGCATTTGCAAAGGAACCCTTATCTGGAATGAATTCTAGCATTAGTCACACAGCAAACTTTCATTGGTCTGAATTTACCACTAAGCTAGGTCTTCTTCCCTCCCGCCCTCCTTCCCTTGCTCCCTCCTTCCTTCCTCCCTACCTTCCTCCCCTACCTTCCTCCCTCTCTCCCTACCTTCCTCCTCTCCTGATTCATATGAGCCCAAGTTTGTTCATTTCTAGGCCTTGGGGAATTTTTTTGTCTTCCATGTCAAATATAAGGGTTGATGGCTCTTCAGTAGCATTTGTCTATCTGCCAATGTAATGTGCAAATTTCCAGACTGCCTTTGGTGTCCTCATAAATCTTCCCACAGAGAAAGGCTTTCTGTAGTCTGAATTTATGACTGGTAGCCCCAAAGAGAGTTACAAATACATGAACACACATTTATAAGTAGAGTTTTAACACTGATTTTCTGTTGTCAAATCTAAGGAAAAAAACACTTTAAGGTGAGTTTATTACAGCTTGCGAGAAGTTGGAAACAAATTTGAAACAAATATTTTTTGGCTGAGAACATGTGTGAGGTCACTGTGCCCTCACAGAATCCTCTGTGTGGTGATGCCGAATGGTAATCGGAGACAGAAATCTGCAGTCTATTCCTGGAACCCCTCTGACTCATCCCGTTATCCGGGCGTGATTCTAAGTATTTCTGCATCACTCTTCCTTCTGTAAAATGTGGATGCATGTTAATGCTCTGACCTTCAGGCATCCTTGAATCTTGGATTTCTGCTGGGAAGTGTCATTCAGCAAGTTCCCGGAAGCTGTACATGGAAGAGCAGACCAGCCAGCCCAGGTGTGAAGGACGTGGAGGGGTCAAGGTCTTGGAGCCAAACCTGGATTGCAGAAGCAAGGAGATGGTCATCAGGCTATGCCCGGAAGGGGTCTGTCCGGATGGGAAGGCCTGAAGCACCCCTTTCGTTTAGGGCCTGGGGCATATGCCAAGTGACTTGCTGCATGATTTTCATAATGGCTTAGAGATGCTGAGGACCTATGCATTTTAAAGCTGTTACATGGCTTCCTTTGACTAAAAGGAACTTGTTCTGGGAGTGAGAGTGGGCCAGGGTCTCTGCAGATGGGCCGTCAGCGACAGAAATCCAGGTACATGTGCTCTGATATCTGAGGTCAGCCAAGTAGACATGACTGGGTTTCCTTATGCAGAGTCCTGGTGGTGTGCCAGCCGTTTCATGGTGAGAGGGCTCTGGAAACATCCTGTCTCCTTGGAGGGGTGGGGGACATGGCGTTTGCCCTGAGGCACGTGATTGAAGATCCTTCGGCAGTGAGTGGCTCCTGGACATGTAGCAAGTGCTCAGGTTAAACATCGAACGTCATCGATGAAGACTCTAGAATGTACTGTGGCTTCAAGGTAGAGTCTGCTCCATGAAATGGGTGTGCTTATTCTGCTCACAAAAGAAAAAAAGGTCATGATTTAAAAATGGCTCTTTATCTTTCTATATTATCCGTTTGATCAAAAAGTGAGAGAGTGTGGACAGCACCGTTTGTTAGGTCCCTTGCCACTCAAGAAGGAGTGAGTGAGAACAAGTCCAAGACTGCCTCCTTACGAAAGGGACAAGGAGAGGACTCGTCTCCAGGGTCCAGGCACTAGTTCTGAGCACATGATCTGTTGTGATTAAGCACGAATATACGGATGACCTGGAGTTTAAAATGATTTTCACCAATGAATTCTGATTAGCATGTGAGGACAATAAGGGCAGGAATCATTCTCTCCTGGACCAATGGGACATGACAGTAAAACTGAGACGGATAGAAACAGAAGTCCCTGGAAAGCTCTGTGGTGTCCTCTCTCTTCCTGAAACCTTATATTGGGGATTGAACAACAATGGTGATATTCACTGAAAGCCGACTGGGTACCGAGTAACGAGAAAAGCATGCTATGTATCGTCAGCACACTAGTGCTGCAACCCTGGTATCGATAAGCCCATGTGCTATGTTATCATGCATAGCAGGTAAGCACGGGACTCGGAGCCAGGCCACCTGGATTCATATCCCAGCCCCACCATCTATGGGCTGTGTGGCTTTGGGCATTTTTCTTAACCTCTCTGAGTCCCGGTTCCTCATGTATACAATGGGGATACAATAGCTCCCTCTCTCAAAGAACCGTTATAATGATGGAATTGTATTGTCGGTGTCAAATGCTGAGCTTACTACGTGATGCTGCGTGACTTCTTAACATGGACTAATAGCATCCTGATTCTTGCTGAGTTTAGGGTATCAACTCAGAGAAGAACAAGCTGTGCGAGTCTGGCAGTGTCAGCTCAGTCAGGCGTTTTGCGAGGAGGGTCTGTAGACACGCCCGAGTTGAATTCCATTTGTTGCTGTGGGGTCTGACTCCCACTGAGGCCGTTCCAAGTGCCCCTTGCAGCCATTGGAACTGGGTGCGTGGGGCATGCATCGCACAGCCGAGTCACGGGAAATCCCCGTGGCTTAGCGCGAGCTGGCTGTGAACCGGGGTGGGTGGTATGCAGAATGACCTGACTTTCGCTGGAACTAGGCTTACTGTATGATTTGGGTAGAGAAAGATGGACAGATGGCATCTACACAGACTTTGGTTCCACACGTGTGCATGTGACTACACAGCTGTAAGGCAATCAGCGCTTGTGCGAGGAGACACCATCCATTTCAATTTCTGCTGAGAAATGACCTTCAGTTGTGCTAACAGATGCGGCCTGGACCGTGGCCTCATACGTCTCCCAGGTACCAGGGAGGGGCTGCCGGTACCGGGACATCCATGGATCTCACCGTGGAGAAGATGAGTGGGACTGTGTCAAAAGTGGGCAGGAGCAAATGTATGAAATGCAGCGGCAGTTTCCCCTTTAGCTGAGTTATCTTCACAGGCTTTTCAGGTAGAGTGAAAGGACAAAATAAAGTCCAATGAGCTTTGGACAAACAGAGGTACTGATTTATTATTTCTTCTGTTTTTCAAGACATTCTGATTATAGAAGGAATGCATGCTCATTGAACAATATTTAGGAAAAACTAGGATTATAAAAAGAGTAAGTTAAAGTCTAATCACTGTTAACTTTTGGATGACTTTCTTCTAATATTCTTTTTAGCGGGTCTTATATGCTTATGTTTGTGTAAAACAGGGGTTATGCAAGACATTTATGTGAAGACATTTGCTTTTTGTACTTTTTCTACTTAGTACATATTGTAAACATAGCTGCACGTCATTCAATAATCTTCAGAAACATGAGTTTGGATGCTGTCTTACTTTCCATTGTATACTTGAATATGATTAATCAAACGATTACTCCAATATCAAATAATAAGTCTCTTTACGTTTTTCACTATTATAAGTAATGTGACAATGAGCATTCTCTCCTATGGATCTTTGACTGTGAATCTGGTTGGTCCCTTAGGATGGATTCCTGGACGTGTCTTTAGTGTCTCTAAGTAGATCCACACTTCAAAGTAATTAGAACATTAGTTTAGTGCTCTGCGTTCTACTCTTTTTGTTCCGTCTTGTCTAAATGTCTAGTATTGAGCTTTAATTTCTAATGTTAATTTTTAAGTTAGCCTTCTCGTTATATAAGTTCAAATCATACTGAAATCTACACGGTGAAAGGAAGTCTCCCCTTCTCATTTTCACCTCCCCAAGATAGCCTGAGTGAAAAATCTGACGTGTGCCTTTCTAATTTTATTACATTTATAAAATTTTACATTAGCATAGGCAATATTTATAATAAAATTAGAATCATGTACTACATATTACTATGCAATTTCCCTTTTTACACTTAAAATGCAGACATCTTTCTATGTCAATATGTTTAGAGAGTATTTCTTTATGTGGGTATAAAATGATTTACCTCGTTACTCCTTACCAAAAAGGAGGCAGTGAACATCCGTATATGTTCATCTGTGACCATTTACACGCACATTTCTGCAGGATACACTCCAAACGGAATTGTTCCATCTAATTGCTTTTGATAGCTATCTCCAAACTGATTAAAAAAAATATTGTACTAATTTACACTTCTGTCAAAAGTGCATGAGAGTGCCCATTTTCCCACATCAACATCAAAATTGGGTGTTATTGATATTTTAAAATTTTTACCATTCTTCTGTTGAGTGAAAAATACCTCATTTTTGTTTTAATTTTCATTTCTTGGCTTTCTTTTTTTTCTTTTGGTATTTCTTGGGTTTCTTACAGTTAATTGTTCTATGTCCTTCTTTTTCTATCAGAAATGACTATGAATTGTGATGTGTATTTCTGATTTATCCACTGTATTTGGGTAGAGAAAAGTGTATAAAAATATCCCAATATTTCTGATCTTAAGAAAAAAGCTTACTTCACTCTTCCAGTTACTGCCTTATTCTTCTGTTTTTCTTTCAGAACAAATTGTGTGTGTGTGTGTGTGTGTGTGTGTGTGTGTGTGTTTTCCTTCTTCACATATTAACATGAACACTGACACTAATCTCAAATTTAATTTGGCCAAAATAGAATTTTCCTCCTAAACATGTCTTCCCACAGGCATCCCGTCTCAGAAACTAGACCCACCAGTTGCTTAAGACAAAGACCAGTGGGAGTTCTTGCATTCTTCTCTTCAGGGCTCAGACTGAGGCCTCGGCAAGTGCCGTCCTGAAGCTCCCACTGGTCTCTGTCCCCACTTGTGCAGGGCATGATCCACACCTGCTTCCTCTCAGGAGTTCTTGTTCCGTCCTGACCATCACAGAACCCAGGACTCAACATCATCTTTCAAAAATTGGAACTGGGTCATGTCACCCCCACCCCTTACAATGCTCCCCAGGATTTCCAGCTCACCTGAAACAAAATCCAAACCATTCACCCTGAGGTGCACAGCTCACTGTCGCTGCCTCCTCCCGATCTCACCTTGAGCCCCTCCCCTCTTCTCTTCCAACCACACTGGCCTTCTGTAAACAGTCAAGGTCATCCCCACCCTGGGGCCCCTACCAGCTCTTCCTTCCCCAGCAATCCTTCCTTCCTGGGGCTGGCTCCACATATGCAAATCTCAGTCTGAGGGTCACTCTCTGTCCCACCACCCTCTTCAGATTGTTACTCATTAGTCTGCTATTTTTCTAATTGATGGATTTATGACTTATCTCTAAGCTCTAGGACACTACTTCATTCATTGCTCTGCTTCCAATGCCTGGCATAGAACTCGTCCTTGATAAATGTTGAATTAACTAATGAACGGGTACATAAATTCCCTTTAACCTGCACTTTTTTATGATCATGCCTTTATTTTTGTGGTTCCCTCAGGCTGCAATTCACTAATCTGTTCGTTCTGCTTTTGGAGATAATTTCTGAACTTCTGGCTTTGAGGCCCATGCTGGCTGAGCCTGTCTCAGACCTTAACTGATGTGACGTCTCCTTTCTTTGAATCCTTGCAGTGCCTTATGCTTCTTACGGACGCTCACTCTTTGCTTCATATTTCATAGTCGTTTATGGCTTTGTCTAATTATTCCAATAGAATTTAAGGTCTCCATGACACGAATGATAGGTTTCCTAATTTGTTTCTTAGCAGCACCCAGTGTGGCGTCATGCACAGAGTGGGAGCTCATGTAACCTTTGCCTAATTGAACCCCTTCTTGCTTTCACAAAGTTGCATAGCGTTTTAAGCCTAATGAAAATGTTTCATGAAATATGCTCTGATCTAGTTTCTGGTTTCAGGAAAAAAATTTCGACCTCGCCATCAGTTAGAGCTTTATAGATTCTGAATTGGAGTGGGTGGGAAAGGGAGACTGAGGTTGTCAGGAGTCTGCTGCGGATTCGATCTGAGAATACTCGGTAGCAATTCTATCTCAAATCAGGACTTCTCTGTCTTCCCAACTCAAAATTCATTAGCATATCTTAGAAATGGTCCTCCAGCTTCTATTTTTCTTAATTTGACAAACCCGTGTTGGCTTTGCTTGTCTCTCAGTGTATCCGCTAGGACTGTCATATTTCCAGTTTCCTGATGAATTGGGCTGCTGGTAGCTGACATCTCTGAACTGCCGTGGCTGGTGACATCACTGCAGGGTGTCTGTGTTCTGTTTAAATGACAAGGCCTGACACTCAGCTCAGCCTCCTCCTGTTGCTGGAAGGGAGGAGGAAGTGAGTGCCTGCAGAAGGTAATGCGGAAGGCAAACCCGCAGGGATGGGTGCATTTTGGGGTGAGGTTGTCCCCGCAGGGCCCTCAGGGTGGGTAGAAGAGACAGCTAGGCAGTGAAGGGAGAGGGAGGAGCTGCTGGCCCGCTCCCAGGGCTGCTGTGCCCACTCACAGTGAGACAGCACCTCCTGCACAGCGCCCTCCCAGCTCTTCCTTCCCCAGACAGACACGTGTCCCCGCACTCATCCGGGTACCTGCCTACACTAGAGCTTTAACCTACTGCCAACAGTCACCTGTCACCTCAACAGCCTCAGGGGCCTTGCAGCACAGCCGATCCTAAGTGACTTCTTTGAAGAAAGCGGCATAGATTAGAAACAGATTTTTTTCCTCTCCTAATTTCCTTTGTATTATTCCATTGTCATGTTTCCAATACTATAATTTTGTCTGCTACCAAGAGGCCAACGATAAAACCATTTTCTTTGGCACAGTCATTATTTTAGGGCTTCCTATAGAATTTACTCTGCTTAAACATGTTGTAGGATTGATTTTTGCACTTCTTAACACCTCGAGCTTTTCAGTTACAGCACATTTTTTAAAGGAACAGAGACAAGACTCTGCAAATCCTTGGCTTCGTGGTGGGGTGTGTCCCCATGTTGTGGAAGAGTGTGACAGCTTCAGGCACAGGGGAGACAGAGATGGGCAGGAGGGAAATTGAGGCTTCTGTTGTCTTAAGATGTTAATGGACATTGACTGACAAATCTTACAAAAGCACCGGAAGCAGATAACAATTTTGCTTCTGTCATCCACCCCCTATATTAGAATTTTCCCCTTTTGAAAACATCTGCTTCTCCGTTTTATCCCTTTTAGGAAAAGCACTGAACTGGAGGGGATGGGTAGGTTCGTGTATAAGAACATTAAATAAATGTGTCGGTCAACCATTGACTGACTGGAGGGCATCTGATTGTGGTGTTGGGCAGCGTGGAGAGAGGGTCAGAGCCTGTGCCCCCAGTTCTAGCGTGGGACCCCCAGGGGTGCTCCTGGAGCTTGGCCAGGACTCAGGAGTCCTGCTTGATCCGTAGGTGGAAGTAACAGCACCGCCGACTCCAGCTCACAGGCACTGAGGACTGTCGTGAGCATAGGACACTGGGTGTAACGGTTACGTATCTTTGTCCTTCCAAGGAGGCCGTTACCATTCTTAGCCCATTTTAGAGAATGGAATATTTAAAATTGAAGGGTTAGATAACCTGTCCAAGGCAAAGGTATCATTGATAGGTCTAAGATTCAAACCCAGGTCTGTGTGGTGAAGGGGTCCATCCAAATGCACGACCACAGGTATCTCGGGCTGAGGAATGGAGGGATCGTCCGGCCTTCTGTTTGGCATTGTGGGAGGCAAACATGGTTACCGGTGCTGTTTGAAAGAAATCAGATGACTCCGTATGGCGCAAGGAGGCCTCAGACCGTTCAGGTGGCTGGTGCTGCTGCCCATCCTGCTGACACGGCACGCACAGGTGTGTGACCATTCCTTAGCTGCCCCAGGCCACTTCAGGATGTGGAACAACATACGTGGAGTACGGGACAGGGTGCTGAGCTCTCTGTGCGCCTGGGTGGGGAGGAGTGGCAGCGGACACACCCTGTGGCCTGGATCGAATGACGCTGACATGGAAAATGTGGCCAGCCATGCCTGGAAATTACACACAAGACCCTCAGAGAACTTTTAGTTTCAGGAGTAGAAGTTGGGAAACTCTAAGGTCTTGTGTCAGTTCATACCTGGAGGCTGGTTCCTGGTCAAAATTAGCCAGAATTTTTTCATTTTATTATATCATATTGTTTGAAATCAACAAGCCTACAAAGTGTTGAATCTTTTGGGTTACTGTGGCCCCCCCCACAATACCAGATGCCTTTTGAAAGGTTAATGAGCTATCAGTCAGAAACACATATGTGTGTGTATGTGTGTGTGTGTGTGTGTGTGTGTGTGTGTGTGTGTGGGTGTTTGCTTAAATGCCTTTCTTCTTAATATTTAATTAAGATTAACTGTACCAACAAAATGGCAGCTTTGGGGGCAGAGATGGAAGGAGACTTTCAAACATGGAGAAGGCCGACTAACAGTGGCCGAGCACCTGCACTGTGCCCAACCCTCTGGTGAGGCAGGTGCTTGTCTTCTATTTGATGTTTGATGGAGCAGGAAACTGAGATGCAGTGAGTGAAGGAGGTCACGCAGAGCTGGGCAGAGAGGCAGCTGAGTAGGAGGAAGCCATGATATAGAAGCTTCCAGAAGGGGGTGGGAAAAGCCGGTGGCAATGACTCCCCTTTCTCTAGACTTCATGCAAACACTCCTATCTGCTAACACAGTCTTCTCAGTCGAGATTCGTGAGCCTAGGCTACCCCCTTCTTCTGTGCTCACACGTAGTCCCTGGAAATTAAACCCTGGCTGCATTTGTTGGACTGGGATATCCTCCTTCCTCACATATAAACCGTCCCTTCAGGCTGGGTTCTCTTCAGATGGTTAGCTTTATCCATTGCGTGTTGGTTCTCCTGAGTTTCAATGTCACGAAGCTCTTAGTTTCTAAGTTCATTTGGACGCTTGTGCAGTAACGATACGTTTCTCTAGAGAAAGGGAGAATTGGTCATTTGGGATAAGCTGAAAGAAAAGGAGGGCCACCGCAAATGGTTGTGGCTTGCATGCACAGCAAAGGGACGCCAGTCGTGGGGGCAACAGGTGGTTGGTGTGAGCTCCACACTCTGGCTTCTGCGTCTGCCCAGCATGGACAAAGAAGCTCTTTGGACCAGACTAATTTCCCAAAGAGACGCTGTGTGCTACACGCAGCCTTGACTGTGGTGGCAGCTCAGGGGGGCCTGGCTGCAGACATTATTGCAGACCTGGCCTGTGTCTTCCTCCCTGGGCTTCCTCTAGCTGTGTGATCCCAGGTCCATCTCAACCAGTCCACCATCTTTGGCAGCTTTCTGTGTCCTCTCACTCCTCTCATTGATTAGATTAAATATGTCGTATTTTTTGATGCCATTAAGTCCTTAATTTGTATTTGAAAACAATGCCAAGAGATTGTACTAATTAATTTTATCTTATTTAATCCTCTTAAAATGTAGGGGTCTCTTGAAACTGTTTATGGAAATTTAAGGAGCACAATATGGAAATTTTTACTTGGAGCCCAAATCTCTGGCACTTGAGTCAGCAGAATTTTAGTAGGAGTTGTATAATAAAATTGTTCCCATAAAATTCTGTTTTGGCAAACTCACTCAATAACTGTACCTACTATACATGGGAACTATGCTAAAGTGGTTGGAGATATGAACCAGACAGAGTTTATTAAAAAGAATCACATATGTATGTATATACACACACATATATCTATTCATTCATTCTATTATGTTCAATATTATATATGAAAGGACACGTGAGGCCACACTTGCAGTATGCAGAGCAGGGTTCCTCAGCTATGGCACCGTTGCCCTTTGAGGCCAGGTGGCTCTGTGGTGGGGCTGTCCTGTGCACTGTAGGGTGCTTGCAGCATCCTTAGCCTGTACCCACTGAAAGCTACCAGCACTACCCAAGCTGTGACAAACAACCTTGTCTCCAAATGTCCCCCGGTGAGAACTCCCAGTTGAAAGGATTGAAGGAAGGAATGCTTTGAGGAAGGTGGTGTCTTTGAACAGAGTCAGGCCTGGAACAGGGACCGGACACATGAGTCTCGAGGCGGGAGCCAAGGAGCCTTCTCCAGATGGGAAGAAAGCTCAGGGTCTCCGAATTAGGGATGGAATTGTCCTTAGAAAAAAGATGTCACTCTTTAAATAAAAACAGCTACCAGTTATGAAGTACAAAGTTTATGTAACTGCGTCACCTCATGTGATCTTTACAATAAGTCATTTCACAGATATGAATACTGGGGCTCAGGAAGGTGCAGACCCGTCAGAGTTCCAGCTCTGTGTCAGTAGACACACAAGTTTCTCGCTAGGCTCCTCAGCGGGCGGCATTCTAAAAGTAGACCTAATCTTCGTACCACATGCTATTCCCATCCTCTCCTTGCTTGCATAGCTCTTTTACGGATATCTGTGTTTTCTTAATGGGAACCCCCCACTCATCGTCTCCTAGTGCCTTGTTGTCTCACTCAGAAAAAGAGGCGAAACCTTCCTGGTGACAGCCCTCCCCCACCTCTCAGTCACTCCAGTGACTCCTGCTTGGGGTTCCTGGAGCCCCCCTACCCAGGGCCATGGCGGGGCCTTTGCACAGGATGATTTTTTCACCAAAAACATCTTTCCAGTTACCCACTTGCCTAGCTCCCCCACCTCCCTCGGCGCTTTGTTAACATAACGCCTTTCCATAGGGCTGTCCCTTTCCCCCTTTCCTCCGCGGCAATGATCTGCTAACTCACTGTCCAGTTTACTTATTTCACTTGCTGTCTGGCTTCCCCTCCTAGAATGCAGATATCACGAAGATGAGAAGTTTTGTCTGTTATTCTCACTGCCATAGACCTTAGAGCAGTCTCTGGCACGTAGTAGGTGCTATTCAAAATAGTTTTGCGTCCATGAGTAGAGTTCTTTGTTGGAGAGGTCAGCAGGGTGAAATGAACTGTCTGTGGGAGGGGTATGTGGACGTGTGTGCAGAAAGCTGAGGTCACCGTGAGAACCGAATCCCATGCCTGTGTCTGTGACCACCTCCCTCACCTGCCCAGGGAGCCCGCTGACCCTGGAAGAACACTGCAGAGGTGATGACGTGCTGCTTTTTTGAATAGTCATGGTCTGCTGGATCTTTGGGAGCTTGAGCTTGCTTTGGCACGAAAAGAATAATCACATTTGGAAGAATAAAAGTGATTACTCCATATTGCTTAATATACCTAATAACTATTTAATAAAGGCTATAAAAATTTCCCTGCTTTTCACCTTAGTAAATGTCACTCAGTATATAACCTAATTACTTCAATTTTCCATTTAGAAAATTAATTCATGTTGAAGGCATGAAACAGCAGCTGAGGAATTTTCCATTCTGGCCAAGGACTTAGCAACTCAGATGAGTTCAAAGACCTCCCCGTCCTCAGAGGTCAAGAGCAGAGCTTTCAAGTCGGCTAAATGGACTTCCACTAGGTTTCCGTGCTCCTTGAACTTGACCTGAAGTTAATCAATTAAAGCAGATACAGAGGCTCAGTTTCTCTCTGTCCCTTTCTCACGTTGTATCTCCTCCTGCAGGGCACTTGCTTGAGACAGAGGTCTTAGCGGCAACATTAAATACACTCGGTGCACCTAGTACCGCTGTGCCATTTGTGAAAAACGAGGAGAAATCAAATGAATTGTGTCAAGTACCTACTGTGTGCTAGGCATCTAGCTAGACATTCTGCATATCTTTCCTTATTTAATTTCCATCCCTTCGTTAAATGAATAAACGGACAGATGAATAGTGAACACATAAATACCGTTTAACAGTTAATGAATGCCTGCTATCTTCCAAGGTTTATGCTAAGTATTGTACATGAATTTTCTCAATTCATGGAACAACTCTCTAAAATAAGAATGGTAATTATATCATGAGCCTCATCTTCTAGATAACAAAGTGGGAGTTTGGTGGAGGTAAATAATTTGTTCAAATCGCTTAGCTTAGAAGCATCAGAGCCCGATTTTTGAGGTAAGCATTTTTTCCTACTTAAAACAAAGCTGAAAATTTCTCAATACCCTTTTCAAGATCACCAAGCCCATGTGTGGCAAGTGGTACTACAAAGTATTTCTTCATTACACGACACGCTTACTTCCTTCAAGGTAGTTTCCTGCAGCGTGGGTGATGCTCCATTTAACACTGAGCTAGTCCTTGGCTGCAAAACTGTGACAGGCTGTGGCGAGGCCTGCTCGGCGGGCGCGCATCCCTCCCTGTGAGCGCAGCAGAGATTCTGCAACCCTGGGAGTCTCTGCATCGCTACAGGCACTGCGGGCTGCAGGTGCGTTTCTGCCCTCCCTCCAGGGCTCCAAGCGCAGGGCCTAGAGAGCTCATGACGGGGAAGAAGCGCATCATACTGACTTGGGTGGTTCCTGCTCAGGAGCAGGAAAGCTGGGGCGGCCCCTGGAGAACTGGGCAGGTAGAGACAGAGAACCCCGCCCCTCTGCCTCCACCACACGGCAGGGGGCGAACTGAAGACAGAACCCAGCGGAGACCAAACATGAGACAGATGTTTTTTCTTTGAAAAGCAGCATATCTCCTCTTTGGCAGGGCCTATGTATATTGACTTCAGAGTTAAGTGGGGTGCCAGTGCTCACGCCCGGGAAAGCTCCTGGAGGCCGGTGTTTGGAGTGGGGAGGGCCCTCTGTGGGCTGCCGTGGCATTATCAGGTTACTGCAGCCTTACTGTAAACACCGACTCACCCAACACTAATTACAAGTTTTCTTTGAGTAAGGAGACTGCAATAGATCCTTGGCTTTCTGTTCTTTTCACTCAGTGATAGAAATTGATTGTGACTAAATCTGAATGATCCTTTCCTCCTTTCTCTGGCTCCCTTCGGGCAGCAGGCCACAGTCACCGGGTGGCGTGAACCTGCGGGTCTGACATCCGTCCCCAGGCCATTCCCGCGGTGCAAGCCCTGCTTTGAGCATCGTGGGGCCTCAGCCAGTATCTGCTACGAGTCCTGGGATGGCACTGATGTCTTGTCAATGTCTGCACATGAGAAAATGCATGTCGGTCTTCCCCTTAAACCACCTGACACAATGCCCCGGGAGGGTGTTTAAACAGAAGAATGACGGACGGCTGTGGGCGCTTGCTCAGCCTTCACAAGCTGTGCCAAGTCGCATTAGCCAGGTGAGGGCTGCCTTGCACTTGACAGACAATGGAAACAGTATGCACTTCTCCAGGGGGCCTGGGTGTGTATGAGGAAGCCAGTGATGGAAATACGGGGGCCACCCCTCTCTCACTCTGGAGATACCAACTTTAAACAGACGGATCAATGAACTATTGTTATCTAAAAGAATCATCAAAAACGGTTTCCGCACACAGTACTTTTCAAAGCATGATGGATCATTCACTTCTAAAATGTAGAAATTTTTTGTGAGAAGGCAATGCATTTCCCCCCTTGATTTTACAGATTTAAGAAGTCAAATCTGGACATACAGATGGCTGATAGGCATACGAAAAGATGCTCGATGTCACGAACCATCAGAGAAATGCAAATGAAAACCACAATGAGATACCACCTCACTCAGGTCAGAATGGCTATCATCAATAAGTCAACAAGCAACAAGTGCTGGCGAGGATGTGGGGAAAAGGGTACCCTCGTGCATTGGTGGGATTGCACATTGGTGCAGCCACTATGGAAAACAGTATGGAGGTTCCTCAAAAATTTAAAAATAGAACTACGTTATTCCACTTCTGGGTATTTATCTGAAGAAATCCAAAACACTAATTCAAAAAGATGCATACACCTCTGTGTTCATTGCAGCATTATTTACAACAGCCAAGACATGAAAACAACAACCTATGTCCATCAATAGACAACTGGATAAAGAAGATGTTGTGTATGTATGCAAATGGCTGTTACTCAGCCATAAAACAGAATATCCATTTGCAATAACATGGATGGACTGAGAGGAGGGTATTATGTTAAGTAAAATAAATCAGAGAAAGAGAAGCACCATATGATTTCACTTATATGTGGAATCTAGGGAACAAAATAGATGAACATACAAAACACAAACAGACTCATACATACAGAGAACGAAATGACGGTTGCCAGATGGAGCAGGATTGGGGGTTTGGTGAAAAAGGTGAAGAGATTAAGCAGTACAAATTGGTAGTTACAAAATAATTACAGGTATGTAAAGTACAGCAGAGAGAATATAGTCAATAGTTATAGTCTAATAGCTGTGTACGGTGTCAGGGGGGCACTAGACTTATTGGGGTGATCACTTCATAAGTTATATAAATGTCTAACCACTGTGCTGTACACCTGAAACTAATATATAACTATGTTTACTATCAACTGTAATTAAAAACTAATGAATAACAAGGGCTGAGACAAAGAGAGACAAGTGCACAGTCGTCTGAATGCAGACGCTGTGCGGGATGCACTGGTAACGCTGCGGATTCCCGATGTGGACCAGTGAACTTGTCCCCATGTCACCCTGCCACACAAATGCTTCCTTGGTTCGTGAGTGGTTTTCTAAGATACTCTACTGATGATGTTCACCACCAGAATTTAAAAGATAAAAATGCATGAAATGGCATTGAGATGAAGGAAACTGAGTTTGGGGAGCAAGAAAAATGTTATTTACTGAGGTGGGATGAGAGAACAACACAGATCTTTAGCATTCACATTTTAGGTAGAGTGTGTGTTCAGAGTGATACCCTTTAATAGTTTAAGAGTCAAGGAAAAGAACTGTAATTTATTTTTGTTCACAAAGATTGTCAGCCTTCCAGGAATTGTGTGCGGTGCTGGGCATGGCCCATCCTCCTGCTAATAAGAAGTTGGCCTTGACTTTTGCACACAAGCAAGCAGGGGCCTGGGTGAGTGTGCGGCAAGGGTCACTCCTCAAATGTGGCGTATTTGAAATCATGCCATTTCTGGACACATAAGACTGCATTTTATGTATCTGTATTTTCTATTTTGTATACTGAGAATGTATTCATTTTTCGAGACAATAATTTGTATTAGAACACTTCTTATATATTCATATTTGGCCTCGTGTTCAAATGCGTGGTGTGCCTTGTGTGGAGGTGTCTCAGGATGGGAGCAGGGCATCCACTGAAGGAGGCTGGGGACAGGGTGACAGCGTGTAGCACAGCCTGTGACGCAGCAGGAAAGTCAGGAGCCAGCAGTATTATAATGTTGGTGTTTTCCTTGCCTTCCTAGTTTCTAAATATCTTGTATTCCATTGAGTTGGATCACATGAAATTGTTCATAGTTGCCTATTTTTGATCTACAAAAATGGCGATTTCATACAAATCATCCTGGTAGTAATAGGACACGGTAATGCTAATATGTAATAAGCATAGTAATCATAGCCAGCTAATTGTGAGTTGCCTGTGCTTGTCACGTGCAAAGAATTGAGGAGGGGGCTGGGAAAGAGACCACCAGCAAGTGTGAGGCCGGGGAGCTGGGCTGTTGATGGAGTCCTCTGTGGGAGAGCATCCTAACTCTTCCACTCCCACACAGGTCCTGAGTGGGACAACAGAGGACTTGGGAACCTCAGCAGTAAGACCTACGGGGACTTGGCTAACTCCATACCCCACTAGAGGCAGCAGGAGGACAGCACCGTGACAGTGAGCCTGAGTGACAGTGGCCCTGAGTGTCTTCTCTGAAGCTGCTGCTGGAGCGGAGACCAGGGGAGAACATGTCCGAAAAACATGTCCCCCAGGTGACAGCAGTCAGTGGGCCTTACTTTGGGGGTGTGAGGTGGAGTATTTACTTGTAAACAAGACTTCCATCTGAGGTCCCCTCACTCGTTCACTGTAGACATTTAAAGGCAAACGCTTAGTTTCCTGCATGAAGGCACTTTGTGGTGTTTTGAGTGTCCACATTATGTTTGAAACCCAGTTACTTGCTTGACAGTATTTAGGTGCAATGATACCTCCTAAACCCACCTCCCACATTATTCTAAAGTTCAGCTAATGTATATGAAGAGCCACTGAAGAATTACACTTTTCTCCCTATCTGTATGTTGCATGTAATGTATACACAACTATGTTTCCTTGTGGCATATTTCTGTATTGGACTTAGTAGCATTTGAGCCGTTTTTAGAAGGTAACTTCCCCCAAAGAAATCCTGGACAATCAATATTGATTCTTAGCGTGAGGCATATGGTATGTAGCTTCACAGAGTTTCTATATGAGAATCAATTCCTGGCTGATCGACACAGCTTTGAACTTTAAAGATTGGTGACCTTAATAACTTTGGCAAAAGGCCTTGTGAGAAACTACTAGGAAGGATTCTTTAGTGCTACACCCCGCACATGGAAATGACTTTCAACTTACCCTCCTGGGACTTATCAGTATTGCTGCCCAAACCATTAGAAGTGTTCCTCTTGACCTTTTGAATGTGTGTCTGCATTATGGTAAAGTTACCAGCTGTAACCCTGAAATCTCAATGGCTTACACAGTTGTATTGACTGCTTATGCAATAGTCCAACAAGTGTGTGCAGTAGACGGTCTTCCACAGAGTGATTCAGAGATCCAAGCACTTTTCCAATTATGGCTGCATTACGTTCTATGTGTGGCTTTTGTGTTTGTGGAAAAGGATCAAAGGGCAGTAGAGGCACATTTGCCTCCTAATTCAGCCCCCAAATGACACACATTATTTCTACTTACAATCCCCAGCAGTAAGAACTGGTATCGTGGCCCCATCTAGTTGCAAGAGGAACTGGGAAATTCATTTCCTTGCAAAAGCACTATACTAGTAGGGAGGGGAGCTGCCTCTCCCGGCAGCTGACTATCTGCCACAGTGAATAGAATCTGTAGGCTTCGTTATTATTAAAGAATGAAGATATCCTAATGACATGTGCTGGGAATTTTTTCTGAAGGGTTTTGGAGACTATGCATTTGTGAAAAGTTGCTGCTTCTTACACATCTGCCTTCTCCTCCTTGAGAAGCCAAGTGCCTGCGTGGGACCCTCCAAGCCTCTGTAAGGTCTCCCCTCCCTGACTTCTGGTGCTCCATTGACTCTATAACAGGTCACCTGCCTTCACTTAGAGACTGCATTTCTATTAGACACATCACCTTTGATTTCCGTGACGTGCAGGGATGTGTTATCATTGGGGAGAGGCTTTTCTTGGGCCATTATAAATGTCAAATTTGGTTCAGTCAGAAAGCACTGTTGGGGAAACTCACTGTGATTGCTGCACGTGAGGTAATTCCACAACTCATCTCGGAAGGCTCTAATGTTTGAGACGGTTGACATGGCTTTTTGATAACTCAGAGGTGTGCTCACCAGGCTCGTGATCTCGTTCCTAAAGTTTGAATCTCTAAGCAACGATTGCTGTTTCTGGTTAAATGTGTGCCATAATTGTATAATGCAGTCAGTGTTTTAATCTTTAGTATAGCAGAAATGTGGAGGGATCGTTGTGGATACGCCTACGTGGTTAGGAGCTGGAGCTCGGAAATCAGACCCCGTAACCTTTTAAACTTGGGTTTCCTCACCCGGTGGGAGTGACAGTAGAGCCCTGTCGTAGAACCGAGTGAGTGACGTGAGGAGAACGCTTAGCCCAGCGTTGGGCACATGGCAAGTGCTCAGTGCAGAGCAGCCTTCTCTACCTCCTCCTTTGTTTTAGGTTCCTATTGCTGCTGCAACACATGACCTCATGCAAGTTGGTTATCTTACAGTTGGTCATCTAAGAAGTCCCGCATGGCTTTCCTGGGGCCAAAATGGTGGCAGGGCTGCTTATTCTGGTTCCAGAATCTACTCCCTTACGTCTTCCAGCTTCTAGAGATGCCCGCATTCCTTGCCTGCTGGACCCTTCCCCCTCTTTGAAGCCAGAGGCAACAGGTGGAGTCCTTCTCACATCCTCTCCAAAGCTCTAACCTGTTCTTTGCCCTGGGCTCCCATTTCTAAGGACCCTGTGATTCCATTGGCACATCTGGATGCTCCAGAATCTCTCCCCACTTTAAGGTCAGCTGATTAGCAACCGTAGTTGCATCTGCAACCTTTATTCTTCCTTGCCACGTAGCCTAACGTACTCACAGGTTTGGGGTGCTAAGATGTGGGCACCTTTGGGGGGGCTGTTACTCTGCCTACCGCACCTTCTTCTCTTTGTCATTATGAAAATGTCTGAACCCTTCAAATTCTGATTTACTTGGTGTGCTGCTCATCTTTTGTGGTTTTTAGAGTGAACTCTTAAATCTTCCAAAGTAGTTTTTTTTTGATATCTCATTCCTGTTTTTGTTTCAAAGGGATTATTTTAAGCATGGTGGACCATAATAGAGATAATGTTCTATTACTTACTAGTAATTGTTAGAGCAAAGTAGTAACGCATATCATCATTTTACCCCTCGGAGGCCTTCATGTCGTTAGAAAATATGTCATGTTTGGTAGCCAATGCAAACCAGCAATAGATGAGCAAACATTCCACATAGGGGGCATTTATTTCTGCAAAACAACTTGGAATGACTCCACATCGACTCTGCACTAGGCAGGATACTCAAAAGGACAAAACATTTTTAAAAAAATACAGTTTCTGAACTTGTTTTCTGACACAATCCCCTCATTTGGGATATTTGCATAAGTATCAACATCTTTGGCCAATTCAAGGGATGGCTCTGATGGCAGATTTCCAGGCCACCACGTAGAAAAGTGTTGGAAGGTTTGACTGGGGCACACATTAGGGTTGGTCCTGCTGTTGGCATCTATGCCCGCCCTTCCCCTTCTCTTCAAAGGGACTTGAAAGGTGCTTCCTTGCAGAGAAAAGATATCTGCCTAGTGGTAAGGGAGGACGGCTTATTAGCATCAAGCAAATCTCTGACACTTGATTCCATCTACCCGAGTGCAGCAGATGTCTTGGGGCTTGTGTCCAGTTACCTTCTGGGGATCCCAGGACCTCACTCCCTTCCCCCTCTCTGTGCTTTGCTGCAGGGGGTCCTGTTGCTGCAGGAAGCCTGAGTGATGGTGCCAACCTAGTGCCTGGTCCTGGCTGCCAGGCTCCCAGAGGGAGGAGAGTGGAGCCTGGGTCTGGCTAGGAGGGAGACCCACCCCAGAGGGGCAGGAGAAAGGACCAAGAATTGGAGAAATGTTGATAAATTCCATTCAGCAAATGACACAATGCATGCACAGGCACAGTGGCCTTTTCCACAGGCAGATTATCCCAGCCAGTGGCTCTGCTGTGTGCAAAGGAAAGGAGAAAGGAGTGGAGAGCTGAAGAAAGGGGAAGGCGGGCTGTGCAGCAGCAATCAATGCTGTCCTTTGTGTCGCCTGACATTTGAGGGGCTTGTTATCTGCAATTGCCGGCTGCTTTATCTAAATGTATCTCCCCAGCTGCCAGGCACTCCTGATAGGCGCAGGACGTGTGATGGCCCTGGGAGATACGGCCATCTCCCAGGGCGAGCTGGTGCTGTCACTCTCCAGTGGGGCCTCTCCTCGCTCTCAAGGGGAAAACGTATGTGTCCTTGCTCCTTTTGGCTTGAGAACCAACCAAAGCGAAAACCCAACCCCAGACAAAAGCCACCACACACTTGCAAAGCAGCAAAGCCAAAGCGGAGGTGGCTGGGATCCCTGGAGGGAGCGACGATGGGAAGGGAAGCTTGCGCCTCTGCATTTAGACTAGATGGTCTTCTCAGTGGCTTCCTGCCCTGGGCTGGGCAGGAGCTGTCTGGGGCACAGGCAGCTCTCTCTCCACTCTGTAGTCCCAGATGCGAGGCTCCCAGGAGCACTGAGCTGGAGGGTTGGGTTGGCGGCAGGCTTTGATTTCCCTTTCAAAGGCTCCCCTTCCCCCAGGCCTACACCTGCAAGCCCACACCTACCATGCCCGGCTCACATCATCCTTGACCAAGGTATTGAAGGTGATCACAGGCTGGACCACGCTTGTCCTGGGCATGTGTTGTGATCTGAGGCACCAGGGATGCCAAGAGATCACCTCTCAACTGTTAGGATGTCTACTATCAACCACGAAATGAACACAGGTGTTTGTGAAGATGTAAAGAAAAGGGAACCCTGCGTACTGTTGGTGGGAGCACAACATGATTCAACCGCTGTGAAAAACAGCATGAAGTTTCCCCCCCAAATTAACAATAGAACCACATTATGATCCAGCAATCTCATGGCTGGGTATTTGTCCAAAGGAGTTAAAATCATTATCTAGAAGAGATATCTACCCCCCACGTTCACTGTAGCATTGTTTACGGTAGACAGCCTAAGTGTGCGTCCATGGATGAATGGATAAAGGGGAGGTGGTGCGCACACAATGGAATATTACTCAGCCGTGAAAAAGAAGTTGGTTCTATAATATGTAACAACACTGTGGAAGAACCCAGAGGACATTATGCTACGTGAATTAAGCCAGTCACAGAACGACACACTCTGTGCGATTCCACTTCTATGAGGGGCTTAAAATAGGCAAATTCACAGAAGCAGAGTGGATTGGTGGGTGCCAGTGGCTTGTGGGGCGGGGGAAGAGGAGAGGGCTAACCAACAGGCATCAAGTTTCAGTTAACCAAGATGCAGCGGCTCTAGAGATGTGCTGTCCAACACCGTACCAATTGTCAGCACAGACGCGCTGTGTGCGTGAAAGTGTGTTACAGGGTAGATGTCATGTGCGTGTTCTTGCCACAGTAAAATAATAACAACAACAACAGTAATAATTAATAATAAGTGAGGTCTCTCGCGCTAGGCAGCCTTTGTTTCAAACCTCCTCGTGCCACTTTGTAACCTCAGTAGTGACCTTACCTTTCCCATCTGTAAAGTGGTGACAATGTCCACATTTTTAGGCTGTTGTGAGAATTAAATGAATCATCACTGCCTGGTGCCTGGTACATAGTAGTTTGTCTATATATTTAAGGTACTGTGTTTCCCCGAAAATAAGATCTAGCCGGACCATCAGCTCTAATGCGTCTTTTGGAGCAAAAATTACTATAAGACCAGGTCTTATTTTACTATGAGACCTGGTCCTATATAGTATAATATAATGTAATATAATATAGTATAGTATAATATAATATAATATAATATAATATAATATAATATAATATAATATAATATAATATAATATAATATAATATAATGATATGATACCAGGTCTTATATTAATTTTTGCTTCAAAAGACGCATTAGAGCTGATTGTCCGGCTAGGTCTTATTTTCGGGAAAACATGGTATTAGTATCTACTCTAGTTTCTTAGGAAGGGCCACCCTAAAACTATTTTAAGGATGTGATTGTATTCTTTCAACACTATACAAATGCATTAATGTACAGCTAGCGTAATGAATTCTCACACCGGTCTATTTTGGTGTTCTCTGTCTTTTCCTGGACTAATGTTTGGATACTTCCCTCCCCACATTTAAAGTATGCTTCCTCTGTCATCAGTCCTTGCATTATGTAGGCTGTTAGGAAAATAAATAGAAGGATTGAGGAAGTAATGTGTGCTAGAGAACCTGGGTATGCAGAGTAGCAGGTGAATGGGGCAGGCGAGGGCTGGTGACGGAGAGGCCATGGGGTGGACTGTCCATGTCAGCAAGTACTCTTCTTCCAAGCTGTCCCCTGGCCTCTTTTTCCAAGACACCATGAAAATTACCTGGTCTGCTTAAAACATTTCGGGATCCACATGGAAATGTCAACTCAGAGTCCTGCAAAGATGCGCATGTGCTTAGAGGTAATGAGTCCATTCAGATGTGCATTACTGATGAAATTAACCATTTTTTCCCTCATGTGAATTTTTGCTATTGCGTTGTGTGAGAGAAGCATCATTTAACACCAAAAGACAGTTTTAGAAGTCCATAGGTAGAACGATATTCATCATGTCTATTATCTGTTTAGCAACAGAGGATTCTTGGCCAAATTTGATAATTAATTAGCTCTGTTCTTCCAACTCCAGGCAATTGCCTGTCATTAGGGGCTGAAGTGGCCCCTATGTGTGGCTGCTCAGTGGGTTCAGTGCATTGGGAAGCTATAGAAAGAAAAGCAACATCAGTATAATTATAAGCAGGAAAAAAAAGTCAGATGCTCATGATGTGATTTTTATAAGCTTGGTGTTTCTTTTCTTGAGAAACTTAGTAAATAAGAGGCTTGAGATATGGGCCCCTACTGAAACAAGAAATAATACCTTATGATCAATAGCACCAACACAGTGCTAGATGCGGGAGAAAAATAAAAACCAAGCCCTTTCAAATACATTTGGCATTTTAAAATGTATGGCTGCACTTTGCTCTTCTGTAATTCGGTTTTCGACTCGGTTGTAGGATCTGATTTCGTTTGGAGCTGCTGTCGGTATCATTTTGTTATTGTTAATGCTATGCTGGGGACAAGTGAAGCGTAAAAGGCCATCTTTGTGCTCAGGGCAGCAGCAATTTCTGTGTCCTGAAGGTTGAAGGAAAACGGGGGTATCTTATTTTGTTCTCTGGAACAACCCAAAAGAAGAAAATCAGCCAGTGGTAAACGTGTAATTGTAGGTGGGTGTTTTTTAACGAGAGAGAGACAGACTGTGCAGGCACTTCCCCTGTCCCCAGTGTCAGCCATTGGTCATCTCAGCAGAAAATCCATCCATGTGCTCGCTGCTCTGGCCTGCCTGAGTCCCCGCTGGACGCCTGGAGTGCCCTTTCCTCCCACCTCCCATTCCGCACGCGGGCATCCACCCAGACATGCGTGTGCAACGTCACCGTTGGGAGAATTTCTCTGTCTGCAAAGCCAAGGAGCCCAAGGGAGCCAGCTCCTCCCGAGAGCTTGTTTACATCAATCTGAACTTCATGGAGGCTGAAATATTTATGAGTTTCCGGTGTGTGCCCTGAGCTGGCAGATCACAGTAGCTTCAGTGGCCGAGTGAATGCAGTTGGTGACCCTCTGCTCCCCTTCCTGTTTCACCCCCTTCACTGACACCGACACTTGTCCCAAACCCTTTCTTAATGCTGAGACATAATTCATTAGGACAGCCTTAATGAGCTGATAATTAGTCTGGTGGGAGGCGGGGAAGAGGGAGGAGACAGAAATGCCAGACTCAGAGAGTCCAGCAGGCAGGGGCATCTTAAACAGCCCTGGGAGAGCTGTGTGTCAACAAAATGGATCGCGCTTGCAGGCAGTAAAACTTTCAAATGACCTTCATGTCAAAATATTAGGCTGCTATTTTTCGCTGGATGGTAGTTTCATAAACATAAAAAGCACACATATCATTCAGAGTGCAGCAAAATTTGTCTCAGATACGTGGAGCTCTCCTTTTTGTAGAAAGACTAATGTAGGCTCTGAATAGTGGAGAAAGTGACATAATGTCGCAAGCTTTCACTTCAGCTGACATGGATATTTACAGCAGGCTCCTGTGTGATCTCGTCCCTCTCTCTCTCTCTCTCTCTCTCTCTCTCTCAAAGGAAAACATTAAACTGTGTGTGCATCGATATATAAATAGATATGAGAGAAAGTTATAAATCCTTGAGAAATTTGCTTATTTTCATTCAGGAAAATTGCCCACTGAGTTTCACCATGTATAGAAAAGGCAACAGCATTAATATTCAACTAACAGAAGATGGAGTTATGATGAATGGCTGAAAGTAACTTAATTGGAGGAAAACATCACAACCATGAACAATGGATATTTTGAGTCTGCTGAAATCATTGCTTCTCAGGGTTCAAGTTTAGGAGGGCAGACAGCTGTTTGCCTCTGCACTATCTAGAGTAAAAGTAACTGTTGCAAAGAATTCCTGGTTTCTCTTCCAAGAGTTTGTGGTTTCTCTTCTGTTGGAGCTTTGATGCGTTCACTCCTTTTCTGGGGAGTGGATACACATGAGCCCAGGGCAGTCAGGGGACTGATAAGGTACTGTGATTCAAGCCACAGAATTGGGTCTGAGCGTGATGGGAGCGTCAGTCACCAGCTGGGGGGATGAGAAACCACGATGACTGGAGTGAGATGGAAAATCCACTTGCCGATAAAGATTGAAATAGTAATGCTGTGGCATTTTTGAGCAGTCCCCTGGTTACCAGTCAATAAAGATAACACCCATTAAAAGTGCCTTGCCAAGAAAAAAGCATGATGCAAACATTATATTTTATCGTTGCTGTCAGAATTAAGAGGTGATTCCTTAGCTTGGGTTTCAGTGGCAGAAATAAAAATGGGTTCTGCCTCTTTGTGTTGCCCTTGACGTTCTTGTGCAAACAGGATGCCTGCCTGCCCTTAAGACTTGAATTAACCACACATACTGCGAAGGAAGCCACCACCCTGGTGTTTACAGTCCAGTGGTTGTGGCAAGTGTGTGACAAACAAGCCTTCTTAGCATGTTAATCCAGATTACCTGTGGGCAAATGCTCACGGTTACTGCCAGTCGTAGCGTGCCCAGACAGTGCTGTGACCCCATGGCTGGGTGGCATTTGGGTCTAGGACCATCAATTGACTTTCCTGCCCAGTGTTTCTCAAACTTGGACACCCGGAGGACGCTCCGATTCAGCTGGTCTGTATTTGTAACAAGCTCTTGGGTGATGTCATGGCCCCCGAGCCAAGGACAACAAGCCCTTGGCATCTGTGGTCACCTGACAGGTTTAATTTCTCCAGACTGCTTCCTCGGAGTCTGTTTTCTGTCCAGACGTCAGCTGCAGTCTGGGTCCCGACCAGCAGGCAAAGGGAAGGGCGCGTGGCTGGGAGGTCACAGTTCCAAATGATGAATCAAGGTGCGCATAGATGATGACTCAAGATGACCCGATCGATTCTGCTTTTCAAAACTTTTAATACACTCGGATTTATTCTCCCAGTCTATGTTTAGGTTTCATACAGGGAAGTTCTCTTTCTTTGATGAACATGACAAAACTCTTTGAAATAGAGCATGACTCAGGTTCTAATCTTAGAAATAAATACACAGAGGCTCTTCTCCACAGTGGAGTTAGGAGTCGGGCTGGGTGTGGCAGGGTGGGAACGCCATGCTCCATGCTTCAGAAGGAGTCAGTCTAACACTGGGGCTTCCCTTGGAAAGATCAGACCCTCCACAGGGCCTGTTATGATTGATGTTCTGACACCTTGGGAGCTAGTACAGACTTGTGACATTGTCCATTGGTGGGATTTTTTAATCAGAAAAATGGTTTCATCACCCAAACAATACAGCATTCTTCTCCAAGTCTTCAGCATTCCATGCAGGTTGGAGTTATTGCAATTGTTGGCCCCCAGCCTCCATTGCTGTCTGTTTTGAGGACTCAGGGTAGTCTGGTATCTTCACAGACCTGTAGCCACTTTCAAGCTGGCTCACGGGCGGAGGCGGCAGGCACGGGGGCCTCGCTGTGTCAGAGGAGTCCCTGGGCCTTGTCTGGACGTCATCTGGTCTTGTACAGCCCACAGCCCTCTGTTCCACAGCTTCTATCTTCTGCTGATGAGCAGAGCCACCTTATAAAGAGAAGGAAATATTCAGCCAAACTGTTTTCAAGCTCTCCCAAGTACTTAGAAGGATCTATTTACGGTAGTAAAAAACAGGCCGAGTCCATCTCTGCTGGGGCCACGTGTCCACCTCTTGGTGGCGTCTGGTTGCGCAGTGAGGTGGAAAAGGGAGGCTGGCCAGTCTGGTGACATACCATGCCTGTGACCCTGCACAGCAAAACGAATGAGGTCTAACAATTAAGTTCGCAAACTTATGCAGTGATGTTGCTACCCTTTCGGATATCAGACAGATTATTCATTATGAATTTGTACCAACTGGACAGGTAACCAAATTTACTATTTGGAAGGGCTGAATAGGCTGTGTGAAAAAGTTAGACGACCTGAACTTTTTGCCAGCAATTCATGGCTCTTGCATCACGACAATGCACCAGCTCACACGGCACTGTCTGTGAGAGAGTTTTTAGCCAGTAAAACAATACCTGTATTGGAACACCCTCCCTACTCACCTGATCTGGCCCCCAGTGAATTCTTCCTTTACCTGAAGATAAAGGAAATATTGAAAGGAAGACATTTTGATGACATTCAGGACACCAAGGGTAACATGACGACAGCTCTGATGGCCGTTCCAGAAAAAGAGTCCCAAAATTGCTTTGAAGGGTGGACTAGACGCTGGCATCGGTGCATAGCTTCCCAAGGGGAGTACTTGGAAGGTGACCGTAGTGATACTCAGCAATGAGGTGTGTAGCACTTTTTCTAGGATGAGTTTGCGAACTTAAATGTCAGGCCTCCAAACTTGATTGTCCGGCCTCGTATGTACCCTGAGGTGCATTTGTGCTGAATTATAGCATTTATTTTCCTGTGTGATTAAAATTAAACACGGAACCAAAATGCGCTCCCAGTCACACTGAACTGCATTGTTCCCATTTCGTCACAAGTGGTTAATTTTAAATGTTCCACTATTTCAAGTTTCTGGTTGAGGGATGGCCAGAATTATTCTGTTTAACCAAATGGTTTAACGAGTTCTTCCCAAGTCCTAGCAAAATGTTCTGTGTCTGAACCTGTTGTGCGGGGCTTTGGGGTAGAAAGCGCCTCGGTTCCATGCCTCAGAGGCCCAGCTGTGTCTGGAAATGGGCGTGGGCTGGGGCCTGGGGCCCCGGGGGTCCAGGATCTCGCAGGCAGGCTCTGTCCCCCTCAGGCCCCTGAAAGGCAGGCTCGCTCCGCCCTCCCTCCACCTGCAGAACAGCCCTCCCAAATGTGATGAGTGGGATTTGATCATGAAAGAAATGTTACCACTGTCCCCTTTCTACCGAACCTTAATTTCTTCGAAAACGGAAGCATTTCCTGCGATTTGCCTGGCATGGACACCAACCCTCCCAAACACCCTGCCCTTGGTGGCAGTTGGGATCTGACCTGATGACTTTCCAAGATGGGCCCCTTTTCACAGCATTCCCCCCGCATGGAGAGCGACACTGGTGTTTACAGCGTGTATGAGTTATTTCCACCAGACTAGGACTCAGGTACCTCTCAGCCGTCCCCATGCCAATCACGGTTCCCCAGCTGTAAGGCCCTGGGGTTTGGAAGCCGGGTGTG
Organism: Rhinolophus sinicus; assembly: GCF_057876585.1. NCBI lineage: Eukaryota > Metazoa > Chordata > Mammalia > Chiroptera > Rhinolophidae > Rhinolophus > Rhinolophus sinicus. Next base: position 4,206,566 of record NC_142502.1, on the reverse strand, counting down.
GGGGGGTTCACACCACCACAGAGTGCCCATGGGACTCTGAACAAGTTACGTTCGCTCTTTAGGTCTCAGTTCCCTGTCTGCTAAATTAGGCGATCTACACCCGTCTCTGGGTGGGTGTGAGGAAAGCCCCAGAGCAGTGGCTGTCAGAGGGGAGGTCGCTCCAGCCCTTTATCAGTTGATTCACTTTTACTCCTCCCCACCACACGCCTGGCCCCAGCCAGCCGGCCTGCTCACCAGGCCCCACTTCCTCTCTGTGGCCCAGCCCCTTGTGCCAGGGTCAGCGCCTCCTGGGCAACACTCCCTCCATCCTTGGTACATGTCTACATGCTGGTGTGTGGGCCACTGCTTAGGGGATGTGTGGCTCCCTTCATGCTCAGCACATAATAGGTACTCAATACATAAATGCTTGCTTCTTGGCTGGCCATCAGTGACATTAACCTTTGAGTTAGTGTTAGTTCAACACTAACCAAACAACAACTGAGGGCTGTTTACCAGCAAGATGGTATATGAGGCTTCTTTCTTTCATTTGCCACTGCCCCCCTGGTCCTGGAGGAAATGAGGGCTTAGAAATGACCAGAGGTTCTCAGCAAAGGAAGAATAAACCAAGAAAGGGTTTTTAAGCTCAAGAGGGAAAAACTGAGCAACCAATTAGGAGTTGGCCATTTTCATCATCCTGGATAACTTGAATAGTGAAACACATGCAGTGTGGCCGATTTCCTTGCTTACCTCAAGTCTTGTTTGATTACTTCTATTCTTCACAGCTAAGTTTTCACTGAAATGGCTAAGGCTACCTTTCTACCATCTCTTCTTCATTTTTCATATAAATTCCACTGATTGAGACTTTATCACGGTTTCCTTCATACATTAACTTCTTTATCACTTTTCTGCTTCCTTCCCTCTTTTCACCTCTCCCCCTCCCCCATCCCGGAGCCTGGACTAGCATTCTGTGCAATGTGGATTTTCAGTGCTTACTACCTGGATTAATTCTTTTCAGCTTTTTAAGAAGACTTCAGTATTGCAGTTTTAGAGGTACAGAAAATTCGAGAGGAAAGTACAGAGATTTCCCATATACTCCCCCCGCCCATGCACGGGACCCTCCACTTAAATAATATCAGCTTTTTGAGCCAAAAGCCTCAATACTGATTTGACTTTATGAGGTGGTTAGGAGGCTGAGTTTCTCCCGATGGAACAATATACCTGAGTTTTTATGTGGAAAAGGACTATGGCAACTGACAAAAGCAACAAAAAGGGAGAATGTGCATCTGTGTGTTTTTCCACACTCACCCTGTGTGTGGACACTGAGTTTTCACAAGAGCTTTTGGGTTTTAGCGCATCCTTCTTTTCCCTGGTCTTGTTTTATGAACCAAATACACTGTTCAGGCCTTCCTGTAAGGCAGGACCTGAGGAACTTGCAAAGCAAATGTATGTTTTAATCAGTTGTGAGGACTGCCCCTTCATGGCTCTGCCTGACTGAGACAGCTGTATTTCCGTTGTAACTGCCTTTTTGTTTCCTCTGTATCTCTCCCCTCCTACATGTCGCAGGATTACATGTCAGGATTTCGCATGAAACCTCTATTCTCTAGCAAGTTGTCTAAGTCACACAGCACAAGGAAACCAGAGGTGAAGCTGGAATGGAACTTACTTCCTTTTCACATGTCTCTGTTAGGAAAGTCTTCTGCAGTTCTGTTTTCGATTGGGCTATTCCTTGCTGTGGGGAGTCCACACAGGATGCCCCCATTTTCTGCAGGACACGGGAGTACACGTCTGCTCCTTCTGAGGTCCATCCGGTAAGCTTCACCTCAGAGGGCACCCGGAAAGGACCTGCCCCCTGGTTCTGACCTCCCAGGTGACAGCGGGGCTGGTGAAGGCAGGTGACAAGCTTCATTGGAAGCAACTGACTAGTTCTCTTAGCCTGATTTCAGTTCGTGATGCGGTGTAGAAGGCAGCCCTTGCTTCCTGTAGTTCCCGGTCAAGTTTTACGACATGTGAAAAACCCTGGGAAGTGTGCACTTTTAATGGAACCGTTGCCTAAATCTTAATGATTACAATACAAGGGACCCGTAAAGAACATCCTGGCATGAGAGTGAAGGGAGTGGGGGACGTCCCCATACACATGACAGCGTGTAACCTCGGACCATATTAGAAACCATCAGGTAGCTGAAATCCAGGTAGAAAGGACATGCAATGGAAGTTACACAAGAAATGGAAATTGCAGTTCTGAAACACTCGAAGGCACAACTGTTTTAATCTCCTGAGTTCAGCTCCGTGGGCTGTACCTTATTCTTGGCGGAGCTATACAGTTAGTGCCGCACAAGCAAAACCCTCACTAGTCAGAAGCGTTGAAACGGAGATGACCTTTTCTCTCCATAGAGATGGCAAGAGGAGATGCTGAATGGTTACAAAACGAAGCTGTGAGGCTGCAACTATATAAACTCATAAGCAGAGTTTTCAAGTTCTTAGATGTTTTTAGGCAGACATCTAAGTTCTTCCCCTTAAAGGGTCACTTTTCATAAAATATCTTATCTTATCTTATCTATGTATCTATCTGTGTATCTATCTGTGTATCTATCTATGTATCTATCTATGTATCTATCTATGTATCTATCTATGTATCTATCTATGTATCTATCTATGTATCTATGTATCTATCTATCTATCTATCTATCTATCTATCTATCTATCTATCTATCTATCTATCTATCTATCAGCTTCTGTGGTGTTGTCGCAGGCAGCATTGTTGGGCAAGCATTCATCCATGGCTAGAATCTGGGGTTTTATTTTCTGTTTTGCTGTGTGGGATCTCAGATTCCACCTTTGCTAAAGACGTCTCCTTTTCCACTGGAATTTGGCGACGAGAAGGGCGGAAGGCCTTAACGCCTCGCTAACCCCACCTGCCATCCGACAGGGGGCGGAGCTCCAGGCTCCAGGGCCTCACAGCCCGAGACTTGGCTCCTCGGCCTCCCAGAGAAGCCTTCGCTCTCTCACTCATAGTTGCCCAGCTGTGCAGTCTTGGAATCCAGCCCAGTGCTCATGGAAACATAGTAAGTGTTCAGTGAAAGTTTGTTGGATGAATGAAAAAGTGAATAAATGATGGCTGAATGGCATCTTTCTTTTAGTTAAAGACCCTATGACATGCTAAGAATTGTTGCCTGCTTCTTTTATGGCAAAAAGTAAAAAAGAAATTAGACATAGCTATAGCTATAGCTATAGAGGTAGAGGTAGAGATAGGGGTAGAGATAGAGATAAAAAGAAAAACCAGGCAGAAAGAAACAGAAAGAAAGGAAGGAGGAGGGAAGAAGCAGTGGGAGAGGGGGGAGGGCAGGGGAGAGAGAGAGAGAGAGAGAGAGAGACAGAGGAGAGAGAGGAGAGAGAGGAAGGGAGCAAAGACGACAGGCACAGCTGTCTTGGAAGATAGAAGCGTTCATTGCCATTCCAGGACCTGGCTGTCATGGGCTTACACCTGCCTCACTCATCATGTATGTCACCAAATTAATTACTTCCTGCTTTGACACCCATTCTTGTATGCCCCCTGGGCTATGCTGAGAATGGCTCCATCCAGGTCTGGATAGGGAAGCCTGAGTCACTGCAATTGGTAGGAGAGAGAATACACAACGCAGAAAACTAATTAGCCAGGGCAGGAAGACATAGACAGAGAAGGAAACGCTGATGCCCCATTTCCATCAGCATCCTTGTCATTTCTCTTTTCTTCTCCTCCTCGCAGGCTTTCTAATTGTGGAAAGCCTGGTGCAGTGGGAAAAAGGCATTGAGAAGAGTCCACGGCAGAGTCCGGCAGGCCCGAGGCAGGACTGCGCCTTAGCGCCGGTCTGCCTGTGTCTGGGGCACCTCAGCCACCAGGGGAGCCGAGGCCAGGGACCAAGGGCCGGGGTGAGCCAGATGGGCCGGCTGTAGGCGCAGGCGCAGGCACATGCAGATCCACACCTATTTGAGAAACTGCGCGGGAGTGGGAGTGAAAGGAGTACATTCTAGAAGGCCAGGGACCTAGGTTCAAGACAAACACTTATTGCTCACCGTTTTTGTGATCTACGCGCGTAGCACGACTTCGGATTTTCTCATCTAGAATAAAAAGGTCCGTGATCTCCAAGGCTCCCTCTGTCTCTAAATCCTGTAACTAAACTGCATGATGGTATCCTTCCGCTGACGGGGTGTTGTCACCCCCTGCAATTCGAGGGCCACCAGGGCAGCCGTTGAGAACGGGACAGGGTTAGCCCACCCCACCCGCTGCCCCGGGAGCAGGAACGTGGCTGCCATTCAGATGGAGCGCTGGACGTGCTTGCGGGAGGTGGTTTTGGCCACAGCCTAGAATGTAAACAAATCTTTGGGACATGGGAAAGCCGTTTGAGATTTAAGGGGTTAAAATTCCCCGCAGTTTTTAAGAATTGTGTCCCCCCCCCCCCCGAATAATCAGACATTTTGGCCTTGTGCTCATAAATAGAGCAGTTCAATGGCAACGAAATCGCGCCGACAGCGCGGGGAGGCATAAAAGCTCTGAATTATCTATTAATATGTAACGTGAGAAGAAAACGTGCTAAAGAAATAGTGTAAGAAAAATGAAGCCACATGAAAAGTGAGCATGGCCCGCTTGGTCAGTTATGTCAAACGTAAAACAACGAAAAGCACCCTTCAGAAGTCAACAACATTTAACATTTTACTGCTACTGTCTGCATGATAAGCTACACCAGGGTGTGAACAGGACTGCAACATCGACTTCTGTGCTCACATTAAGTATCAATATACTTTGTAAGGAATTTGCAAGGTACAGTGTGTGTAAAAGGCTCAAATGGGAGCTGACAGCCCTCTCACCATCCTTACCTCCTTGAAGAAGCAGCCGGTTCTGCTGGAACCTCTATTCGGTGGGGGTTCAGAGGACTTGACTCCACGGTGGCCCCAGAGCTCACTGTGGTTAATGTGCTTACCTGGGGTTTTAATTTTCCTATCTGTGAAGGTGGTATTGGGTACATTTTCTTATTCATTAGTATGAACGATAACAACCATGTAATTCTGGCTGCTGTAAAGACTTGTGTTTGTTGAACTCAATATCCCCAAGTATAACATATGAAGGGATAAGCCCCACAACACTAGGCTATGTCCCACATTTTCTGGAAATACAGAGCTTGCTTCTACAATGTGATATTGAAGAACAAAAAAAATGGCATGTGTTTTCTTTGTTGTTGAACTTCTTTTGTTGTGTCTTTGGGAAAATTGCTAAACTTTTCTATTTCAGATTTTAAGGAGGTAAAAAATGTCACATGACTATGAAGACCCACACATTTTGAAATATTGAGTGCAGTTGCTATGGGATTTAAGATATGGTGTTTAGCGCTGTGGGATTGGGGGTCTCCCGTGCCCTTTAGCCCAGGGCTCGTTCCCCCATCCCCGGCTCCTGTTTTTTTTTTGCTTCATTTTCACCAGACTCTGCCGTGCAGAGCTAGAGGGAAGGGGGTGGGTTTGGATGACAAGGGTTTCAGGGAATAGACACCTCTACCTCTGCTGGGATGGTGCTTGATATCTGTATATTGATGGTTAAGATTTCATTAGATTTATTATCCTGGAATCTTGACTAATACTATAGGCAGTTGCTGACATTAAATAGTTGTTGACTACATTGTACCATAATTATGTCATGCTATTCTAGCTACAACATGACATAATCATAAACATGAGAGTAACAATACCATCTACATTCTCATGGACCTTTACTATTTACCAAGCACATTCACAGGGAATATTATCTTATTTTGATTGTGAACCTTACGAAACTCATGGGGCAGGTATTGTCGAGAAGACGATTTGTAACCTGAGCGGCTAGCTTTCCCCTCTGGTTAAAAAATAAGCAAACAAACAGTTGGTACGTCCTACAGTATTTTGTGCCTTTCTCAGGATTAGTGATTCTCATTTAGTTTGTGACAGAAACATGATCAACTTCACTAAGGTTTCAAATAGTCATTACCACGGAGAATTGCTCATAATCGAATTAGTCACCAATGGAATGATGACACAGTAGCTAATTCAAATGGCAAAAGCCCTTTGTACAAGCTCTGTCATTTTCCTGCTTCATGTTCTTAAGGGCAAGTAGACAGTATGCGATTATAAGTGGGTTGCTTTCAACACCGTGTAGACTGAGTGTGTCTTATCTTTCCTCATCAGTCCTTCGATAGAGGGTCCTAGTTAACGAGTTCAGATCCTTGCAAGCCACCATATGGTGAAAACAGGGAGAAAGTCAAGTGACCCTTGAGTTGCGAGTTGGAATGGACAAAAATATCTACTGTTATTTTTTTGTTGTTGTTTTGTTTTAAATCAAGACTCAAATACTTATTATTGGAGGTAGCTATAGTACTGTTGAAGGAAGATCAGATTTGAAATAAAAATGTTAAGTTCAAGTCTTTATATCTTGGTGTTAGCTGTGACACATTGGATATGTCACATGACTTCCATAAGAGTTGGTTTTCTTCTCTATAAAATAGGATAATAATGATCACTTTGGTTATCAAAAACCTTTGTGGTAGTGGGTGACAGGATCAAATGAGAAAATAAACATGCAATCCTCCTGTAAAATGTGGCACTTGAAAGGACTGTAAATCGCTATTTTCAATGGTAGGGATGTGGCTTGCTGGGGGCTGATGTGAGATGTGCATGACCAAGAGATACAAATAAGACAGTAAGTTTGGTGCTCTAATGATCTCATGATCAATGCCTCGCTTTTTGTTGGCTCTACTTACACTTGACCCCCACTTACTAGTTTTCAGTAAGTCAGCTACCACATTACCTGGCCAAACCCATTTTATTTTTCCTTTTTTGAAACACTGAAGGCCAAGTCTTGTATCTTTATAAATATAGTTAAGTAAGTATATTATATACAAATATACACCCATTCACCATGGCAACTGATTTAATGGCTATCACTGTTTATCTACATGCTTACATTGCAGGGTTCTTAAGACAATTCTGGTTAGTTTGTCGTATTTGATACTATTTTTGTGAAAAAGAATACATAGGTTAATAATTGAACTGTTCTCTGAAGTCTCTTGAATGAAATGATATTATCCAGACAGGGCACATCCTTAGTGGGTTCTCTAAGGCTTATTTATTGACTTATTTTGTAATGCTGCTGCAGCTGCTATAAGGTATGTGTGTGTATGTGTGTGTGTGTTTGTGTGTGTGTAATAGTAAAACTGCAGTTGCCCAAGAAGATAGCAGCCTGAGTGTGTGGTCCAAACTAAAGAAGAGGATACTGTGATATGCTGATCAAATCTAAATCCCTCAAGATGGGGGAAATGGTGGCACTCGCTTCATACCAACTAGAATGTTAAGTGTTTTGCTCAAGATAAAAAAAAAAATCATGACTAATGGCTGGTATCAATCATTCTGTCATCTATTTGAGGCCCCCTAGAAGAGGAAAACAATGCAAAATAATGTGTTTAGTTGTAACAAAAAGCAAATGTAGCAAAAAGCAAAAGCATCTGCAAAGTTTTATTCACCCAAGAAATATCTTGCAAGTTTCATTTAGCTGACTAAAGAGAAAATGTCGTCAATAACTAAGGGAAAATTACTAAGAAATGCTTCAAGAAGGCTTAGGTTAGCTGCTTGGGGACTAGCAAAATAGCAATTAAGTTTATAGAATGAAAGGATTAAAAGAAATGTAAATGAAAAGTAGAAGGAAATGAACTCCATTCTAATCTCTAAAAATGGCTTAAATAAAATGCTCATTATAGAATGGGTTTATGAGGCACACATGAAGCTGCAAGGATTAGGATGGAGGGAATAAGAAGCTAGGGAAAAATAAATAAATAAACAAAAGGCTGGGAAACTACTTTTGACGCCGCTGACAAAATGCTGTGCAGTGGGTTCCCTTCTGGGGTACCTCTCTAGCCTGTGCAAGAGGAAAGCTATTGGAAACCAAGTGACTTTTTAGTCTTGTCATCAGTATTAAAAAAATTGTGTTCCAACTGATTCCCTCCTGGGTAAAATTACACACACACACACACACACACACACACACACACACACACTCACACGCACGCACGGGGCATATATTTATTTTTAAAAGTCCTTTCGTATTAGAAGATTGTACCAAACGGCAGAGTGCAAAATGATTCCTGAAATAGAGTCATTGCAATTCTGGAATAGAAAGTCAATGCACGAGCAAATGCACCTCTAATCTTAACTGGAAGGCATTTCCATAATTGACGCTCCCTGAACCTTCTGTGAGCTGTGGGTTTGAGAGCGGAGGGATTTGACTTGAAAAGGCTCTGACAGTTAATGATTTATGGCCGTACTCCTCCATGAGCGGTCGGTCGGTATCTACTCTGCACAGAACACGACCGGGCGGCGGGGCGCCGAACCCTCATTGGTTATCCAGGGAGCCTAATTGCGCAGCGCTTCCCAGATCAAGGGCAGGCTGCCTTCCCCAGGGCGGTGGGGAGAGTCAGGCGGCCCCAGGGAGGTGTCTGGGCAAGCGTTTATCTGCGCCAAGTGCGGCGCGGCTGCTGCGGGTAGATCTCACTCTCTGGCGAGGCCTGGAGAAAGACCCAGATATCTGGCAGGTGCTATCGCTTTCCATGTGGAGCTATTTTGTCGTTGTGAATATTTCATCAGTCTGCAATCATCTTCCCTTTGGTTTGCTAAGCGCTCTTATTAGGCAAACCCCTGGGTGCTGAGCGATCTGTCAGATCCCCATTTCTGCTTCCAAGAGAGAGTTTCTGGCCCTGTGAGAAATACCGGCCACGTGTGCCACCACCAAAATGACTTCAGAACGGGTGGCGATTCTTACACATCCAGAAATCTGTAATTAAATAAGCAGTAAAGCAATTAGAAAAAAACAGACCCAACTGGATTCAGTTAGGCCTTGATAATTTGGAAAATGTGTTAAATCAGAAATGCAGGGATAAGTTCGCCTTTCTACAATCTGTAATGAAAGGACTCATTCAGCGGATAAATCGAGGTAACCGGGGGACTATGGAAACTACTAATGGCAGAAAATGTCTTAAAGTATTTAGGCAGTATCCGCTCAAGCCGCGAAGCCCATAGGAAATTCTGCTCGTGAATATTGTTTAAACTAAGGTTTTTATTATTATTATTATCATCTAGAAGCTGTGAAATAACATTTTTTAAAAAGTTGAAAAAGTGAGGTTTCATAAAAGACTGAACAAAACCAATGCCACTTTGATGTACACATATTATGCATTTAAACATTTCCTTATACCGTAATTTAGACGTATGCTATCGAAAGGGTACATATTTGTCACTCATTTCATATGTTTTATCAAGGTTAGGCACACGGAGCGGTCAGGAGCGTGCTTTTTGCGACTGACCCATACTTGCTCCCGTCCTGCTGGTTTACATGGCTTCTTTCTTAGTCTGCTCCACTGGCCCGGCCAAGCAGCCGGTCATCCAGGCTCCTGGTCTCAGAAGGGGAAAGGGGGGTGCAGCAAACAGTCCTGCTTTCTCCTGCCTCTTGGGTTCCAAAAGCCAAAACCCTTGGCGAAGACCCTACAGACGTAGAAGAACCGCATGGAAGGGGCACCCGGGGTCAGAACGGTGCTTCTCTCTTCTCCCGCTGGAAAAGCTTTCCTCGGATTAAGGTGAGAGGAGAGACCCACACAAGTAAGGAGGGCGTTGCGAGGCCCCAGAGAAGTCTGAGGAGCATGGAGCCCGAGAGTCCACGCGCACCCCACACCGAACCCTGCAGCAGCAGACAGGGATAACGTGAGCAGGAATGGGCGTCCTGTCTAGTGTTGAAAATTTGCTACTAGCCCCATTAGAAAGCAAGAGGAAAGCGTTGGTGAAGTTAATCTTAATAATATACTTTACTTAACTCCGTATGTCTAAACTATCACCCAAAAAATATATGATTGAGATATTTTCACCTTTAAAAAAATTTGTACTAAATCTTCAAATCCCTGTATTTTATACTCAGCACATCTGGATTCGAGTAGCCACAGGTCAGGTGCCCAATAGCCATGTGTGGCTGGTTGGTGGCCACCCCGGAACAGTGTTTCTCCACCAGAAAGCACCTCCAGGCTGACCTTGACATTGCACGTTTTGAGGGTCCCTGTCCCTAGGATTCTGACACCAACACATGTGGCTTCTCTGTGGGACGGTCTGAGTCATTAGCCCTGCGGTGTGATGTAACCCCCACTCCCACCCGTGGATGGGGGACTCACCCACTCATCTTGCAAAGAGGTCCCTGGGAAGCTGCTGTTCTCATGACCTTCTTTTTTTATTTTTTTCCTTCCTATTTTTACATGGACTTATCTTTGCTCCCACAATAAGTCACTGATAGCACGTTGTTCTATATCTCCAAAAGTGTGGTTTTTTAGTTCATTGATTTTCATTGTGTTGGTTTAACTAACAACAGCCTGTCTGATACCTGAGAGAATCACCTTGAGAGGTGGGCATCTTTGATAAGATGAGATGTGCTTCACATGAAAATCCACCGTCCCATGGCTAGTATTTGCTCTTTCTCGGTATTTTCCACCTGCTGAGAAATTTCCTTGTACCTGTCACTCTATCAGGCCAGACAGCGCTGTAAATACATCTGAACGTGCGTGTTCTTCTCCGGGATAACTCAATTATTCTGGCTTCCGGTACTTCATTCCCTATTAATGGGGTTGCTTGAACTTTTTGTGGTGTTTCTTCTTGGTTTATTTCTTTGATTTATTGGCACTGTTTAAGTTCCCATTTCACACTAATTTCTTCTTTCTGATTCCATCTTGCATTCTGTCCCCATAATTTCATTGCCATCAATAAATGTTGACATGTGTTAACTACCGAGTCTCTCAAAGCTGAGCCACAATTCATGTCATCCATTAATCCATCTGGACTGCTGGGTGAGGTTGGCTTCTCCAGTCCCAGTTTGGACCAACGGCCAGTGCTTCTCAATGCTGTTTTAGCTTTAAATGCTGGTGAACTTGATCAGCTGTGACATGTCGTGCTCATTATGTGCCAAGGGAACACAGAGCAGAGAAGTCGGCATTGGAAGGAGGTGATTTCCACGTCAGAGGGAGCTCCTTGGCTTCTTTACCCCCAGGAGGGCTAGGAGGGTAGCCAGGGGCTGCCCCATCTCTTCCTCAGGAGCCTCTGACGGAAGGTTGTGTGGTTTCTTTTCTCCCCATAGCAATGGGGCGTAGGCCACTTCTGCAAACCTCCTGCACCCGCTCCTCGTGGCGAGTTCTCAGGGAACGCCTACCTCCCTGAGCCGTTTCCCATGAGCACTGATGCTGCCTCTGCCCTGGGTTCTGAGGTCAGTCGTGACTTCTCTGTACCACTTGCCCAGTCTCACACCACTGGAGGGGCAGCTCCTCTTCAGCTGAATAAAATTGCTGCATTGGAAAGTCCAAACATGTCAAAGATGAGCCGCTTCCCATCGTTCCACCTCGTACCCATGGCCCCTCCTGCGCGGCGGGGCTCGGCTGTGGGATGCGCGCCTCGTGTGCCCGGTTTGTCATGGAATCCGGCCACGACCCCAGAGCTGCGCAATGAATGGCCTCTGTGGTGTGACCCTCCATTGAGCGTTGAGGCCATCAGAGTAAAGGATCGACAGGATGCGCAGCTTCCACGAGGGGAAGTATGGCAGGGAGTCGCACAGAAGCAGCAGGTGACAGGAGAAGAGACGCACAGCTAGAGTGAGAAGAGGGGGATCCGAGGGGAGCCCCACTTTGCTAGCTGTGTTCCCTGGACACACCCTTACGTTCTATGCTCCCTGGTATCCCAGTGGGCTCCACTTTCTTGTGTCGGCAGGTGCAGTGCAGTGGGTAAGGCCACACAGGGATAAAACTGCCCTGGGTTAAAACCTTGTCATCTACGAGCAGTATAAACGTAAGCGAGTTACTTGTACCTCATGCCTCAGTTTACACACCTGTAACATGGAGATAATGCACCCACCACCATGGAATTCTGAAGATTAAATGAGCTAATCTATGTAAAGTGCTTAGAACAATAGCACTCAAGAAATGTTAGATATCATTTTATTATTACATGAAAAATGGGAACTGATCACACCAAACTCACTTCATCCTTCTGCAGCTTAAGCAAGAGAATGCATGAAGACGCGTGAGGTAGGGGACGTGAACTAGCGACCACACCAGACACCTTAGCGCATGTTCCTTTGTTTAACAAACAGCAGAGTATCATATTGATGTAGGGTCTTCCTGGATGCTGAGGTTATTTAATGAGGCTTAAGATCAGGGCGTGAGAAGGTCACAGAGGACAGAGCAAGAGAAAGGACTATGTAGGGGAGTACAGACTCCTCAGTAAAGCCCTGTGGTCTAAGCTGATGCCAAAGAAAGGCTTTATGCCCCAGGAACAGGCGGGAGGAACATTCTTCCCCTGCTATGGTTCTTCGAGAGGAGGAAAGAAGAGGAAACTGGCCATGGGTGCAAGGCAGCCAGGGTCTCATAGGGACACATAAGTTGTGACTGAAGTGAGATTTATTGTGACCTACCTTTTCTATAAGGGGATAGGGGTTCCTGCAGCCAGAGATGAGAGCCCATCTAGCATAGAAATGCTTATCTGTGGTGCCATCTTGGGACCTTCTTCAAGTAGAATATAAACAGGCAGGGCTCCTCACTAGATCAGGAGGGTAGTCTGAGGGAACTCGGCTCAAACACCCAAGAGATATTAATATCCATAACCTCTATTGATATTAATATAGAGACTCCCAAGGGCTCCTGAGACAGATCAATCAGACCGGCGTTCTTGACAGTTATATTGCTTACTCAAGTGTGTCTGGGTACCAGAGCCATATATCTTCATCTTAGGTTTATAAACACTGAGACCAGGTGAGAGAATTGTGGATCGCATCCACAATGTAAAATGTAAAATCCGGTTCCAATCAGAAAAGTTCATGGGGCTCCTCTACAAATGCATTCTGAAGAACACATCAGCCCATTTCCTTCAAAAGCCAAGGCTGTCTGTGTGGGGCGGAGGCCGTGCCTGGGGTAGTGGGTCAGGGGGAGCGGGAAGGGGTGACGGGAGCTGTCGGGTGGCCCCCTGCACAGCCAGGAGCGGTCGAGGCGAGGTTGTTGGCTTCACATGCGGAGCAATGGCAGTCAGCAAGGGTTAGCGACAGGATTTCTGTAGTTAAGAATTACGGGAGCCTCAATTTGTGTGATTCATGAAATGGAAAAGGAAAGATCTTTTAGGAGATGGGCAAGAATGCTGACCCAGAACGGCTCCTCAAAGTGAAATATTATATTTGAGGTTTGGCAAATCTGGTTAATCCTCATATCTGAATCCTTGCACATTTAAAGTAGCAGTTCTGAGTTTTAAAAAATGACCAAAGAAAGCATCTCTGTTTCAGAAAGAAGCAAAGTGTCTACTGTCTTCACGTACACTCTGCCTTCTTCCATTTTTTGTTTGTTTGAGGTTTCCTTTATGAGAATGCAAAATGATATGGTATCGTATTTAAGTTACCCATGGATGAGTAATTTTGGCAATGACATTTTGGCTTGAATCTTTCTATGTTACACTATTTCTAGTAGAACGATGGTTGAAGGTTCAAATCTATATGATACTGGCTGCATTTAGCCAGGAAATTTGGAGACATGGAGGGCTGGAGGGGCTTTCATGGTTTTCTTTGTCTATTATTTTAAGCAGACATATCCCATATTTTGTTTGAAGAGCTTGGTTTATGTTTCCTTGCAGTGAAAATAACTACTTGGAAAAAAAATCCAAGCTCATATTTATTTTGTATAAAAGTGATGAATAATAAAACAAAGTAAACATTCTTAAATAATATCGACCAGGTAGTGTTTTGTAGGGTGGCAGTAGATGTTTCTCCTCTTGAAGAAATTCATCTTTAGAGAGATGGGCATCTGGAAATTTGAAGTCTACAAACTCTTTAAAAGTTTTAGCAAATAGCAGCTGGAGAAGAACACTGATATTTCTCATCTTTAGTCACAGATTGAAAATTGGTAACCAGGAGCTGACACACTGGGCGTCTCAGTCATGAGCCCTTTTATTTCTATTTATAACTTTGTTTATCTGTAGAGATTTGAACCAAATAGAACTAATTAGCTTTTGTTTTGTTTTGTTTTGTTTTGACAGCATTTCTGTTTCAATAATCCACTAAATAACCTCCAGTTTTTGAGTTGATTCTATTCTTTCCTGAAGTAGAAAGTTTGGGGCCAGGGAAAGGTGTTGAGCTCACCTAATGCTTCTCTTTTTCCCTCCTTCCTGCCTCTACCTCCCACTTCCCACTTCTGGACTCTACCTGGAAAGGTGAGGCTATGTAGCTGTGGCACTCTTCCCTTACCCACTAGAAAATAAATGATTTCTGCAAAGGATCGTGGGTCCCCATCACAAAGCCTAGTACTACTATCCAAAAGCGGCTGAAGGCCAGGCTAATGGATGAAGGAGAGAAACTATTCTGAACAGTGTGTAGTAAGGTGACAAGGTGGGGGCCATCCCTTGCAAAGCTACAGCAGGTCTGAGAACCCAGATGTCACCCAAGGCTAGTGAGGGGCTTGTCAGAGACCCAGTAGACAGCACTCTGTGCCTGGTCCCAGGGGCTGTGCTTGCCCTCAGAGTGCGTCTTCCGTGGCTCTTCAGGAACGGGCCTTGATTTCCAAGTGAAGGCTAACTCCCCTATAGCCCCTTGTGCGTGCTCAGTGGCTCTGGTTCCTGAGGGGCCCCAGCACTCCCCAGATTTTCCCACCAGGATAACTGGCTCGCGAGGCACGTCATAATCTAAGCTGACTCCATCACAGTGAATCTCAGGACTTTGGTTCTCATGATCACACGCGGCGGGGTAGCTCGTTTTTCTCTGGATGTGAACTTGGGAAAGCGTGAAAAGCTGTAGAAGCTTCCTGTCTCCAGAAAGGAGTTAGTTACCTCAGAGAAAGTTTCCCAGAGAGGGTGAGAAAGTGAGTCCTGGTGGTGAGGTCAAGCCTCGTGGTGAAGTTGTAGCCTACAGATACCTTTCCCCGAACTTCTCACTTACCTAAAAAGTACGTATGTATGTATACAAACGTACAGGTAACGTATTTCTGTGTATTTCATGGACATATATACACATGTATATACGAGGTGTGATTACAAAATACGGTGAATGTTTAAATAAAAATGTATTACAGTAAAAGACAGATTGCCATTAATCCCCCTCAAAATACTCCCCCTTGTTTTGAACACACTTAACTCATCATTCTTGCCACTTTCTGAAGCAGTTCTGGAAGTCCTCTTTCGTGAGTGTCTTTAGTTGTGCTGCCGTGGCTGCCTTGATGCCTTGAATTGATTCAAAACATTTACCTTTGATGGTCATTTTGACTTTCAGGAAGAGTCAGAAGTCACATGGTGCCAAACCTGGTGAATAAAGTGGACGAGGACACATCATCATGTTTTTATTTGACAGAAATTGCCATATACCAGAACAGATGTGTGACATGGAACGTTGTCATGATGGAGGATGAAGTAAAGACACTCACAAAAGAGGACTTCCAGAACTGCTTCAGAAAGTGGCAAGAATGATGGGATAAGTGTGTTTGAAGTGAGAGAGAGTATTTTATGGGGGATTAATGGCAATGTGTCTTTTACTGCAATAATTTTTTAAAAAAAATTAAACATTCACCGTATTTCTTGATCACACCTTGTATATGTATTATTTAAGCAACTCTGCGTTGGATTTTCTACCACTTGCTTCTGAAGAGTACTAAGACAATCAGATCTTACCTTCAACATTTGCAGTGGAAGGACTGAAGACACCATTTTGTGGGGTCTTATAGAGTATATGCAATAAGATAAAAACCGTGGTTCCTTTCCTCAGGGGGTTACAGTTTCAACTTTTGGGATTGATATACACAGTTTGGTCCATCAAACCGTTCACCCACTTTGGCTCCTGCACTAGCCTTATTGAGATGAAGACTTTACGGTTCTTTCCATTTTGCATATTCGTCCTTCTGCCTCTGGCAGAGGTTAGGTACCCACTGGCCTTGTTAGCATGAAGTCATAGTTTGTGATGACACATTAGAGTGAGTGGTTAATTAGCATTTAACTTCCCTGTAGAAAACTTGATCACAGTGGTATCATTTTATTCTTGAAGCTCTCAACACTTTCTCATGAAATTTCTGGTGAATTTGTTTTTCTAAAATGCAAAGTGTAAGGGGAAGGTGGCAGGTTATGAGGTGTAAAGGTTAAGATTCAAACACTAAGTCCACTCTTTTCTAATGATGTGACCTTGTGAAGACACTTAATCCTCTTTGGCTTCAGTTTCCTCTTATGAAAACAGGACTAATAATGCCAATCTCATGCATTTAGTGTGAGGATTAATGCATTAATGCATGTAGATCTTTAGCAAAGCATCTCACATATGGTAATTACATAAATTACAGACTAATTTTGACAGAATTCGACAAGTCTCAGAATCCTAAGTAATGGGAATGGCTTTCAAGTTATAAAATGTCTTGTTAACTGCTTATTCTTTGTGTATCATCTTCCTAATAAATCACTTTAAGTTGGTATGAAATTGTTTATACAGATTTATTTGTCATTTAAGCTTTACTTACTTAAAATGATAAAACAATACATTTATTGTGTAAATAAATTCATACAACATAAAGCATGTGAAGTAAAAGTGACAGTTCCTTTAAATTCCTGTCCCCTTCCCTTTCCATATTTCAGACATAGCCATGTTAGTAGTCAGCGCACATTCCTCTCAATATTCCTGCAGGAACATAAAACATACTGTACGTGTGTGTGTACCCATGTGCGTGCAGTGCAGCTGTATGTGTGTGTGTGGATCACACTACATGTGGGGTTCTGTAACTTGTGTTTTCCCCCAAGTGATATTCTTTAGGCATTTATAATAATAGACTGTGTACAGACACGTTTAGGTATTTCTATTTTGTGGACATTTGCATTGAGGATGTCGTAGCTGCTGGAAGATTTCAGTCTCCGTAGCACATAGATAGTGCTGAGAACTTGGGCCACTCATGATGTGGAGCAGTGTAACCACTTTCATGAGCAGTTGTACAGATGTAAATGCACAGTTGCCTCAGAGTTAGGAGCGTGTATTTTTGTTTAGCATTATCTCAGCTTTCTAAAAGTAACTTATAGAAGCATGCATTTTGTACCTCAGATTTGGGAAAACATTTTTTTTTCCTTATGTTTTGTTGGTGTTCATGAGAATATTATCCTGTTACAGAATTGTTTTCAGACTTTTAGAAAAATGGAAACTAACATTAAAAACAAAACAAAGTGGGGCTTGATCTAGAAATGCAGTTTTAAATAAAGTTACTATTATAAATTTGGAAAATGGTGGTAAAGATACATTTATAATGATAGAGTCAAAATTCTATGTTTAGAAAGACACTGAAGTGTCAAAATTAGTAATAATTGATTAAATATTTTAAAAACTCTGGTTAGAAATCAGTATTAAATTGTGGACCTTTTGACAATCCTTCGGCTTTTTCTACTCAAACCAGCTCTATTTATGTTGAATGAATTTAAAACACACAAAGAGTTTACATACTTTGCTTCAGGATCACGCAGCTAATTACTGATGGAACTGACACATTAGACCTAGAGTCCCAGGAAGTAGTATATTAGCAGGGATGGTGCTGATGACGATACAAATATTAGTTACTGGGTACAGTGTTCTCATATACCGAGCATTGCTCTAGACTTCATATTAAGTTTACTCTTCTGAGGCACTTTGAAAGATAGATATTATTTCCCCATTTTTAGAGACTAGAAAGCTGGTATTACGTACCCCTTATTAGATTTGAAGCCAGGTCTATAACTGACTTGAAAGTCGAGCTCTTTCAGACAAGTTGTTTTATGTGTGTTAAGAATGGCAGTTCAGTGATGTAACGGGGTATTTTTCCTTCCTTACATGTTGCTAAGGTCACTGCCCACAAAGACAGTCATTTTCATGTTGCAATATGAAGTCTTATACATTTTTGTCATTTACAGGGTCCTCGGTGGCTTCTAGAATCAAAGACTCTGCCATAAGATGAAAATAAGCATGTGATTCAGACACATAAAAAGAAGGAATTTGGATTCAGAAATAATATCCTAAGAAAACTAAAGATAAAAAATGTAATAAGTTCTCACACAAGTATCTGAAGTAGAACTCGTTTAGTGAAACGCACCACTGAACCCGTTGGTCCAGAACTTGCATGCAGGAGACATCATCTTTCTGTGTTTCTCCACCAGCTGTCCCATTTGTCCTTTTTTTCTCATTTTAATTTTCTTCATGCTCTTAAACCTCCATCGCCTCACTCCTCCCCTGGCTTTACTCTTAGTGTCATTACCTCTTAGCTCACAGAGAGTAGAGGCTGCCATCAGAACGACCTCTTCTTCTTGCCACTTTAAGTGCATCTACACCTCTTCCTTCTTCACGAAAGGCAGATGGGGGCTTCTTTTCCCCCTCATTGTTCACGCAGAGGACACTTCTCCATCCTGATCTCCATTTGCCCCTGGGCAGCTTTATACACTGTGGACTACTTTTAATTCTTGACCCACTCTCTTCTGTTGGCTTCCATTGGGCCACTTTCTCCTGCTTTTTCTCCCTCCCTGTCTGGAAATGCCTGTGGAGTCTTTATTTCCTTTGCCTCTTGAATGCATGTGTGCCTGCAGGTTCCATCTGACCTCTCCCTCACTCTCATGCCTCAAAGACACTCTGCACTGCACTCAGGACGCTCAAATCTCCTGTGTCCACGTTAGGTCTCTCACCTGGGAGCAAGACCCAGTTACCTCACCACTGACTGGATATGTCCTTTGGAGAACACTCCACAGCTTTCCTAAATCAGCAGGTCCCAAACGACTCTCCTTCTTGTTTCCTTTTGAAAAGGGGCGCTAGAATCCAGAGCTTCAGATTCTATAAGTCCCACCCATTTTAATTCTTTGATATATTGATTCTCTCTAATTCTTTTTTTCCCCTTTTCCCAATGCTAGTTTGAATAACCATGATCTCTATTTGTTTTCTTGTAAATGCAAATATTTAAACCATTTTTATTGTAAAAACATAACTTACATACAAAAAAAGCATGTAAAACAAAAGTCTAGAGCCAAACAAATGATCATGTAGTGAATGTATGTGTAACCATAACCCAGGCTCAGAAATTCAACTTCCAGAGTCCCCTTCATGGACTTCTCAGGCACCAAACCATTGATTCTCTACTTGATGTTATTTTCCTGTTTCTGCCTTGTTTGTGCATACTTCATGTTTTTCCAGTTTCCTTGAGATGAATGCTTCGCCCCTGATTTTTTCAGTCTTTCTTTTGTTCCCCCAAAGTTCGTACCTTATAGTTACAAGTTTCCCTGTCTGCATAACTTTGCATCTTATAAGTTTTTGTATATAGTGTTTTCATTATCACTAAGTTAAATATATTTTTTAAATTTCCATTTTAATTTTGTTAACAAATAAGTTATTTGGAGGTTTTCCTAAATTTATAAAAGTTAGAGTTTTTCTTAGTTCCTGGTTTTTAATTTAATTATCTTGTCATGAGAGGATAGCCTCTGTATGATTTTAATCCTATGGATTGTTTGGTATCTGCCTTATGAGGTAGGATATGGTCAATGGTTACAAAGGTTCTGTTTATGCTTTTAAAACTGTGCATTCTGCATTTGTTAGATCCAATAATCTATTCAATAATTCAATTTACTCTTTGCTGTGTTCACATCTTTTATATTGATATGTTGGTCTGCTTTTCTTATTAGATAGTGAAAGGGGTGTGTTAAGAATCTCTCACTATGCTTGTGGATTTGTCCCACCGTCATCCCTTGTCTGCATGTGCATTAGCTCTCTCCCTGCCTTTGCTCAGGGACCCACATTCAGCTGCAATGTCTGAAACACAAATCTAGTCAGGCCATCCCACAGCTAAATACACAAAAGTTCCCTTGTTCCGGAAAAGTTTACTGAGTGCCCAGGATGTGTCAGGCATTGTTCTATGCTATGGGGACATAGTCATAAGTTAAAGAGACAATGTCTAGGCTCTCTCAGAACTTCCCGGTAGGTAGATAGATAGATAGATAGATAGATAGATAGATAGATAGATAGATAGATGATAGATAGATGATAGATAGATAGATAGATAGATAGATAGATAGATAGATAGATAGATGATAGAGGGATTCCTTTGTTGTTTGTTATTAGGGCTAAATTCAAGTTCTTTAACGTGACTTACACATATCCACCCAGTTTGTTCCCTGATTACTTCTGCAGCCTTTTCCTTAGCATCAGTTCTTTAAACAGATAGACCCACGTTTCCTCCTTGCAGAGCCCTCTGACTGCTCATCCCTGGACATTTGCACATGTGATTCGCACTGCCTTGTACACAGCTTCTCCCACCTGTGTTTCCAGGCTCCTTCCCACTCGTTCTTCACATTTCCGCTGAATATCTTTCACTGAGGAAGCCAGTTAGGCCCCTTTGATCCATGTCAAGTGCTTTTCATGCATACTCAGAATTCTGTCCCCTGCATGTCACATCACTTTATTTGTGTCCCTCACTAGTTTTTAAATCTGTAAAGTCAAGGATTGTGTTTATTTTTCCACTCTCGAGTCTACAGCACATAAAGTTTCTCAGTGACATTTCCTGAAAATTCGTTAAATGTGTAGTTAAGAATGTATCATTGCAAGGTGTTATTATTTAATATGTGCTTTTAATGCTTCTTAATTTCTGGCATTTGAGAGTAACAGAGGTATGGAGCATATTCAGGAAGCTATAGATGGTGTGAACATTTTAATTTTTGAAGTAGGTCTGCTGATTTCTAGCATGTAATTAATCTCTCTTGGCTTTGTGTATTTTAGGAGATCTCCTTCCTCTCCCCACCAATAATTCATTTAGATGATCCCATCAAAGCCTTCAAATTAGCTTTATGGGTTGCAAAAGGAACTCAGTGAGGAACACATCTAAAACATAAAATAAAGTAGAAGAGTCATTTGTCATTGTATTTTTAGAGACTTGGAGATGTTAATTGTTAATGGCAATAATACACTGTTTCAGATTTTACTAGGGACAATAATTGCGTGTGTCTTAATTCAAAGAATCAATGTGTGAAGGACTATATAATCTGCTTTTTGTGCCATTCTTCAAATCTTGCCGGATAGCTCAAATTTCCTAGGCTTCAGGAAATGAGTCGGTCCCATTTTCATGGCTAAATGTTTCTTTCCATGTCTTCCCTTTTCTCCTCTAGTTAGAGTGTGTAGTCTCCCAGATAAGATGGCTGACCCTCTGCCTGTGAGCTCTATGCTGTGTCCACACTGGCCGCTTATCACTCGCCGTCCTGCCCAGCTGCACGAGCCGGTGCTGGAGCAGGGCCGAGCAGAGACCTCTCTGTTCCTGTCGTCATTCCCCACAGTGCTGGAGAAAGCCGGACAGGTGGCCGGTGTGGTTGCCTCGTCATAAGGCCTGGTGTGATTACGTCATCCTGAGAGCTTATCATCTTTGCTTTGCTTTATCAGGCTTTCTTCACTCACATGCCCTCTGATCTTTGATTTGCTTGACTTTGGGCAAAGCTGGTAATACCTCAAATAGGGCAACTTTACCGTGAATTAATTTGTTGTTTTAGTACCTGCAGGAAGTTAACAAATGAAAGTAGGAGGTGTCACTCTTTTCCTGATGGTGGGGATTTGGTGATGCCCTGAACCCAGGCTGACATATCCTGGAATTGAATCTGACTGCACTTGTCACCTTGCTGTTTCCACAGGTGTGCTCTTCAGCATCTGGCATAATTGGGGACAGTAGCCAGCAGGTATCAAGAGTTAGGATAAATTGTCTACTGCTGCATGAGCACTGACTATGAAAGTGATTTGCTATCTTTTGGGGAGCATTATTTCATAATAAGAACAACATAAACTTCAAAACCAACACATGTGTTATTTATGCAGGTGTTGTTCAAATGCATAATCAACAAGAAATTTAAACAAACTCTACTGAGGAATTGGTCCCTTTCTGCCTCAGTGAGGACTTTGTCTGATGTCCTTAAAAAGCTGAGCTGCGTGAATCTTTGAAACCACGTCTCTTCAGAAAATGTGCGCGTTAGCCTTTGCTGTGTAACAACCCACCTCCACACTTAGTGAATTAAAACAACTGCTAATTTACCTTATGATTCAGTGGGTTGCAAATCTGTGCCCAGCTCAGCTCGACTATTTTCTAGTGTCAGCTGGATTCTCTCCTGCACTCTCAGCCCTGCCATCAGTTAGGGCAGCTGGTCTAGGAAAGCTTCAGCTGTCATCTCCTTTCAGAGACTTCTCATTTCCTAGCAGGGAGTCTGGCCTTGCCCACATGGTGTCTGGACAGAGTTCCACGACAGTGACTGGAATCCTGCAAGACATCCGGAGACTTAGGCTTGGAACTGCCATGCAGCCATTTCTGTGCATCTTATTGGCCAAAGCAAGTCACAGGACCAGCCTTGATTTAAAAGGAGGTGGTAAACGTCACTTCCTCATGACAGGAAAGTCAGATTAGAAAGGGCAAAGATGCAAGGAAGGGTGAAGGATTTGGATATTTGTGCGATCTATCATGGGGGTGAATAGAACAGTTATAACATGCAGACTTGAAGGGAAAGATGGTACATTGAATACTGTTGCTTCTTCCTCCTGTATCCCCACTAAAATGCCAAAGCTCAAACCACAAGTAGAGGGGACAAATAGAAGAAGAGAAGGAATGACAGTAACAAATTTTGGAAGCTGGAAACAAATGGTAGCAGAAATGGGGAAGAAATGGAATCCTAAGCGAGCAGTAGGGAAGGGCAGACGTCCTCCTGCTTTACAACAGAGAATCACCAAATTCTTAGGGAATGGAGGCACCAGGGACCTCTGGGAATGGAGACGAGGTGGAAGAACAATCCAGAGCATTGGCTGAAAGTCTATTTAGGAAGTGAGTGTTTCCAGATTCTCTCCAGCTCCCTGAGGAAGGTTGGAGGGAACGGAAGTCTCTGCAAAGGTTACAATAGAGGGTCTTTGGACTCTCAGGAATGTGTCACAGAAGAGGGCTGGGATGCTAATGAGAATAGGAGGATTAACTAAAAGTCAGCTTATTGACCATGCAGAGCCCCAGGCCACTTGCCCCACTTGGCTTCCAGAATGGTGACAGACACCAGTCTTGTAACCTCTAGTGCAGAAGATTCTTCAGTGGAGAATCTGATCAGCCCATGAGAAAAGGTTGGAAAATACTGACATTAAAGGTTCTTCATGGAACATGCCTCACCAATTACACACTCGGGGCTGCCACTCCTAAATATGAGCAGGAGCCAGAGGTCACTAGACATCTTAAGAAAACCTGTAATACATGTACGGACCAAGATAAGCAAACAAACAAAAACAATTTAAGAAAGCATAAATTCTGAAGGAAGAAAATACCTTAAAACAAAAGAACCCGTCCTAATATTTTCAGTATGATGAAAATAATTGCACCCACCCAAGAAGAGAAATGTGATATTGAACAAAAGAAAAGGTACATTCAGAGAAGCTCTCCTGGAAATTAAAATGTGATGGTAACAATAAAACAGCTAATGGAGATGGTGGAAGATAAAGTAGAGGAAATGCCTGAAAGTAAAACAAAAAGACTAAGTGATATAAAATAGGAGTTAAAAACACAAGATTATGAGAAGACCAATCCAGGAACTCAAATATCTTAATAACAGAGGTTCTGGAAAGAGATGACAGGAAGACAGAACAAAGAAGTCATCATTAAAATAAATCAAGAAAAGAAAATAGCCCAGAATTGAAGGTGAGGATTTTCGTATTGAAAGGCCAATAATGAAACTCAGCACAGACCCACACTAATGTGAAATTTTGAGACAGAGAAGATTCTTTAAGCTTCTGAGAGAGAAATAAAGGTGTCACCCACACAGTGAGGAATCAGAGAAGTTTTGGACTTCTTCATAGCTACACCTAAGGTTTGAAGACATGGAAAAATGGCTTAAAAGTTCTAAAGAAAAATGGTCTGTAACTTAGAATATTATACTCAGCTCAACTCTTAATCAAATGTGAGTATAGAAGAAAGACATTTTTAGATATGTAATTTCCCAAAATATTTCGCTTCCACCCAATCTGTCTCAGGAAGGCGCTGGAAGATATGCTCCATCAAAATGAGGAAGAAAAGCAATAAAGGAGCAGACTTGGGATTAAGGACACAGGCTATGATGAGGGAGAGAAGCAAAGTGGACCCCCAGGAGGAAGGCATGAATGACCCCAATATCACGTGCGTGCAGCTGGCATTTGGTCACCGGTCCAAATTGGAGCAGGAAGCAGGGAGAACATTTCAAGAGGACCGAACTGATAGAATACCTGGCACATCTTGGTGTATTAAGAAGGAATTTTGATAAGGGGTGGAAAGTCTGGGGTTGAAGTATTCATAAGTATATGGAAAAGTAGGCAAACAACATTAAAGTCAAGGAAAGTATTAATTCAAGTAAAGTAAAAAATGTACAGGAAATAAAAAAATAATCATCTTATACTCTGTGACTAGGTTTTTTATAGATATGTGCTGCAAATAGCTAATAATGACCTGACCAAAATTAACATATCTGTATTGGGAGGGTAAGAATGAAGAGTGGACATGAGTGGAAGGGGTCGGGCAGGGTCACTGTGTGCTGTGGACAGTCCTGGGGGGACCATTCATGTGGTCGGCAGATTCCTCCCTCTGAGTATCCATCTGAGAGGACCCTTTCTTAGAAAATCCTCTCCTAGTGTGACTGGAGGTTCCTTGGCGTTAGGCCTATTGAAGAAGCAATGGGAGTGGGGAACAGACCTAAATATTCATATTTTATGGTAGAAAATCACTAATATTGACAAACCAAAATATGTGTACATATTAATGAAGACATGGCAATATAAACACATAATTTAGAGCTCTAGAGGTAAATATCAAAAGACTTAATAAAAGGACTGAAGGTGTTTTCCTTGGAGGTAGGGAGAATGGAGATGGGGCACTGCTGGTTTTCCCAACAAATTTGAGGACTCTGACTCTTCATGTGCATGAACCATACGTATGTATAACTTTGATAAAAAAATAAACCCTCCAAAATTTTATATGGACAACCGCCTTATCTTTTAGCTATCAGAGTGTATTTGAATAGGGCTGGGGTACAGAAATTGGCCATAAAAATTGCCAGATCCATTCTGTTGGGAGGTTCTGAATAGACAAGATCAATTTAAAAAGAATCAGGAAAGTAATGTCTCACACATGACTTCTCTTTCTTCCAGTTAAACTGGGGAGAATGGCTACAGAGAAGAAGTAAACAGACTCATTTAATTCTGTGTTTTTATAGCAGAAAATTCCAGTTAAAATTGGCCCAACTCTGACCCTATGCCTCAGGCTGATTAAATCAAATTAGGACACTTGGCAAGGTTCTTTCAGGTCATCTAGATCCGTAATTAAGTACTCCATCAACTCTCAGATGAAATATCCACCTTGGTGACCTATGTAGGTAAGTAGTTACCTGGGGGAGGGTCCCTACTAGTATTAGAGTAACTAGAAAATAAAATGTATGAACATAAAAGAAAGCTCCTATCTTTTCAAAAGCCTGTAGTTGGCGTTTGAGTATTGGAATATGAAAAATATGTTATGAAGAAAAAGTAATTTTGATCATAAGTACACACTTCCTGGAAAAGAAAATATTTTACTTTTTATTAATAGTAACATGTAGTATTGTGTTCAGTACATAGCATTGTTCACAATGGTACTGCTAACATATGGATAAATATATTTTCCATCTGAAAATAGTGATGAGCAAGCAATATTTTTAGCATTTGAAATCAAAGGCTTTGATTTTATACAGCAGTCTGTATGCTATACACTACATATGTTCATGGAGCTATTTTATTTTAAAGTCATGCACATGAGTAATTCATCCTGTGAAGAAATTCAAGGTCGGAGTCAGGCTTGAGCTCAGTCAGCACCATCGCTCTCTCACAGGGGGTGGCTGTCTCCCTAAGACCATCACAAAGTCACCTTAATGACTGTGTCAGACCCCAGGATCAAAGACTCAGAAACCTGATATGATGGCATGCAAACAATAGTCCATATTTCCGGGGCAGAGTCATACTTACCAAATCATGAGACGAGGTGTAAAACCTGAAGGCCAGATTGTAATAAAGAACTAAAGAATCCAATGGTAACACTGAGATTTCTACTTAATTCTCTTCCAAACGTGATCCTTTGCTTCTTTGATCTTTTTCTTAGAGAGTTAACCCCAGTGATCTCTACACACCCTCTAGCCTCAGATGAAGATGATAAGAGGATGAAAATAACTGCCAGTGTTTCCTGGGCCCCCCTGTCTGTTAGCATATGGGTTACCTCATTCCGTCCCGTGGTCCCACGCGGTCTCACCAGGAGTAATTCTTCTACTGGACCAAAAGTTGCTGGCCAGAGCAAGCTTGCTGCATTTGCAATGTGGGTAAAAGTGGCTCCTTTCAGGAAACTAAAATGCCTACCACATAAATAACGACGACATATTTTAGTCTTTCATTGTCTCACTTGGATAATAACTGTAATAATCAACATTAACTGAGTAATTACTATGGATGAGGAAAGCGTCAAGGGATTTTCTTGCCTTTCCTCAAGGTAATTGTTATCAGAATTTATCCGTTCATTCTGCCCATAGCTCTAGTCCCCCCGCCCCCCACATTTTATTGGCACAGGAAGTACAACAGTAAACAAATGACACTCTCTGATCTCCTGAAGCATTATAATTATCATCCTGATTTTCCAGATGAGAACTCAGCTATAACAAGGTTCAATAACTTGCCGGAGATCGTACAACCAGTAAATGAAAGAGATGGAACCAAAGTCAGTTCTGCCTTCCTCTAAGGTCCATGGCCCTGGCCGTAAGGCCACAGATGGAGTGTAATGTCACAAAGCAAGAAGAAAAAGACCCAGAAGCCCCCAAATATAGGCATCAAATCACTAAGAAGAGTTTTGGGCATCAGACTTCCTATTCAACTGAGGAATTGCCAAAATGTCTGCTTCTGTGTTAATGACCAACATTCATGGGCGGCTTTCCAATATAGGAACATAGCTATTACTGTTCAGATTTAAGGGAGGGAGAATTTGAACCTATATCGGATGTGAAGCTGAAATCCACACTGTCTGACCTGCTGGGAAACGTCATGTCTCCCAATCTTCACCTTGTAAGCTGTTGCTTGGTGAACGTGGCCTGGAGTGCTGCCCTCCGCAGAGTGTTTCCTGGCCACAGGTGGGACAGACCTCGGATGCAGACTTAGCACGCAGGTGAATCTGTGAGGAAGTCCTGGAGGAAAGCAGGGATTGCTTTGTGGGTCCCGGCAACAATATCTTGAATTGCTAGAAATGATCACGGTTATACATGCTGTTTTCCCAGAATCAAACATACAAAGCGAAGTGAAGGCAGCTTTGTGAGTAGACATTACTCCTTTCATTTTTTTATAGCAAAAAATTTACGCTGGAAGTAACAAGTTACCATTTTTTTCTTTCTGTCTTTTTTTTTTTTTTTTTTTTTTTTAGATAACCTTAAATGGTCCTCATTGGAAGCATTAAAATTTATGAACAGTGTTAATGGAAAGCTTTTTAGTCTAACTAGGCAGTTGGTATTGCTTTAACCTCTCACCCCACCTCCATGAGGGAAAATTCATCTTAAAAGCTTTTAGAAGAAGAAGTATATTTCATGTGGATATTCTTTTCCCAATGTGTATCGCTTTCCCTCCATATTTTTACATTATGTCTTTTGGTCACTGTTCCATTAATAGCATTAGGATTTTTATTTTCCTGATCTAAGGGCAGAAGAATTGGACCCATTATATCTGGTAATTTATCAGTTTCTCTATTACAAAGAACATTTTTTTCCCTCTCTCTGGGTTTCTGGCAGCTCATCTCACCCTGCCAGGGGGAGATGGAATGCTTTCCTCTTTTGAAGAGTTCACATCAGAAGATTTCACCACATGCCTCTAAGATTTCGCCTCCTGAGAAATCCCCTCAAATCTGCAGCTTTGCCTCTTCCCAGGACCTCTTGAATTCCGTAATGGCGTCATGTCCTGGCTGTGGAGTTTGCCCTCTTTGAAGCATTTTACAGATGCTTTTGCTAGTCTCTTTTGAAAGAAGGTTGGTGGTGATGGTGGGAGGAGGGGTTGGAAATCCTTCAACTGCCAGAAGAGGATGCCTGAATACCTGGGTGCACCCTGTGCAGCCCCACTAACACCCGTCACCCCAGGGTGGGAATTAGTAGTAGCAGGCTCAGATGTCCGCTCTGGGGGAGAGTAAGTGTAGCAGCAGTGGGAGATGCTTCTCCCCTCGCTAATGCACAATTTCGGGTGTGCGAGGCTTCCCTGGGGAGATTGAAATAAACACCATGACCAGGCCCCTCATCAGGCCCCGTAAGGAAAACGCCTGATCGCGGGGGCCTCCAAGCACAGATTCGCAGAGCGTCTCGTGACTACTGTGTGCATCTCGTGCTCAGTCCGGGTCTTAGTGGGAGGGCAGCGTTCCAGAAGGAACTGGAGATCTTAATCAGCACCTCTGTCCATGCACACCAACCTCCCTTCTTTCTTCCCCTTTGCTCCTCAAACCTTGGGGAGGTGCTTGCCGAGAGAAAGGACGGGGGGCTTTTCCTGGGCGCCATGAGATGCCATGCTGTGCAAGGCCCACACTCCCACCCAGAGTCAGACTCAAAGCAGCCAGTGAGTGTGTTTTAAATGTATCACCTTGAGAGGAGCGTGTGACGTAAAGGGTCTTAGAAGTCTGGGGGTTCTGTAACAAGTCTGCCTGCCCTTGGCGTTCTTTAAACGTTTCCATCAGGCCAGCACTTGGGGGAGGCTTAGCTCAGTTGCAGTTGGGAGACCTCCTCGTGGTGACATCCACCGCCAGAGGACTCTCTGGTGACCTGCTGTTGACCTGCGAGAGCCCAGTGCTCTACCTTCTGGGACAGACATGCACAGAAAGCACGCTCCCAAAGGCAAGAAAAGGCTTGGAGGAAAGGGGGGGGGGGGCAGAGTTTCAAGTGTGCTGTGTGCTGTGCTCATAGGTGAAATCAAGACAATTGTTCTAATTGAAAAATTGGGACATTTGGTTACTTTGATTAGACTACCTCATGCTTTGTTGCTTATTCTCTGGGTTTTATATAAATTGTGTTTAGATTAGTATAAAATTTCAATGGAGAGGTGGTGAGGGGGGAGAAGAAGACTCCTGCACGCGACTGTCCACTTCTTCTGTTTTATCCTGGGCCTTTCCAGAACAGTTATTCCTTCAGCAATTCTTCGTTACAAAAAAAGAAAAAAAAATGATCAAACAACAAAACTATAAAGTTTAGTACAGGTCCTGATGGGGAATATAGATGCGTGTGTGTATCTTTAAAAAATAATTCTTGATGTTTTAATATTACAAAAGAGATATATGTTTATTATAAAAGTGTTAGCACATATTAATAAAGAAACAAAAACAAAATCCCAACATCCAGTTAAAAGTCCGTGCTGATTTTTTCTCTTTCCCCTTGCAACAAAAATGGGATTTTATCATGGCCCACTGCTTTGCAAACTGGTTTCATTTTTACTAAAAAATACACATGTTTCTATGTTTTTACTTAGTATTATTTTGAAGGTTGCGTAATATTCTATAATGTGGACAAACTATAACTCATTTAAATAATGCCTAATAAGGACATTTAAGTTGTATCTCATTTTTTCTCTCTGCTTCATCCATGATATTCTGCAATGAATATATGTTAGCCAAACATTCAGGCCCACCCAGTGGTGTGCTGAAAATGCTTTCTGAATCTCCGGGGAAGAAAATTAAAACACCTGGCTGCAGCATTTGCTGACTCATTGCCTCCTTGACTGATTCAAGCCCCCTGTGCACTGGCTCTGAGCCTGGAGTGGGGAGATGTGGGGTGCAGGCAGTCTGCTCTCGAGCGTGTGTGTGCCGGCTCCAGCATGTGACACCCCCCCCCCCCCAATGCTAATATTTTAGGATAAATTCCTAAAAGTGGGATTTCTGGTCAAATGGTATGAACACTGTAAAAGATTTTTATAAGTTTGCCTTCCAGAAACATCGAAATTTATATCTGCATGAGGAACAGATGGGTGTATTGTGACGCTTCTGCTTGCCTCAGAGTCCTGCCTGTCCTTAGATGGAGTGGACCGACTCTGCAGGCAATGAGATGTCTGTCTTTGGGAGTCTCATGTCTGTGTGCCAGACAACCAGTGCTTGGCAGAACCTTTGAATGTGAAAGGCGGCGTTAGGCTGAACGTACTACCATGTTTGCCCGAAAATAAGACCTCGCCGGATCATCAGCTCTAATGAGTCTTTTGGAGCAAAAATTAATAGAATACCTGATCTTATCTTACTATAATATGAGACTGGGTATAATATAATATAATATAATATAATATAATATAATATAATATAATATAATATAATATAATATAATATAATATATTTAGTATAAGACTGGGTCTTATGTTAATTTTTGCTCCAAAAAAACACGTTAGAGCTGATGGTCCGGCGAGGTCTTATTTTCGGGGAAACACGGTAGGCATCTCTTTCAACTCTGAGATTTTAGGAAAAGTTAAATAACAAAACAACAAACGAGATGTCAGAAGGCAATTCATCATAAATGCCAAACATCAAGTGATGTCAGAGGGAGAATTGGTATGTGGGAGCCTGGAGAGGAAAGGTTCACGGATGTGAGAATTGTTCCAAAGGAAGAGAGAAACTATTAATGTGTTGAAGTTACTGGGTCTGTATCAATTCCCTTTCCATCACTGGAGCCCGATTCTTGGCAGCAACAACAGAATGGGTGGGAGCAGGAGGCACCCAGGAGCAAGGAGAGGTGATGTTTGGAGGGTTTTCTTAGGCTGGCTTTGTTCACCATGGACAGCCTGCTGAGAGCTTATTCTGCTGTATGGAGTCCCAGCCTGTGTTCCTAGTTGGTTTTTCTCAGCCTGATTCCCTTCCCTGCTGTTTCCCTCTTTTATATTGAGGATAAAAACAAATCCAAACTGAAACTCATCTTTCCTCTGTTTCCCTGAGAGCATGGCCAGTGGGTGGAAGTGTGGGTACTCGTTAGAGCTGCAGCCCCCTTTCCTTGTGCGGGATCAGGCTGTTTGCCATCCGCTGGAGTCTGTACAACCCAAATACCGGTTCCCATTAAAGTTTACATTCTCCGTGGAAAGCGGTCCCAGAATTCATTGATGTCTGCAGCACCCGATTATTCTGTGACCAGAGAACGCCGAGAAGAGAATCTTATTTTATTCCTGTTGACCTTTGAAAAGTAGCATCCTGTGACTTCCTCCATAAAGCCCGTGACCTTCACGCATCTAAACCTTCAACTTTTCCACAGATTATGCCACTTGTCTCCAGTGTTTTCTTTAACAGATACTAGAATGGCATCTCTGTTTGCTTTTGCAGGAGGAGGGGAGCTCCGGGAGGCAGGGCGCGTCTGTGATTTCGTGACCCTCCCTCCGTGGCGCCTTTCCCCTGGCCTGTGAGGCGGCAGCCCATAGGGGAGGCTTTCAAACGAGGCCGGAAACGGTTTAGGGCAAGAAATGGTTTAAGAGTCCTTCTCATGCAGATGAGATCTCAGATCTTGCAATTCTGTTTGTTTTCTCCCTTCTCAGCTGTTTCCTTTGAAGTCTCTGACTGCTGTTTCTTTGTGCAAGTGCAGCTGGGATGGGTTGATCATGGTTTATTTTAAGACAAGAAAGGAAAGGGAGCAAAGACATACCTACTGTTGTTTGTCATCCATTAGCAAAATTGGGTGAGGGAATCTTGTCCAGATGTGCAGATGGCTGGGGCTGGGGGTCCCATGCTTGGGCTGGGGTCCCCAGACCCCGCCGCCTGAGGCAGCCTGGTGACCTTGTCGGTTTCTGCTCGGGCACTCTAAGGACAAGTGTGGGCGTGGACTCTGGCATCCTCCTCTTTCCTCATGCTGGTCGCCCCTGCCTTAGTCCCAGCTTTATTCTTCTGGGTCTGAGGGATTACAGTGGCTTCCTAATCCATTTTCCTTAGCCTCTGTGCCTCTGACCAATCTTTTCTGCACACCATAGCCAGCAAAGTCCTGAAATGTCAACTCTATTCTTCTCCTGTCTAAAATCTTCAGTGGCTCCCTCTTTCCTATGGGATAAATTCTAAGTCTGTTACTTACCGTTTGCAGTGTTTCTTAGTTAATCACTAGCTACCTGTCCAGCCTGAGCCCCAGTCCTCTTTCTGGATCACTCACTGCCACCAGAGTAACCCGCACACCAGCAAACGTCGTGTCGCCAAGACCTAGAGGGAAGCCGTGTCTGACAAGGAGCCTTTGCTAGAATGCCACCCATGGGAACACTTCCAGCTCAGAGTCAGAGTTCTTCTCATTTGTATCATTTATAGATTTTTCAGAGCAATGGGGGCTTTAGCTATGTTTTGTCCAATCTTCCAGCTTTATAGATGAGAGAACTAATATTCCGGGATGATGTGAATTATCTGAAACCACCAATAATGATGAGGAGAGCTGCCATTTAGCCACTGTCTCTCTATACACCTGGCAG
This sequence comes from Rhinolophus sinicus, assembly GCF_057876585.1. Taxonomy (NCBI): domain Eukaryota; kingdom Metazoa; phylum Chordata; class Mammalia; order Chiroptera; family Rhinolophidae; genus Rhinolophus; species Rhinolophus sinicus. The sequence continues at coordinate 4,174,111 of NC_142502.1, read as the reverse complement.
TGTTAACAATCTCTCACTGAATTATCTCGATGTTCCTTCCCAATTACAGGGAACTTGAGGCACAGACAGGTTAAGTAACTCGTTAAGTGACTAGTTGAGCCAGCCTGACAGATGGTCCACACCAGGGCCAGGACTCACTCACTGTCCCTACACGACCTCATCACATGCATTTTGCTAGGCTTGTGATGGGACCTCACGTGTCCGACTCTCTGTGTAAGCTTCTGGGTGGTAACATCCTGTCCTTACAAACCTTTGGACCCCACGTTTAGATTTGCAATAAATCCATTAGCGCTGCGTCTGTGATTCAGAATCTGGAGATGCTGGGCAGCTTGATAACACTCTCGAAGCCCCCAGCCGCTCTCTTCTCCTTCATTAGTTCCTCTTGACCCTCACAGACATTATTATGTCCCCCTCCTTGTCTCCACCTATATCTGAGGACCCTCCCCCAAATCTCCTTCTTACCCTTGTCAGACATCTTGCTCTGCCAGAATTTTGTTTCCTTTTGCACAAATATCAAACCTGCCCCTGCATAAGCACAGGTGTTTAACGACTCCCTTAGGCTGTGCGCCTGCTCCCTCCTCACCCACCTGTATTTCCTAATATTATATCTACTCGTGCCCTTTCCAACCCTGGACCCCATCACGAGACGCTCCCACCTTAGTGCATTTGGAGTATGCACATGAGTTTGATCTTCATAATAAGACTATGAGATTCATAAAACACCTGAAGAAAGCACCTCTGCCCTCTAGGATCGTGTGATCTGATTGGGGGTTGGGGGCGGGGCGGGGGAACCTGGCATCTCTGCAGTCCTGGTATGTGCCAGTGCTGGGCGAAGCCATGCGTACACACGGCCTCATGTAGCCCTCGTCAGTACTCTGTGCGATAGATGCATTTTGTTTGATGTTGACTTTTTTTTTGTTTTTTACAGCATTATTGACTATTTTGTCACCACCAATTTGTACTTCCTAATCTCTTCACTTTTCTCACCCAGCCCCCATCCCCTCTCCCATCTAGCAACCATCAGTTTGTTCTCTGTATCTATGAGTCTGTTCTGTTTTGTTTGCTCATTTACTCTGTTCTTTAGATTCCACATATAAGTGAGATCATATTGTATTTGTCTTTCTCCATCTTATTTATTTCACTTAGCATAATGTCCTCTAGATCTCTCCATGTTGTTGGAAAATGGTAACATTTCATTCTTTCTTATTGCCGAGTAATACTCCATTGTATAAATGTACCAAAATTTCTTTATCCAATCATCTACCGATGGGCATTTCAGTTGTTTCCATGTCTTGGCTGTTGTATATACTGCTGCAGTAAGCATAGGGGTGCATATATCTTTTCAAGTTAGTGATTTCATTTTCTTTGGATAAATACCCAGGAGTGGAATTGCTGGGTCATCAGGTGGTTCTATTCTTAATTTTTTGAGGAACCTTCGTACTGATTTCCATAGTGGCTGCACCAATCTGCAATCCCACCAGCAGTGCACGAGGGATCCCTTTTCTCCACATCCTCGCCAGCACTTGTTTGTTGATTTATTGATGATGCCATTTTGACTGAGGTGAGGAGGTATCTCATTGTGGTTTTTATTTGCATTTCTGTAACGATTAGTGACATTGAATATCTTTTCATATGTCTGTTGGCCATCTGTATGTCCTCTTTGGAGAAATGTCTATCCAGGTCTTCTGCCCATTTTATAACTGAATTGTATTTTTTCTGTTTTGAGTTGTATGAGTTTTTTATAAAATTTGGATATTAACCCCGTATCAGGTGTATCTTTGTCAAGTATCATCTCTCATTCAGTAGGATGTCTTTTCGTTTTGTTGATGGTCGTGATGTGGGTCTGTTTGGGTTCATCTTATTTGAGACTCTCTGTACTTCCTGGGCTTGTATGTCCATTTCTTTCACCAAGTTAGGGAAGTTTTCATTCATTATTTCTTCAAATAGGTTCTCAATCCCTTGCTCTCTCTCTTTTCCTTCTGGTACCCCTATGATGTGAATGTTGTTATGCTTGATGTTATCCCAGAGGTCCCTTAAACTATCCTCGTTTTTTTTCTTTCTTTTTTCTTAATTCTTTTTTCTTTTTGTTGTTACTATTGGGTGTTTGGTGTTTTCTGTTACTTTTTCTTCTAAATCGCTGATTTGATCCTTTGCTTCACCTAATCTGCTGTTGATTCCTTCTAGTGTATTCTTCATTTCAGTTATTCTTTATTTCTGACTGGTTCTCTTTTATGGTTTCTATGTTCTCTTTTATGCTTGCTATCTCTTTGTTCAAGTTCTAATTAAATTCCTTAAGCATTTTTATAACCAGTGTTTTAACCTCTGTCTCTGACAGGTTCATTGCTTCTGTGTCATTTAGTTCCATTTCTGGATGCTTCTCCTGTTCTTTTATTTGGGACATGGTTCTTTGTTGCCTCATTCTGGCTGCCTCTCTGTGTTTGCTTCTATGTATTAGGTAGATCTCCTATGTCCCTCAGTCTTTGCTGGTTGGCCTTATGTGGTTGGCCTTAGGTGGTGTGTGTCCTGCGTATTCGAATTAATCAGTCTCCCTAATCTCCTGTGCATGTGTTCCAGAGGTATCCTTCGTGTTGTGTGTGTTCTCCTTTTGTAGTTGAGCCTTGATTGCTTTTGGGGTGTCAGTGGGTGGGATTGACTCCCCAGGCTGACTGACTGTGAGTACTGGCTGTGCCCACAGTGTATGAGCTGCTGTGTGGGGGGCTGACCCCTCAGAGGAGGTTTCACCCCTGTGGGCTCTTGTGCCTGTTGAGATCCCCCCTGTGGGTGTGCCACTCGTGGGGCTAGCTGGGTATTGCTCTGGTGTGGTCTGAAGCTGGCCTCTGGCTGTGCTGTTTCTGGTGTCTCTTAGGAGGGGCTCCCATACAGGCCAAGTTCAGCCTTGCCTGTGACCGGCCGGGGCTGCCTGGTAGGAGCCCCAAGGCTCTGTGTGGTTGGCTGCTGACTGTGCTGGACCTGGAAGTGTGTGGGGCTGGCCTCGCTGTGAACTGAAGCCTGCTGCCCCCAGTATTGAGCCTGGGGAAGCTTGGCAAATGGCCCAGGGCCCCCTAGGCCTGTTGCCACCGATTAGCTACCCATAAGGCCCAGCCGTTGGAAAGCACTCCTTAGGTGTGTGTGCTGGGCTGGTGGCCCCATGTTGAGAGCGGCTCAGGCGATGCAGCACTAGCTGGCTGGGTAGAGTCCAGAGAGTCAGAGGCGTGGCTGGTGGTTTTTACAAGGTTAATGTAGTTTCGGCTCCTGCACCAGTGCTGGGCCTGTGACCACTTCACAAAAACGCCCTGAGAACACTGCATCCAGCCACCGCTCCCTTAAGGCCCGCAGGTCGCCAAGAGCAGCCCAGGAGAGGCTGTGTGGCAGGCAGTGACTGGCTGTCCACCACCGAAGGTTTCCCCAGGCTGCCGCAGGCCGTCCGCTGCTGTAAAAGGCTTCCCCACCTATGGGGCGGGGCTGGCCACCCAGGGCTGGACAGTGCCCCAGGTGATGCAGCACTAGCTGTGCAAGGCAGGGACCCAGGGCATCATCAAGGTGGTGTGCAAGTGTGAATTTTACTATACCAATGCGATCTCAGATTTGGACCTTTGGGGGCGGGCTCAACATAGAAAAGATGGTGCCCTCCTATAGGCTACACCTGAGGCAGGCTCCACACAGGGATAATGGCAGCTCTCCTCCCAGCCCTCGCCTCGGAGCCACACAACATAGTCTTTCCCCGCATGTCTCTGGCGCCTTTTGAGTTGCTGCCTCTCCACTGGAGACCAGGTGAGTGTTTGCAAGCAAGTGAGTCTATGTGCAGGCCCTTTAACAGGGCATTTGGTTTCCAGCTGCCTTCTGTTTCACCGGGAGGGGCAGAGTCCTCACTGATTTTCACTGCCAGATGTTGTGGAAACTCCTCTTCCCAGCACAGGACTCCTGGACTCCTGGGCTGGGGAGCCCGGTGTGGGGCGGGGGGACCTTCACCACTGAGGCATCGTTCAATGACTATCTGTGGGTTTGGGGTCAGCCTGTTTTGTGTCTCTGCCCCTCGTACCAGTCTCAATGTGGCCTCTTCTTCATGCCCTTAGTTATAGGGGTTCTTTTCAGCTAGTCTTCAGGTGATTCTTGAGGTTGATTGTTCTATAATTTAGTTTTGATTTTGGTGTGATCCTGGGAGGCAGTAGGCATAGCATTTACCTGATCTGCCATCTTGGACTTCTCCTCTGGGAGAGACAGATGTTTCAAATCCCTGTTTCCACCACACCGGGCTTTGATGCATGTACAACAAAGAAGGCACCGTCGCAAACCTCCTGCACGCATTGAATTGTGTACCACTGGGGTTTAGAGAACTGTGGCAAGTACAGGGAGGTTAGTGATACTTGCAGTGAAATGGCCCCGAAGCTTCCAGCTGACCAGAAAAGAAAACAGTGCTCACTCACCAGGACCTAGGCTGGGATCAACAGAGCAAGTCGTGTCAAATTAGCCCCATTCATCTTGTAACAGGTGTCGCTACTAGAGATACAGGCCAGTCTGAGAAATAACAGAAACGTCATGCAATTAGAACTTCTCAGGGAATTTAGCAAATTCCTGTGATCACTTTTGTGGACACAAAAAGCAGTGGAGATTGGAGATGTTAATTCAGAAGTTTCCATAATTGTGCCTTAAATGATATTGATTAACAGATTGGAAGGATATTGATGAGAAGATTGAAAGATTGGGAGCACGGTTTATTGTTAGCCCTTTGTTGTTCAACATTTTGATTACCATCTTGGAAGGTATAAAATACAGGAAGGTATGCATGGCTCACTGGACGTATGTGTAGGAATTGGTGCAATTTGTCCTCCTTTCTTGAAAGTCTTTCCTTTTGGGAGCCCCTTGACATAATTTCCTTAGTTTTGGGTCACTGGCCTTTATTCCGTCTCTTTTATAGATTCTCTGTCCTTTGTTCTTTAGAGATAACCCAGTGCCTCAAGGTTCCCTCTTGGGCCACCCTCACTTCTCACTATTGATGATGCCATCTGGTCCCATGGATTCAGTTTGCATCTTTTAAAAGCACAAGCCCTGACTTTCGGACCCACCCGATCGATACTGGATTTCTCTGCTTCCCTGTCCCACACGTGCCTCATACACAAGCAAGCCCAAACTCAATTCTCTCTCGCCCTACATACTTGGTCCTCCTGTAGTCCATGAATGGACCTGCTTTTTACCATTTGTCCTTGCCACAGAAGCTGACCATGACCTTTGATTTCACTCTTTTTTTCCACCCTGACTTACCAAGTCTGCAGTTTCTAGCTTGTAAATACTTCCCCAATATGCCCATTTCTCTCCACCTTTATTGCTATCACACTGTCTTGCCAGCTTCCTGCCTCACTGAGATTATGGAATGTTTCCTGGTTTATGACCCTGAAAGAGCCATCCTAGTACCTGGTCTTGCCCCCTTCATAACATACTCAGGATTTAAAAATACAAACCTGGTCTGGGCACTGGGCAATTTGGATGTTTCTGTAGGTCTTGTCAGCAAGTTTCCCACAGAACCTTTTCAGCCTGCATGTTCTACATCTGTTTACTCTTCAATCTCATCCCTCAGAACTTGTCTCCTGGACACAACAGTCAGAAACAATGTATGCTTTTTAACATCTAAATAGGGCATGCATTCTCTCATTTTGGGGATGATGTACATGTGGTTTCCTCTGTCCAAAATATACTTTCTGAGTGTAAACTTTCTTTCCTTCAAAAACTTTCTCTGATGCTCCAAGCCTGTTAGCTGTGCTGACCAGCTACTACTCAGGCAAAGGTAGAGTGACCAAGATGGGGTATCTAGACATCAAAGGGGAAAAAATTACACTTTGGACTCAGATGCTCATGGGATGTGCTGAAATTTGGCAACATTTGAGGTATCTTATTAACAAATAAGATAAACAGCGTTTGTCTGGGTGGGGAACATTCTCTCATGGGTGAAGGTGACATACCCCCTGAGACCCTCAACATGTTTCTAGGCAACCTTCACGTTGCAGATTGTACATTTCTCACACTCTCCAGAGTTTTCTTTGCTTAATTGAACCGATTTGCACTAGAGCAAGCTAGCACTCCACCCCAGGATTTAACTGCTGTCCTGCAGGTAGTAATTTATGCTTCTGTAACATGCTTACAATTTTGATTCCTCACTCTTCTTAAGATTCTTTTTGTTGTTGTTGTTTAATTACATGAATCACAAAGGGTGTGATCCTGGAATATGGGAATGAAATTAAACATTTTAAAATAAAGATGGCAAATAAAGGTGATAGCTCATTTATCAATGCCAATTCTATTGCCTACTCCTGGCTGGAAATTGAAGAAGTCCGTGAATCAGATTTGTAACTTATGGATGGGATTTGAGCAGTGAGCTTTCGTGTCTTTAGTTTGTGAAAACATCACTAGACTATTGCCTATTTTCTTCTTCTGATGTTCTTTTGAATATGCCAGTTTTCTCAGTAGTCTGCTTTTATTTATGAAGTCGTATGTATAAAATCATACTGTATTGAAAAACATACTAATTGTAAAACATCTTATAAAAACTAAAACAACATAACACTGGCACACACAGTGTAGGTTCTCATTAACTGTCTATTGAATTAAATTGAATAATATTTTTAACTTCAGAGCACTCATTTTCAAACTTTTGCTTGTGGGTTTTTCTTATATGCTTTTTGTGGTTTAGAGAATTTCATTTCAGTGTATATTAACTATTTTCCTTTGTATTATAACAATATGCACGATCGACATAGCCCTGAAAAATACAAAATCATATATTAGGAAGAAACGATGTTGGCGATTTAAAGAGAACAGTTATTTTATCCAATTCAGCTGCTTAAATCCTGACTGTAGAATTTTTAATTATTTATTATGTTGTTTTTATGTCTCAGCTGAGTCTTAAGTAATTAGGGAGAAAACATAACGTACTGTTTTATTCAAAAATAAATAGCTATTGTCTACACAGGAGAAAAACATAATAAATACAATATTCAATTGTTGAAATAAAGCAGTAATAGCACTACATAAGGAAGCATGGAAACGCTACTTCGTATAGAAAAACACTGCGGTATAGCAGACCTTGGAATGTCTGGATGGGCTGGTCCAGAAAACACATGTCTGAACAGAGATACTTATGCGTGGCCAAATAACACCTCTAGCAAACAGTATGTCTGTATTTCATGCTTTTTGCTCACTTATAAAATAGACCTATTTTTTGATCAGGAGTGTAATAAATAATTTAAAACTTAAGAAAATAATTCTGACTTCACATTAATAGGAATAAATCACTTCAAATTTAAGGCAAAACTAGTTATGAGAGCTGAAATGTCTCAAATATTTTGGGGGTGTACAACGAATACTAAAATCTTAATTACATTACTACAAGTATTTTATTAAATGAATATTGGCCCTTTTGTTATTTTTTTAACCATATTTGGGAAGTTTTCAGTCATTTCTCCCATTATTTTCTTCAGGCTCATTTTCTCTTCTCTTCTGAGACTCCAATTGCATGTATGTATGTATTGGACACATCTATATTATTGCTCAGTAGATGTCTGAGGCTTGGTTCATTTATTCCTCCATAATTTTTCTCTCATTTCTTCAGACTGAATAATTTTCATGTATCTATCTTCAAGTTCGTAGAATCTTCTGCCATTTTTAATCTGTTGGTTAAGCCACACCCATAAAACTTTCCATTTGTAGCTCTATAATTTGCATTTTTCAAAAGATTTTCTTAAAAGCAGCTTTAGGCTCACAGAACAATTGCTGGGGTGGGGGCCATCAAGGTTTCCCACGCACCCCTCACCCCCATGCATGCAGAGCCTCCCCACTCTCACGTCCCCCTCCAGACTGGTACGTTTAGTGCAACTGACAAACCTCCATTGACACATCATAGTCACCCAAAGTCCATAGTTTCCACCAGGGTCCCTCTCGGTGTTGTACATTCTGTGGGTGTGGACAAATGTATAATGGCATGTTTCCATCGTTATGGTATCGTACGGAATAGATCCACTGCCCTAAAAACCCTCTGTGCTCTGCCTATTCATCCCACCTCCTATCCCACAACTCCTGGCAACCACTGATCGTTTTACTGTCTCCATAGTTGTGCCTTTTCCAGAATGTCAGACAGTTGGAATCATATAGTATGTAGACTTTTCAGATGGGCTTCCTTTTCTTAGTAATATGCATTTAAGTTTCCCTCCATGTCTTTCCATGTCTTGAGATTCCTTTCTAGCGTCAAATAATATTCCATTGTCTGGATGTGTCACCGTTCGTTTATCCTTTTACCTACTGAATGATATCTTGGTTGCTTCCAAGTCTAGGCAATTATAAATAAATCTGCTATAAACATCTGTGTGAAGGTTTTTGTGTAGGTTTTATATTTTTAAACAATTTCTATTTCTCCCCTGAGGTTACCAATCCATTCATTGATTATAAGAATACTTTCCTCTGAGTCCCAGAATATATTTGTGATTGTTGCTTTAAAATCTTGTCTGCTAATTACAGCATCTAGGTCAACTGGGGGTGAATTTTTATAGTGTTATAGCTTCAATTTTGGTCAATTTTCCTATTTCTTCATATGTCTAGTGACTTTTAATTGTATTTGGGACATAATATATGTTGTAGAGAGTATAGATTCTGTTCTATTCCTCTGAAGAGCACTGATTCTTGTTTTCATAGTACTTATCTGACTCGAACTCTGTCTCCCCTGCAGTGGGCAGAAGCCAAAATCTTTGCTCTGTTACTTAAACTTCCAGCTGCTGTTTTCTCTTGGGGCTCACTGGTTCTCTGTGTGCATACATAGTTTAGGGGCAAATGTTCACCTGCTCTGTATCTCCCTCCTTTCCAGGATTTCCACTGACCTTTGCAGCTGATCTGTCATCTGTCTTCTCTGTCCCCTGACATTTTCAGCTGGTAAGACTGTGGCTTTTTACTGCATGAAATGCATGAACTGGGGAGGACCTTCAGTCAGAAAACACTCACAAATCTTGCTGTTGGTCTTCCCGTCTTTCAAGGGTAGACTCTGCTCAGTTTCTGCCTGGTTTTGGTCATTCTCAGTGCCTTAGTCTTTAAAATATAGGGTGTCTATATTTTCTAACTGTTTTCTGCAGGAGGGTTGTCTGACAACACAATTCCATCATTATTCCCTTTGTATTAAATTCTGATGTCTCGAAATGGTTCCATAATTTTGATAGGACATGTTGGTAAAGGTCAATGTTAAATATGTGGGTTATTTTATACACAGAACTAACAAAGGTCAAGGACAGTGGACAGGGACTGAGGTACAAAATAACTTACCTAGTATTTTTTAAAATAGTTTTTAAAATGGTAAACCTCAAGATAGTTAAAGTATCTATTCATGTAATCATTTTATAAAAATCTACTGAACATGAATTTGTAGAAAACACGTAAAATTTAGTGGATAGATATTTCAGATGAATCAGATGTGGAAGGAAGATTATGCTACAGGAACTGGAAATTCACAGGAAGCCTGGAAGGTGTGGCCTGTTACGGAGGTGAGCAAAGCTGCAGGACAGAGAAGATGTGGTCCTAGTCCTTTGTAAGAATATTCCTTACCACTGGACTAGCATGAGTGCCGTGGTCTGGTCTAAATGAAAGCCATCAAGGAGTAGTTACACAGCAAGATCCCAAGTGGCTAAATGCTGGGGGAAAGAGGAAGAGAGGTACATATCTGTTTGAAACAGGAAATGCTATGGGAGTTACAGTTTTTGCACAACATGGAACTCTTTAGAAGGAATACTTAGTTAAGGCCCCTTGTTGTGCCTTATAAACACCGGAAGTTTCAGCACTGGTGGGTGGGGTAGGATGAATGTTTGGAAGTAGACAGTACTGTAGTCTCCAGAGGGCAAATATTCCAGGAAAGCAAATCTGAAATGTGCAGCTACTGTGTGATCTTCCAGCATCATGGCCAAGAAGGCTGGTAATCCTCTGTACACAAAGGAAAAACCATGCATGGTGATGAAGGTGGTGTGGGCCCTGGCAGGGTGAGGCAGAGCTTGTCGGGGAGAGGCGAAATCAGACATGCCTGGGTCAGAGACTTTCCTTAGAACACCAACTGCAGGTTTCATCAAGTCTGGTGCGTGAGGATTTGACATCTGTAGAAGAGTCACAATAGATAAGAAGGTAGGTAGGTAGGTGGATAGGTGATGGATAGATAGGTAGATAGATAGATAATAGATAGGCATATAGATATCTAAACACAAACACACACACGCATATTAAATGGGGCTTCAATTCACTGTCAGAATAACACATATAGTTCTTATTTCGTCTGTCAGTTCAGTGTTTCTCAGTTCTTTTTTCTTTTTCTTTTTTCTTTTCTTTCTTTCTTTTTTTTTTACAAAGAAGTTCCTCTAAAATTTGTTACTGAATTAGACTTGAGACTCAAAGGAAAAGTGTTTCAAGATTTTGACTCTAGAACGAACAAGCCATTTTGGCAGCATCCCGTGCAGACCACTGGCTGAAAACATCAAAGATTACGTGGGTGTGCATCGAATTGTGATTAGAAGGAATGATTATAAAATGGAGAATGGAGATTTTTTTTTAAACAAATTTTTATCACTTCAGAATGAATCACAAAATAATAGATTGAGTTTTGATAGGAGCTTCGTATGCGTGTCACAGTGTACATAACTAAGCACCGTCGGTGAGGGGTCTGCGACATTTAATGTGGCAATAAACCCTGATATCTTGTTCAAGAGAGAACAACTTCAAGAGGTAAGATATTCTACATGGCCGTACAAAGCAAATGCATAAATAGATTCTGAGATCAGTGAGCTTGTACATTAAGTACGTGCCTGTGTGTTGGAGAGTTAAGTGTATGGATGGAAATAATCGTACCTGAAATGAATAACATCTTGGAAGCCACACTAACACATTTGCTTCCATCTATGTACTGGTTGAGCGTTCCTGTCTTCTGGCTCAGGGCTCCGTCATTACCTTCATGCTTCTCCTGGAATTCCATCCCAGTCCTGACACTACACTTCTCCCGTGGCCTAATTTCCTCTCCTTTCCTAGAATTTACAGGCAGTCAAGCTGAATTTTAGAAGTCTTTTGATGTTGTGTAAAGTAAAAGTAACCTGACTCAGTTAAAGGTTATAAGAATTTTTCCATCTAATAATCTATTTTAACAAACGTTTATGGATGTATGACGTGCTGAAAAATACACAAATCAGAACTGTGTGGCTCAGTGAATTTTCACGAAGGGGTCACATCTGTTTAACCACAGCCCACGTCAAGAAATAAAACACTATCTGTGCCACGTAAGCTTCCTGTGTGTCTCTCAATCATTAGTGTAACCAGCAATTACACTTCAAAGGTAATTGCCGTCCTGAATTTTAAAACCATAGGTTAGTTTTGCCTGTTATTGGACTTTCCGTAAATGAAATCATGCCAAATATACTGTATTTTGGTTCATGTTCTTTTCCCCACTGTTAGGAGATTTATCCACACTATTGAATGTAGGTGTTCATTTTCATTGCTCACATAGTACTTCATTTTATGGACATGAGAAACTTGTTTATTCCTTCTCTTGTTGATGGATATTTGGGCTGCATTTTAATTTTTTGGCTATTATAAGTGATACTGCTATGAACATTCTAGTACAGCTCTTCGGGCGCACAAAAGTATACTTTCTATACGTACCTACTAGTGTAATCTCTGGGTCATAGGGTATGCATATGTCCAGTCTTAGTAGATACTACTGACAGCTTCCTAAAGTGACTGTACAATTACACACTCACAACAATATATGAGAATTCCAGCTTTCCACATCCTTGCCAACTCTTGCTATTGCCACTCTTTTTAGTTAAAACTAGTTTTTCTTGTGATTATATAGTAGTACCTTATAGTTTTAATGTGCATTTCCTCGATGACTAATTGGCTAAGGACATTTTGTATATTATGGAACAATTAGATATCCTATTTTGAGAACTCTTTTTGCCTCATTTTCTGTTTGGTTCTGTATATGTTTCTTAATGGTTTGTAGGATGTCCCTATATAATGTTTAGATGGAGGTGCACAGTGATAAGGTGTTCAGTGTAGCTCCACATTCAAACCATTGTTCCAGAGGGCTCCCTGGAAGTCTTATAAGATGGCGGGTTAAGCATATTTCTACCGCTGTGGGGGCATTCCCTCAGCAGGCCCAGGCCCAGAGGGCGGTGAGGAAGGACAGTCTCAGTGCGATGCTTGCCTCTTGCCTTCTATGCTTGTCCTGAACAAATGGGAAAAAGCTCGTGTGCAGCTGGTGCTCAGTTAAGAATGTCTGTCCCAACGATTACAAGGGGACCAATAACCCCCTGAAACTGGCCACTGGTTGGCAACATTCACCAAATGTCCTGTGTTAGGGCTGAAATGGGGAAATGAAAATCTCCCATGTCCCACAAAGAGTTGGGAGTCTCAGAAGTTAAAGGACACTTGGATGCCAACTTGTCTAAATGAAATTGTCCCCTGACAGATGGTGGCCCCAGCTCTGTCCAGACACTTCCAGTGAAGTATCATCCTATATTTTTTTAGACAAACTGACCCATTATTGGTCGGCCTTAATTATGAGATAATTCTGACCTATACTCTTCTGAAATGTGGCTCCCTGTTGCTCCCATCCACTGACCTTCACTCTGCCCCTGGAGGTCAGGGTATAAGGCCACTTGCTTCCTCTTTCTCCTGAGAGTTCTTCTAACATTTCAAGTCCGTCATCATGTCACGATGGCTTCTCCGTTTTCCCTTTAGACTAAAAATAAAACTAACCTCCGTGGAATAAACATCTTTAAGCAGAGGAAAAAATACGTGAAATACCCAAAGAATGCACTAAGATCGAAATCAATTTATTGAGGATGTCTTCCTGTTTGATAACATCCATCATTTTCTCCTTTTTGATTTTTCCTCTTATTAAACAGCTATTCCTAAGTGGCTCCCGGTGGGCTCATTAAAATCCTTAATTTCCTTTATTGCAGGTAATGCCCCTCATTTTGTGGACCCGTTTCCTTCCTGCCTGGCTACACCTGCTGTTACCTTTTTTGGATTATCGTTAACAGGATAATTTTGCAGTGGGGATCTTTTAAGCGTGTGACCCTGGTGAATAGCAAAACCCTGCTCGAATTTTACTTTTGCGTATGTTGTTCACATTTTAGGGTAATTTGTAGAGCCGTTGTGATGTGTCTTTGCTCATTTATATGAGGAACTGTCATTCATGATTCTGTTTCCTGGAATTCAAGAACTTTCATGGAGAAGTTCTGAACATAGACTGCGCTATATGCTTCAACCTTTAAGAATAGAGAGGGGGAAAAACAACTAGGAGATTTATTGATTCATGATGGTGAAGGGACACTCTGTCACTTTGGGCAGTTCTTTTTCAGTCGTGAAATTGCCCGTTTGTAAGCACTGATTCATTCGATAGTCAATAAATATTTATGAAGTACCTGCTTCGGTCAGGTGCCAGGCTAAAGAACTGAGGATACAATAGTGAAAATTGCCCTCCGTGAGCTTACCTGCTGGTGGAGGAGACTGGTGAACCAGGTTTTGATATCATACAACGTGCACATTAGCAGGTGCTCAACAAATGGTAGCCTCTGCTGCTGGTACAACTGCTACTACTATTACTACCACCATGAGTGCTGGTATTACTACTGCTACTACTACTGCTGATGTTACTACTAGTACTACTATTACCACTACTGGTGCTGCTGTTGCTACTATAGCAACTACTACAACTGCTATTACTACTACAATTACTACTATGACTATTACTACTATGACAATTACTAGTACTATTTATGTTTTTACTATTATTACTACTACCACAACTACTATGACTGTTATTGCTACAATTACTACTACAACTATTACTACTACTACTGTAATTACTAGTACTATTTATGTTTCTACTACAATTACTACTACGACAACTACTAGTATATTTATGTTTCTACTACTATTACTACTGCTGCTGCTGCTACTGCTACTACTATTACTACTCCACCACTATTTTAGTCCTGCCGGTTGAGTAACTATATGACCTTTGACACATGACTTAACCTACTTGGATTTTTTTCTTCCCCTGTAAAATCAGAAGTAGATATGTGTTTCTATCTGCAAGGTGTCACTAAATGTTACTCCTCCACCCCCCAAAAAAAGGTAAAGGATATCAGTATACAAATAGTTTGGAGAATGTTATTTTTTAAAAATTTACTTATGGAAGAATTAATATGTTAATATGCATGATGAATCCCTAAGAGTATGCATCAAATTTATTTAGCTGTAAAAAAGTTTTGTGTGTTTCTCAGTGTTAAGAAAACCAGCTTCTCAGAAGTAACTAAAACCTCTTGTTCTGGGAAACAGCTATTTCTGCCCCCTCCGTACTGAACTATGTGTCCTCCCCTAAGAACTCTCTGCTTTAATGTTTTATGATTCCATTGGGTCTTAGAAATCTCCTGGTATCAGGGCAACCATACACTGCAGTGTGTGTGCAATAAGTTAGTTATCAGTAGTGCTCCGTTTTTCTTTACAATATTTTCCCTTTGAACAATAAGCAACACAGTCACCGTACCGACCGCGGTGACCCTAACTCATTCCATTGGAGGTGCTTCAGCATGTAGCTTCTGACGCCCCGGTTCCTCGATACAAAGCACTCATTGTATATTGAATAACGGGGACGTGTTCCTTCCCCAACAACAGGTCCTCTCAACTGATCACCCCCATCTCCTTCGTGTGATTCTATGTTTCGAAGGAACAGTGAAGGGCGTTATATTCCGTCAGCTGTGGCCAGGAAATAGTATTTATTGGGTATCTCCTGGGCACCTAGCCCTGTGACAGCTGCTATGACATAACGACAAATTTGAGGCATATCCTTGCCTTCATCAGGCTCAAAACTAACGTTGTTGGGTTTGGCATGTGTTTGGTAAAGCATTTTATAATGTAATAAATTTATAAGTCACCGACAATCCCCACAATGATTAATAAGACAAGCCAATTATGTTTATTATCTCTACTTTTGGAGTTTTCTTTCTTTTTTTTAGCTCATGCAACAATAATCTAAATAAGAGCATATTAATGAGATCATAGCGACTTGGCTCCTAAAATTCCATATTTAACTTGTGACATTTATTTCATATTAGTTTTTCCATTCTTTTTACATCCCACCTTTCCACTTGTTTCACGTGACAATGAAACAAGTGGTGTAATGACGAGCGGGGAAAAGGAGGATGAGGAACACACGCTAGAATGGGGCTAATGAGTTTATTTAGCAACGTGCAATAGCAACAGACAAAGGCAGTTAATAGAATGTGCTAATGTCAGACAGTAAAGGTGGTTCAGACGGAACTATATACACTGATACCGATGTCACGTCAAAGGAGTGCACATAAGGCTAAGAGATCCCAACATGTGTTTACTATTGATCAAAAATCACTTGGCTAAAGACACAAATAACATCAGTAAGGAGAATCCAAAAGCAGTCGTAAGCTCTATAGGAGAGTAACTATTACAGTAGATGTCAAAAGCTCACCAAACTGGGGGAGAACAGTACTAGAAAAGTCACAAATCAAAGCCTTGCCAGGTCTGTAGCTGAGAGACGCTCAGGCGTCTCCCACACCGCTGCTGGCTAGTTCCCCAGCATGCTGCTGCTGTTGTAGTTGTAGTTGTTGGAACTTACGAAGTCTTCTGACACTGTAAGGTACAAGCTGCATAGAGGTTCCCAACTATGCTAGAATGAGGACAATTCAATGGACAGAAGTCTCTACTGTCCATTGAGGCAAGTTCCGATCTCTTACTCTGAAACACTCTAATCCTGAAAAGCAGTCCTGAAACAGCAAATCTTCCGAAGAGCAATTTCTTGAAACAGCAATCAATCAATCAGTCCACCTGAGGTCTGTCTTACATATCTCTTTAGATGCACCCCAGAGCCAAGTTTTATGTTCCTGCCTCCCCTCTCAAGGAATAGCGAGTTCCGAGGGTCCAGGAATCAATGATGTGAATGCTGCCCATCCAACTGAAGGGCCAATTCATCCAGATAAGCGATGTCTACTGTTCTTGCTTGGGACCATCAGCCCAAGGTCTTCCAAAGCCTGGCAACGTGCCTGTCCCGTCGTCCTGATATAAATTAGCTACTTCTTCACTTCATCTGCTGATGTGGGTGAAACAGACAGAACAGAGGGAATTCTCTCAACACCTGATCAAGAATTTCTTTAACCCTAAGCTAACCATCACCTCACAACATGGACAGAACAACAAGCATCACTCTTATCTCCCCTGCTCGGGAGAATGAGACCAAAGGGGGAATTTACTCAACCCCTGATCACAGCACAGAACTCACCTCACATATAGGAACAGACAAAAGCTCACATCAACCAATGAAGGCATATTTTCCTCAACATCTTCCCTGCAATTCGGCCTCAAAATTTGTATTCATTGGTAATCACATGTCGTCTCTTATGTGAGAGAACAGAGAGTCAACAGACAAAACTTAACCATCACCTCACATACGGTCTCTCATGTGAAGGAACAAAGAAACAAAAGCTAACCATCACCACACATGTAGCTTCTCACGTGAGGGAACAAAAAGCAAACAGACAAAAGCTCACATTAACCAATGAAGACAATTTCTCCTTAACATCTACCCTACAACTGGTCTCAGAGGGAAGGAAATGCGGCCTAGAACAAAAAGGGAAATTTAATTTCTGGATTGGTTCCTTACACAAGTAACAGAAACAATAGCCAGAGAGCCAAACTGACTCTGATTTATTAGAACCAGACTTTACCGAGAAAATAATAAAAGAATTTGGGGGTCTAAAGCAGTTAGGATTTGAATATCAAGACCTAAGCTTAGGACACTATGCATACAACAGACCCACTAAGTGCTTTAAAGGAAAAAGGAAATCAGACTGCATTATAGTCATTTTTCCTCCCCCAAAAGAAATGGAATTCCAAAGTAGGCTGACGTGGGAGTCTTGGAGGGAGGAAGATGGCGACATGGGCCCCCAGTGTGCCCAGGAAGGCCTGCACTGTTCACTGCTTATTCACTAAACCCCCAGGGGGGCGGGGCCGGGCGGGGCGGGGGCAGAGACCTAACAGCTGCTCTGGGAGGACTCAAGAGCAGGAAGATCACACCGCACTTTCCAGGAGGTAGTGGAAGACCAAGGGTCATTTAGAGAAACTCCAGGTTCAGAACAGCCCTGGAATGATAAAGTTGCTAATCTGGACAGCAAATTAGCAACCCCCGAGGGAACTTTCTAGCTGGACCCGCTGGTAGCCAGGAGAAGTTCTGTCATTCGCAGCACAGAGCAAGGAATGCATCCGAAAGTTCCAAATGTCCCTCTCCCCAGAAGAGGGTGAAGACGGTGCTGAGAAATGCAGGGGATGGGAGCAGCCTGGGTTAGGACAACGATGGGGAGATTGGGGAAGGGACCAGGGCTGAACTCCCGGGGCGGGAAGGTCCACCTGAACCTCAGCAGGTGCTGAAGTTCATAATCAGCAGTGCAGGTGACACCTGTGGGAAGCTGGGAGGACACGGAAGGCACGGGACCAGGAAGTGCGTCCCTGACAAGGGAACCACATCTAAGCCTCTGGGGAAGAAGGGGAGAGACTGGAGGATGCTGGGGAGAAGGGCGGAGGAGATTTGACTTGACTACTTTCGCAAGAGACTTGTTTAAATTCAAGGAGTTGCGTTTTCTTGAATTGACAATTTTAATAAAAATTTTCACCACCCACCAGAGCTAAGAGCTTAAAAAACAAAGCACATATGAGTTGTGGCCGTCAATACAGAACCTGCCCACTGACACTAGCCGTGGGGTCCAGGAGTGTTCCACACATGTGAGTGTCACATGAACAAATATCACAACTCGTTCAGTCTGTGTTTTGTGAGATCAGGTGACTTCCGGCTCTTTATGGCTCGTTCACACCACCTGGTTTGCACTGACAACTATGTTGGCAACCGCACTCCAGGACTCTGGTTCCTTGGTTTGCATCCGAATGTGACAGGTCAGAAACCTGGCGGTTCATAAGAGGCCACGCAGACGTCCACTCATTGAAACATGTGCATGTTTCATGTTTCCCTGTGTTCCTGGCATCTTGTGATTTATCTGAATAATCTTGAAAAGGGTAGAGACACAGCTCGGTAGGTAATAGCAAATCAGCACAAACATTAGTAATAACAGAACGTTTCCCTCTCCCCCACCCCCTTCTTCTCTGTGGAGCACAAACAAGGTTCGGCCAGGCTGAGCCTGGCTCACATGCATTTACTGGAGCAATTTTTGTGCCGCACTGATTTTCAGCATCTCTGTAAAGGCTGCTTAAAATATTACTTTGTACATCAGATGCAGCCTTTGGGCTTTCAGCCTTGATCACACAAAGTAGGAGAGAAAAGAAAATCAGGTTGTTTAGATGAAAGGGGGATGCTTGAAGGAGGGGAGTCTGATTACTGTTGAGGACGATGAGAGGAAAAGGAGACTAGTGACGGAGCGAAGCAGATATGGTCCTTCACCGGGGAAGGGAAACCAAGAGACAGAATTTGAGTTATCTAAAGAAGTCAAGTGTGCGACCCAACGGACCCAAAGCACGGAGATACGGAAGTGCATGTGCAAAGATGGGGGAGTGATGTGTGGGGCACAGTGTGCAGGACGGAATGGGGGTGGACGGCGCCCCGCAGGCCCAGTGTCCCTGAATTCAGATCTCTGCTGTTGACTCATTTGTGCTGGCATCATGCCTCAGGGGGGCACACGGGGTGTTTTTTTTCTCCTCTTTCTTTTCTATGCTTATCGGTGGCATTATGCTGAAAAAGCCCTTGAAACTTACCTGCTCCGGTATTGCTCTATCAGCTTTATTGATATACATTTAAATCTTCCTTTTATTGTATCCTGGGGTGGTAGGAGATACTAAATTATATCTGCGATGCCTATGCAGCTGTTACATAATTGTCACATGCCCCATCACGCTTTATTGCCCGACAGTTGACTGCTTTGGGAGCCCTACCTGTAAGGTATTAAAAAAAGAAAGAAAGAAAGAAATAATGTTATTAATAGTTTGATGGCAAGAGGCATGACATTATTTCAAAACAAACTTTGCACCACTACTTTATTTTTTTTTTTAACCAGAGATTCAGCATCTCTGAGGCTTGAGCAGCTGGATCATTTTATGTTTTTATGGTGAAGGTTCCTTTAATGCTTCATTATGGCGCTTCTTTCCCACTGGTAAATTATGCACATTTATGTGGCAGTTAAACTCTCAAATGGCCCCATAGAGGCGTGGATTGCATGGAGCTTAGGCTGCCTACAAATGCCTTTCAGGTGGCCTCAGCCAACCCACTGGGTGAGCTATGTTTCCTTCCCTTTCCAAAATATAAAGCAAAGTAAAAACCAAACACCAATAACAACAACAGGTAAACCACATCCTTCCCAGGGATATGCTGAAGTGTTTCTGATTGTGAGAAGCAGATCGCTTTTAATATATATTAGTTGATCCCTCCTGTGTGCGTTCATAGTATTTTCTGTGGACTTCCATCCTTAAACGTATAGTCATCACTTTATTTACACACTTAAAAATACTTTTCTGTTTCCATGCCCTTTGTGAGTTCTTGGGATGAAGGGTGATGCCCAAGAGCCATCAGAGTTGAGAGCAAGATTAGCACAGGCTCTGGGAGACCCGGAGGCAAACCGCAGCTAGTCCACATCATGGCTGTGTGACCCTGGGCAAGTTATTAGCCTCTCTGAGCCTTTTTTTGTGTGCAGAATCAGCCAGTGCCCACTACCTATGTCTATGGAAGATTTGACAACAGATGTAAAGGTCTATCTCAGAACCTGAAGCAATGTAGGTGCTCAAGAGCTGTTTGCTGAGTTGAATAGAATTAAATTAATAGTTTGCTTTATTTCAACACAAGCTATTGCCAATTAAAGGATTCCAACAACACCAAAATGAAATACTGGAAACTAAAAATGTGTTCCCTAAAAATACTGCTTCATGCTGCATTTTAGAAACCTTCCTTATTTTATTCCCGTAAAAAATTTGCTTGGATTGATTGGCAATGTCAAGCACCTAGCTTAATTTCTAGAAGCAAAGTTTCTTTTTGCCATTATTATATGTGTCTTTTAAGAAACATTTCATGAGTTGTCCTTGAAGTTCAAGCATATCGGTTTTTGTGAATTCTGGAAAGTGCAAGCAGAGGGTATTTGGCTCTTGGAAATGGGGTTGATTACAGTGAGTCATGAGATTTGACATGGTGGAGCTGTCTCTTAAGAGCAAACCGACTTCTGTACATCGATGCCAAGAAGGGAGAGTCAGGGCATGTCCCCTCAGCTCTGGCAAATTGTGAGGGGGCGCGTGTCGGATTTAAAAAAGTGCATCATTCGTGTGGGGGTTTCTCTTGAGAATGGGCCTGGAATGTCTTTAAAAATAAGTGGGGGCGCTTGTGGCCTGTCCAGGCTGAGCAGGTCCCCGTGAGCTGACAGGAAACATGGCTTTGGAGCTTGTCTACTTGCAGTTTAACCACTGTTGAGTCACGTGGCGCCTATGGCAGCTCCCTTTTCCACGCACATTAAACGTGACTCTGAGGACAGCTCAGGCAGGGCCCCGATCTGGTTCTGTGGGGTCACAGAATGAGTCTGCCTGGCCTCCATCTTTGAAAAGCCTTGGTAAGTTCTAGAAGGTGACCACTTACCTTGTTTATCCTCCATTTGAAGTAATTTAAAAACTATTCACTTGTTTGCATACCAGAATCTTCCACAGTGTCACTTACGTGGTAACGGGTTGGGATTGTCTTCTGTGATCCTTTTCTTTCTGTTGTGGTTTATTTAGCAGTGAGTGACTTCTTTGTCTGCCTTTACACATCAGGAATTAGTTATATACACTCGCATGTGTCATATACATTAGGGCCAGAGGCATACATTTCCCTGGTGTCCCCTCTCCAAACAACCACCTGAAAAGGGACATCCTTCCATGGTGGGAGTTAAGTTCCTGCCAGCTTTCTGTCTGGCACTTGAAACAGAAGCACATAGAAGGATCATTTGTAAGAAATATATAAGGTATGTGGCCCAACTTTCGATATTCTCCCCCTCCTGGACGGTCCCAAATCTACATTTATCGTGTACTCACTTGCTACAAGAATATAATTAAATACCAAACTCTATGTGATGTTCAACTTATTACTTTAGAAGCCCCAGAAATGCTTTTAAAACCAGACACTAACAAAGTCAATAAAGATAAAGAGGTATAATAAACCAGGGGAAAAACATAAAAGAAAAAATATAAAAGAAAAATTAATAGGTGTATAGCATGTTGGAAAGACAGGAAGTCTTTCCAGAAAAACCAATCAATGAAGAAAAATAATTAGTTCAGGGAAGGTTGACTTATGCTAATAAAAATAGCCATTAAAGAATTAAATTGACAAAAAGCCAATTAAATAAGGAAACCTGAAACAATAAAAGTATACAGTTGCTTTATACTATACATAATTCCAAGTTCAAAGTTTTGTATTGATAAAGAGACCTGCTTTGAACCAAAAACCACGCCAGCAGCAGGGCCAAGGCTTCCTGGGCTCTCAGCTTGCCAAACGCTCCTGTGAAATGTGCTCATGGAAAGTGGATTGTAAAGGTGAAGGGCTTCCATGTTGCTCTGATTTACTAGAGATGTACACGCACAGCTAAGCAAATGAAAGAGACAGGCTGCTTCTTGGAAGCCATTTCTACTCTTTCATCCCGAGCTCCACGAGACCGAGTGCAGGTCAACTCTCAAAGGGACCCTGTGAAGGTCACCAACCAGTGGGACGTCCAGGTGCCCCAGTGCTCACAGAGCCCGTCTGGAGCTGCTGCTTCCAAGAGTTTGAGCGCTCTCCAAGCAACCAGACTCTGTTACCTGTAGCTGCCATTCTTTGGAGCTGGGCTTTCCTGAGCCAGGCCACTAGAAGCTTCCAGCGAGGTCCCCACGGGCAATGGAGGCACCAAAGTGCCTGTGCTGCAACAGTCTGTTCTCATCCTTCCTTCAGGGTCACTGTCCATATGGCAGAGGGCACTGTTGGACCCTTGGGTATTTTTCTAGTTTTCAAAAAAGTGATGGCAGTGGGAGGAGAAAAATTTCTACTGGGAAGCTGGAAAAGAAAGAAGGCGGGCAGGAAAGCTTCGTCCTTTCACTCCATCCTCTTCTGGTGTCTCCCCTCCTACTCTCTGGCTATTCTACCTGGCAGGGCGGTTGGCTGCGCTCTGGACCGCGGCCTCCGTTTCTCTTTATGCTTGTGCAGGGAGGCCCTGTGTTTGGGATTTGTGACGTGCGTTTTTGGTTTATCATCAGAACTTAAGGATGAGTCTAAGGACTGAATATATGACTATGGTTGATAGTATTTGAAGTTCACGGCTGTGCATTTAGTCGGCAAATGCTCATTGAGTACCTACTTTTCTCTTGGCTTGGGTATTGGGGCTACAGCAGAGAATAAGACAGACACGGGCCCAGTGGGGCAAGATCAACAATGAAGTTGTAAGTCAATGCAATACGAGTGTTAGGTCAGCGGAAGAGCTGGGAGGGAACGCAAGGTGTCTGTAATGCACAGAGGCTGCAGGGCCGCGGGACGCAGAGGATGCGTGACACTCGTGACCTAAATCACCAGAAGAAGCCAGTACTGAGAAGAGGGGGCGCTGTAGCTAAGACCTCGGGTGGGAACTGGTGAGCTGAAGAAGCCACGCCGGATGGACTCGAATGTTCTGGGCAAGGCAGAGGGAGGTACGGGCTGAGCTCAAGAAGAAGGAAGAAGCTGTTTCTGTAGAGCTGTCATACACAGGTCTGCAGACGATCAGCGACAAAGCCATGAGAAGGCTTTCTGCAGAGCGAGCACTGCTCAGCAATGACTGCTTTGCACAAGACTGGGTCCTTCGTGTGTGTATTTCTCATCTCTAGGATGGCCTGGTAGATATCATAATCCTTGTACAGATGAAAAGGCCGATCCTGAGAGGCTCAGTACTTCATGGTAGGCCACCAGCTACTAGGTGGCAGAGCTGAGATGCAAAGACAGGCGGCCAGCACAACGCCTTAACTCAGGCGTCCTTAACTCAGGCGGTTCCTGGCTCTCTGGTCCCCTGGGGCTGCTTTCCTGCAGATGCCTAGCCCCTCCCCCCAGACACCTGGGTCAGTGGTCTGCACTGGGGCCCAGAGACCAGTCCATGTTCTAGAATCTCCCTGGGCATCCTGAAGCCAGCTGACATTTCTAAAATATCATTCACCGTGACGTTCTCTGGAAAACTTTAATCAAGCAAGCAAGCAGACAGAAATGAACACCCTCCCCCACCCCTCATGTCTGAAAGGAGCGGGATGCACGTTTGAAATGCAGTCAGATGCATTAGGCAGGTTCCTCCCCCCCCGTTGAACCCCAACAACCACCTGTAAGATGCTCAACGCAGGGACCTTGTCGCCTGCTTACTTGAAGCTCTTTCTCCCTTTCCCGAGGGTACCAGGCGACCCGACACTCACAGGAGCTCAGGACAGGAGTGCCAGATTTTTCCCGAATGGAATTTTTTTCTCCAGAAACACGGATGTGGAACAGTGACAGTGAGGTGATGGATGAGGGTCTTCTGGTGGGAAGCCCAGTCTTCCCCTGGGCCCACCCCACAGTTATGCTGCCAGAACAGCAAAGCTGCCATGTCTGTAGCAATGGTTTTCTTTCCCAGTTCACTCTCTTACCTTCAGTTGCTTGGTAGACCTGTTGTCTCTATGATATAAGTGAAGAGCTTCCATAACTCCCTTCTAATGGGTATTTAGCACTAAGTCTGGAAACGGATTGCTTTCCTATAGCTGTCTGTGATCAGAAGGGCAGTGCGAGGCCGGTTGAGAAGAGATTTCTCTACAAGGAACTTTCACGAGTCTGTTTGATAAGGAGGCCCTCCTCGTTGTTTGGATAACAGAAGTCTGTGGGGATGACTTTTCTTACTGGTTTGAAGTGCTTCATTGATATTCATGATATAAAATGAGCAAGACCATACACATTTTCATTTGGAAATATTTTTGAGCATCAGTGTGTAAAATGCTCACCTACCAATTCAGAGAAGAATCTTCTTAGTAAGGGTGATGTGTAAGAGAAAAGAGATAGATGCAGTATCTAGACAGCAAGTATAGAGTCGTGCCCAGGAAAGGAGATAAGGCCACCACCGTTGGGCAGAACTTGTGACAGCTCTGCCGAGGAGATCACATTTAAGCTGTGTCTTGAAAAACGTGTATCAATAGACATTGCGACGTCACTTGTTCAAAGCCGAACTCCTGATCTTGCCCCCCTCCCGTTGCCGTGGCCCTTCTCGTGTCACTCAGTGGTCACCCCCGGCCCCTCCCGTAGCTGAAGCCATAAGCACTGGCATTAGTTTTGACTCGTCCTTTTCTCTTACACCCCAGTTTCAATCCATCAGCCAATCGTATTTGCTGTATCTTCAGAACAGGTCTCGATGAGGCTTAGATAGAGGGAAGAACTGTGTCAGCGGTGCAGCTGGAATTGGAATCAAACCCTCTTACTCCGGAGTTCATCCTCTATTCTTCCCAGGGGTCAGATGATGTAGAAGTTTTATTTTGTGCGTAGAGGGCTGATGCCATGAGAAGGGGGGGTATTGAGAGGTAGGTTGAGAAAAGATCAAGGAGGGCTTTACCTTCTAGGCTAAAGCATTTGGTCTTATTCCACAAACCATAGAGATGTTCAACGTTTTGGCGGTAGGATAATGGCGGAATCTAAACTCCACTTCAGGACGTTCCATTTGGCCATAGAGTGTGAGGTGGCTTGAAGAGAGATTTCTTGAAATGGAGCCTATTCCAATGGCACTAAGACACTCAGAGTTGTGGCATTGGAGCTGGAAAGGAAGCGATGAAACTGGGCATGTCTGAGGTCAGTTAAACATAAATTGGCAAGTACTGGCTTTGGAGGCAAAGAAGAAAGACACGAAAATAATGATTTCCCCCTCAATTTCTTGAAATATAATTTGCATATGATAACATGCACTGAGATTGATGTTTGGACCTGTGTGTAGGAAAAGATGGTGATATCATTAACAGAACTTCATTTGGGAAGGAAAATGGATGTTTGTTTGATGTTGAGGTACATGTGTGTCGTCATGCTGCAGTTATTACATCAGGCAGTATATATATACATATATATGTGGAGAGAGAGAGAGAGAACCAAAAAATGTATACACATTTTAAGAAAAGAAAAAACTATTAAAATTGTAATACTCAATATATAACAATAATAAAAGATGAATACAAGACATGTGTATACATTTTTTGGCACCCCCAGTGTGTGTATGTGTGTATAAAATAATTATACATTATAAAAACACTTAAGTGCAGAGTTGGGTTCACAAAACACCAAGCTCCAGAAACTATGAATGAAGGAGAGCCATGCACGTTAAAATGAGATCTTCAAACAGCAATACCAAGAGTGGAAGGTATCAATTTAAACAATGTGCACACAAGGCAGGGAGACCAGTAGGGAGCTTATATTTCTTGTTTTGAGTTGTGCATGGGGAAAAAATGTCCTTTAAGTGTTTATAACCATAGCAGTGGCTTCATACTACATCAGGGATTGAAATGTATACTACCCATATGGTCCAGGAGCCCACAAGCCAATAAATAATTTAGAAAGTAATCTTAGGCTGGTAATACTTCTGGGGCATCTGGTGAAATTAAACACATGAGAGCTGTCGTTATATACACCCTCATCCAAGGTTACACAAGACTCCCTTGAAGTCCCGCTGAAGATGTGCTCATACAAGGAAAGCCTCCAATATGGGCAGTAGTCATAGCAACAGCCTGATGCTGCTGGAAGGTATAGAGTAATAGCAGAATGGAGCAGAGCGAAGAATCCAGAGTTAGACACACACACACACACACACATACACACACACGAACTCAGAAATAGCATTATAAACCAAAGGGAAAGAAGATAAAATTCACTGATGTGGAACAATTGGTTATTATTTTATTTCAAAAATCTAGGTTATATTTGTACCTCCACTTTACACCAAAATCAATTAAAGGTGGTGAATTAAAGATCTACAACTGAACAGTAAAACTTTCAGAAGATAATATAAAAATATATTTCTGATGTTATGGTAGAAAATTATTTCTATATGATAAATGCAGCAAAACCTTAAAGGAAAAGATTGAGAAAATTGACAATATAAATTTAAGACTTCTCTAAAATAACAGATGGCTTTTAAAAATTGAAAAGACTAGAAGAAGGTATTTGCAAATGCATAGAACCCACAGAGGATTAGTTTCCAAAATATATGGTGAAATTCAACAATTCAACTAAAAAGACAAACAAACCAATTACAAATTAAGCAAACTATATAAACAGGAGATTTAAGGAGAGTAAACCTAAATAGCTAATAAAATATGAAGGATGTTCAGGCATCTGATTTAGCACAGATTAAAATAACAATGAGATGTAATTTGACACCCTCATCCTTACCAACACCTGAGGGTGTAGTGAGGCACCCTCTCCCACAGCTGATGAGAACAAGAATTGTTGTATCACTTGAGAGAGCAATTCAGCAAAAGTAGTCATACTAGATACTCTCACACTTTATGGCTGCACAATGCCCCTTCTGGGTACCTACTCCAGAGTCTAGGACCAACAGGGATGCTCACACATGTACTCGGTGAGTCACAGAAGCCACAGGGTACAGAGAGACAAGAAAGGCATCAAAGATGGCTCCCCGCATACCCTCTACATGAAGGAGAGAGGCTGGAGCGAGGAGCAGGTGGAAGAGAATCTAGAAGGACTGGAAGAGAGCTGAGAGGATATGCGTCAGAGGTGTCAAAGCCGGAGAATATCAGGAAAGAACAGTCATCAATTATGGCCAATACTGTTCAGTGTGAAGAGGATGATATCTCCAAAGGCTGGATTTATTCATTGGGAAATCCTCAAGGAAAATCTCAAATAGAGTGGTGAGAGCAGCACTAAAGGGATGAACCCCTGGGTATTGAGATGGGACAGGAAGTGGTAGTTTGAATACAGTAATAGGCTTGAGAAGGCAGATTATGCAGTGAATTTGGTTGTGAGAGAAGGAGGAAGGTAAGTTATTCTCTTGTGAATATGACAGGATAAAGCGAAAGATTGTTCTGAAGATGTGAGGCGAGCTGTTTGGAGAGAAATGGAGAGAATGAAGGTGCCATAAGGACAAAAAGAAGGACAAAATGGGATTCACACCTGTAAGATTTCATTTCGACTGCAGAAAAGACTAAAAGGAGTGTTTTTGTGTACTTTCAGCTGGAATTTATGCACATTGAAAAGTTAGGAACCTTTGAGGAAAGAAACGGTAAAAGGTATACAAGTATTTAATAATTATAATTCAAGGACCAGATTGCATTTGAAAATTATATTGTTTATAATGGCACTTGTTTCAAGATTATTTTCTTCTGTGTTTTTTTTTTTTGTTTGTTTGTTTGTTTGTTTTTAGTCAGGCAAGGAAATATTTTTACTATAAGGTCTTGGGAACAGGTGGATGGGATACGTTTTGTCTTTTCTTCAAAAAAGTTTGGCAACAGTTCAGATTCACCTTATGAAATGTATTATGCAAAACTATGGTATACTTTTGCTCAGGGCAAGGGTTTTGTTTGTTCGCTTTAAAAATATCTTTTCTCGTCCACTGTTGAGAGAAAATCTGGGAGAAAATTCTAATTGTATTTTCGTTCTATGACATTAAAAAAACAAAAACAGATACACTCTGGTGGTCTTTTTTTTGGCTTGGACGGAGCTGGTTTACTCAGCTTCAGCTTGGCCTCCTGTGTCGCAGCTACTTCCTCCCTCTGGCCCAACCTGTGCACCCCAGATGACCCAACCTGTGCACCCCAGATGTTGTTGTGGGGTTACCTAGCCCAGCCTTGGCTGGCCATGTGGCCTATCTGCTGAGTCTCAGCTCAGCACAATATAAAGGAGCTACGCTTGGCTCTGGAGAGCTGAAGTTCAAGGCTTCCCTCTGGAATCACATGGCACCAACCTTTTGGGCTGAGTCCCAAAGGGGTTAAGGGTGGGGGTGGTAGCATGAACGCCCTCCTCTGCGTTACCCAGTTCTCTGAAGCGCCTCCTCCTTTCAGGCAGGAGGCTTACATATTTCACTCTTGACTCTCTTCCTTCTCTCTCTGTGTCCTTCTCACCATGTCCTGGGTGGTGAAAGTATCAGGCTTTGCTTTCCCTGTCTTCTAGCATTCTGCACTAGTAGAACAGGTCTCATTCCTATGACTGCAAGAGGAACCCCCTCTATGCCCGGAGAGAATGGTTTGATGGGAGCCCTTCAGGCTTGGTGCTTGATATGCTTCAAGAGGAGGTAAACTGTTACGTCCTTTCTGTCCCAATAATATTTAGTTCTTGAGCTCGCCGTCTTGCTGCAGAAGCTTATTTTGCTGCCAGAAGTTGAAAAGCTATAAAGGAAAAAAACAAAACATATATATATAGTGCAGATTGCTATTTCTACCTCCTCAGTCCATTCTTTCTATCTTGTATTACTAATAGAATTTTTAGCTAGGTACGTTGTCGCCTGGTTACACCACATTTCCAAGATTCCTTTGCAGCTAATTTTGGCCATTATGCTAAGTCCTGGCCAACAGAAAGTGCGGCGTGATGCATGCAGCCTCCAGACGGTGACCTTAAAGGAAAGGATAGGATTCTTCTTTCTTTGCCTCTGTCATTCCGCTCCCTGAAACATGGATGCAGTGTAAGCCAACTTTGAATGTGGCTGAGCTCAATGCCCTAAGAAGCACAGAGAAACTAGATAGAAGGAGGGAGCTGCCTTTGGAGCCCAGTTACTTTCATCCCACAATTATGTGACAGAGAAATACATCCCCATTTCATTTAAGGTACTGTCATTTTTGGCTTTTGTGATAGCAGCTAAGCCTACATCCTCACAAACACATACATTGATAACTTTCAAAACATTATCTCAATTAAATTGAGATGAGGTAATAATATTCAAACTTTACAAAGGTTCTCAGATACAGGTCATACGGTCTAGCTGAATAAATGAGTTGTGAACCAAATAAAGTAAGTGAATAGGAGTGGAAATATTCTTGAAACTTTGAAGCATGTAAAAAGTAACAGGATATACTCATTTAATTTGATAAACTGGAAGTCAGATTTATCAAATATCCTTTTTTGTTACATTATTTTTAGTAACATAAATTTGAGTGACTACACTTACAGTGCTCATTCTGGTTGGTTAAATGATGAAAAACCTATAATATCTTGGGGACAATCAAACCAAAAAAAGGGTACTAGAAATAGAGGCAGCTTTGCTGATATAACTAACAGGAAAAATTGCCTTTGATCGTTAAGAGCCAAATATTAGAGTAGCAGTAGCCATGATTTATATGTTTATAAAACCAAATTAGCCTCAAATTACTTCAGTGAAAAGGTCAAAAGCAAATCCTGCCATCTTGTACTTATTAATTTATGAATGGTGGGTACAGAAATTAGACATAAAGGAGAGGTATTTTTTTTTATTTGTAAAATTATATCTGATTTTTAGGTCATGGTCACAAAAAAAAAAAAAAGAAAGAAAGAAAGAAACTAGTGAGTGGTTGCATTGCAAAGGGCTCTCTGCTCACCTGCTGAGTATTAACTGGATACAGTGTGTTGTCAGGAAGCTTTGGGGGCTTCTTGTTCAAGAACTTTTGCTGCCATACTTATTAGAAGGTGGTCATGAAGTTTCCAGAAGGTGTCCTTCAAAAGGACCATTTCCCCGAAGTCCTACACGCAAAGACTTTCTCAGTGCTGAGGGCACCCTGTCCCACTACAGGCCTGGAGCCCCCTGGGAGAGCCGAACGTGTCCAGAGACAGACGGTCTTGTCATCTTTGGCTATTTATGTCCTGTCATGTGGTGACATGGAGAATGCTAGCCTGTCACCCTTCCCTTCCCGGCACGATGTGATCACCTTCCATAGTGATTTTAACTAGTCCTGTGATTGGTAAGCTTCTCTCATCTACGGGAAAGTGAAATGTTCTCACATTTCACCCATCCATCCTTAATGTTCACTACGCTTGTTCTAAAGATGTTAATGCTATTGGAACAGGAATAGAGAAGTTGTGATTTGCCCCAAATCGATAGGAAGAAGCTCTCAAAGCACTAACTGCATTTTGTGTCTGATGACCTCACTTTGTTCTAGACAAAGCCCACTTTCTTACCACGGGGGACATGGCCCTGAGTGACCTAAGTCCCTTCTCTCTTGCTTCACCTTCTCACTCTGCTTCAGCCTCACTGACCGTCTTTCCGTTCCTCACCTTCCTGCTCTCCGTCCCTGCACACACGGCTCCAGTGTTCCCACGCGCCCCGCCTTCCTTCAGCGCCTTCTGGGTTCCACCTCAGGCTTCCTAAGGGTCAGCTTGCTGTGTTCCCCCACGCCAGGTGGGCACTGCTCTTACTCGTCTACACGGCACCCTCTGCTTTGCTGTGTATTTTAACTGTGACTGACGACTTCGGTGATCATTGGCTCACTTTGTTTGCCGCCCCTACACTGGAAGTTCAGTAATGCCGAGCCCCTGTATGTGTTTTGCTACTGTGTCTCTTGCTTAGTAGCGATATGACAGCTGTTTTTGAATGAATGGATGAATGAATGAATGACTTTTAGAGCTCACCAAAGCTAGGATTTCCATGGGCTTCCAGGGGATCCGTGATGTTCTAGGCATCCCTGGAAATGCACAGTAGAGTCAGATGGTCCCTATGCTCAAAGACCATGTATTCTTGTGGTTTTCAAGTCAGTCTCTTACTTTGAACCCAGTTGGATTTCTGGACTTGGAATTCACCTGTTGGCAGGTCATGCTGGTAATCCAGGTATGGGGTGACAAGTACCTGAAAAACAAGCAGCAGTTGGCATGTCATGGGAGGCCAGTTGTAGATGTTTAAGAAAAGGCACGATTTGTTAACTGATTTATGATTGGAGTTGAAATTAAATGAGGAGAGGTGAGGGCAGAGGAAAATAAAGAAAGACGGAAGGAATGGGATGAGGATTTAGGAAAGGAAGGAAGATTCTGGAAAGGAGGTAGGAGAAGCAACTGGAAACCTAAACAGGGTGGAAACACAAAAGCAAAGCGTTTCAGGCAGACAGTGGAGAGCAGTGGAATAAAGACATTAAAGCAATTCCATCTGCCCTTGGAGACCTTCAGGAAAGTGGGTTTGCTACACTAGTGGGCGTGGGCGTCAGACCACAGAGGCTGAAGAAATAGAGGCAGAGGTCAGTGGAATTACAGATCACGCACAGAGCTTTCATCGTGACGCCAGGAAGGAGAGGGATGTGACCAGGTGCCTTCCAGTGTGTAGACCCCACGAGTCTGAAATTACGTGCTCGCTCTGACCTTCCTTTGGGAGGATTTTTGTGGTGTGTGACCAGAGAACATAAGGAGAGGATGCGGTAAAGCTGGTGAAAACCTTTCCAGGATTTTCGGAGACCTTCCCATGTTTCAAGATGGAGGAAATGGAGTCAGTGCAAAGAAGAAGTTGCGGGAGCTAGAAAGCGAGCATGAGGGGTACGGAAGGGAGGGAGCCCAGAGCAGAAGGCAATCTAATCTGGAGAGGCTTTTCCCTTGAAACTGGAAGGAATTGGGGCACCCTCCCCCAGGCTCCTGTGTTAAAACACTGAAATGCTTGTGCTCTCACAAATAATCCTGTAAGTCTGTGTGAACTGCCTTCTACTTCTAGAATGGAATCCCCATCAAGGCACACAGGCCATGCCTGCTCGCCCATGTCTGCAGGGACAAAGTCAAGGGGAGCGTGATGTAGGGAAACGGGTGGGTGAGGTCACATGTTGTGTCCCTGATTGGGGACATGAAAAATACTTGGGACTGAAAAATAATGGAAACGGTCATTTATTTCCCACGGGTGTGGGAGAAGAGCAGAAACCTTTAGTAATTGTCAATAAGGCAGTCTATGGTCTTTGAGGCATCTTGACTCTGAATGCTCCATTCTGGGAAGGTTCTTAGAGAAAAAAAAGAGAATGGAATAGAATAAAAGAGAAAACACGAGAGGAAAAAAAATGAAAAGAAGAGAAAAGAAAAAAAGAAGAAAACAAAAGGAAAAGGAAAAAGAAAATGAAAAAGTTAGTTAACTGTTAACCGGGGAAGAAAGTCAACATGTTCAGGATTTTATATCTGCTTAAGATGTTGAGAAATAACATTTTCATGAATCCTGCACAATTTTGTGGGATAGGACAGAATAGGCAATTTGTGAGAATGTAAAAAATCCATATGGATTGCCAATGTCCTAACATCTTTGTGATAAAGAAGTATTATATTCACGAGGGAGGCAAGTGAGGGAAAAGATGGATTTAAGCATGATTTCTGGCTTTTATGAACAAATCAAATTTCTTACTCACTAAGGCTTGAAATGGTTCTCAATCTTTAATGACTGCTTTCATGCCATGTATCCCAAGATACCTTTCAAAAATAAGATTGCAACTGGATTATACATAAATAGGTTAAACTTTCTTTTTTTTTACAAGTTTGAATCTAAATGATGAAAATTGACATTCCATCTTGCAAAAGAAAATGAATTGCAGATCTGCTAAATAAATACTTACAAACCAAATGAAAAGGTCTTTAATCTGAAAGCCTGCCTACGAATAATATCAGGGCTTTGCCAGGGGTTGACTTTGAAGCATTTTGCAAAGCCTTTAAAGAAAACAGTGTCTTTGAAAGCTGAGGAACTTGTAGCATGAAATATTTTAGTGGTGATTTATGAACATTGTTAAGAAATGTGCCTTTCTTTTATTAAAAAAAAAATCCTGACACTTAGTAAAATGATGAGGATTTATGGGTAAAACTGTTTTGCATGGCAGCTTCTGAGTAATAGATTCATAAATATTTCCTTTTTCTTAATTTAAAAGTCAAAATGAATTAGACAAAAAAGTGCCAAATTAAAGGTACCCAGTCAAATAGAGAAGGTAAATGTTGGGCTTTACCTGGCCTTCCTGTCTTGGAGCACCTGCCTCACCAAGGGTGTAGGCAGAGATGACCTTCTAAAGGCCTCTCTCTCTCTCTCTCTCTCTCTCTCTCTCTCTCTCTCTCTCTCTCTCTCCCCCCCCTCCCCCTCTCCCCCCCCATCTCTGCCATACACACATGTGCACTTGCCCACAAACTGAACACATCAACATTTAAAATGTACTGAGTTAGGTTTGCTTTAAACAACTGATTCTCCGACCGTTTCCGTTGAGGTTACCACTATCATTACTTTCCTAAATACCCAGTGTGCGCACAGCGTTTTATGCACATGAGAACTTAATTGAAAACTGACACGGAATGTGTGTGTTACGCGTGAAAAGAGTGGAGAACTAGTAGCCATGACCCGCTTGAAGAAGGAACAAAACAGGAGGCCAAGAAGAAACCCATGGCTCTGGTCCTTTGGGCGAATGCTAGCTCCCAGCGGCCTGGACACTTTCCTGCTTCGTGATTGAATTCAGCCCAGATGCTGTGAGTTTTTATTTCCTTTCTGCTTCTGTGGCAATGGGTGTTGTTGCTGGAGACCGACGGGGGTGGGGAGGATGAATGAAGCAGAAGAAAAGTTGGCCACACAAATACATTATCGGGAGCAGTGGGAGGGGGAGAGGCTCCAGCGCACAAAGCAGCCCTTGTTCCCATAGAAACCGCTGTTTAGCTGGAGGAGTAGCTTGACTTCCCACAGCCCCTTCCTCTTTCTTTTTAAATCTCTGTCGGAGAGGCATTGTCTTCTGGTTATTTGTGTTTTAATGAAAATAAAGACTGTGGAGAAGAAAACGCTCCCCACCTCCGGGCAGCTTGCTTTGTAGACCGAGGCTTCTATTCCGGGCGGTTTGAGAACTGGCTGGATCTCCCGGGATCTGAGATCTGGTACCTTTTCTTCAAGCCATGTACTGACAGGCCACCAAGAGCTGTGCCAGGCTGAGATTGGCAGGCTAATTTGAATACCAATGCCACTCTGGGCTGGCTTCCAGTGACAGGGCGGGAGGCAGGCAGGCAGGGCCGCGATGCCCAAGACTGAACAGTGGTTTCTCGGGAGAAGCAGGGCGTTCTCCCACAACCATGAGCGTGCTTCTCTCACTCCCATGCCCTTCTCTGCCGGGTTATTGGCAAGTCTGCTTTCTGTTATTCAAGGATTAATGCCTCAGTGCAACGGGAAAATGGGCAATTAAAACCGAAAAAAACTTAAAGCCTGGGATTTCTATCTCTTTATCATCTTCCAGTTAGATTTCATTAGGACGCTGCTGAAGAAACAGGGTTAGGGCTTTTGTTGTTGTTGTTCAAGTGTTTAAAACTATTAACAGGATGTTTTTACCTTCACTAAGAAGAAAGACAAGCAAGCTTTTGTGCCCAGGGATCATAGCTAACATTTATAAATGGGGACTCTTTCTAAGTGCAGAGTGAGTGACTGTAGCAGTCTCTAACGTAATAACGTGCTTATAAAAAATGAGATTTCAGGTTCCTGTGAGAACTGCTGAATTTGTTATTTGACACTTTTCCCATATTTGAAAGATTTAAAAATCAGACGTGATATGCACTTACAAAAATTCCTTTTATACCCTCTCCCCAATAAAATGTTGTAAGTATAAAAGATTGTAGATTTGCATCTTCACGTTGGGCAATATCTTGTTTAGGTGATTTCCCTGCCTCTGAGATGCCAATGAAACGCCCTAGCATGTTGAAGAGCCTACTTGTCTGCTGTGAAGGCTACTGGGGCAGCTGGGGTCCATCCACTGCTAGTGGGCAGTCGCAGTTTGGGAAAGGGGTCGGGGGCTGGCATGATTTTCCTCTGGTGGTCGCACGCACACTCTTTTGGTTGCTCCCCAAACCCACCTGCTGCTTGCATTTGTGAATTGGGTGGCATGCTGCCAGTGACATCAGACAGGCTGGGACATTGTCCCGGTCTCCAGGGCAGATATAAATTGCTGTCATCAGTGAATACTTATTAGGGGTTGGTGGGTAGAGGGCATCCTGCCAGGAACGATCAGGGAGAGACTGGGAAACACAGACGAAGTGGATTCATTCTTGGGGCATAAGATGCCTCCTGCTACTCAGCACTGGT
This sequence comes from Rhinolophus sinicus, assembly GCF_057876585.1. Taxonomy (NCBI): domain Eukaryota; kingdom Metazoa; phylum Chordata; class Mammalia; order Chiroptera; family Rhinolophidae; genus Rhinolophus; species Rhinolophus sinicus. The sequence goes on along the minus strand of NC_142502.1, from coordinate 4,139,102 downwards.
TGTGCCGATTCTATTTCTCGGTAAGTGTAAAAAATGTGGCCCTGAAATTTCTTACTGATATTCTAGCAAGTTGGCAAAAGTCCTGTGTTTTTTCTTACAGAGCACAGGCTCTTCATTAATATTTTGGAGATTTATATATTGAAAGGTTTTTTGGTCTCTAAGCATTAAACCCAGTGCATTATTACCTGAAAAACTTGGAAAATTTCTTGTTCAGAAATAAAAACAAAGCAAAGCAAAACAATAAAGTATTGTTACAATTCATTAAATCGCACAGGTGAGATTTATTCCTATGCTAGTCCTAAAAAGTGGCTTTAGCATGTTTTGAACACGTTCCAGGAGAGAAGAAGAAAACTAACAGAAAGCACCAGTTATTGGATGAAATTGTTTCAGTGTGGCTGTCTGATGTAACATTTGTGTTAGTTTTTCCCAGCATGCCTGTGGGTTTTTCTCTTTGCTCAGCCTATGAAATGAAGGGTTTCATAAAAAGGAAAGAGTTCAATCTCAAAATTTAAATCCTTAGCCTAATTAACAGACACACTGGGGGCACTGGCTCAACTTTCAGTTCCTCTAAGCAGTGAGTCATTCCAGAGCCTCATCTAAGCCCAAGTGAGGCAGCGCTTCAGGGCCTGGAAGGGGCCTTGGCGTGTATGTGAGTTACTGACTGAACTGAAGGGGCAAAACGAGTCAAACAGGTCTTTTCCAACCCCAATTATCAGATGGACCAGAATCCTAAGTAAACAGTGGAAAGGCACTTCAGGGAGGCAGGGACCTGCCCCGGAGGGTTCAGGACGGAAGGGCTCCTGGGGGTACAAGTTTGGGGTGTCTGCCTCTGGACTGTGGATGGCATTGCATCACAGATGGCCTCAGGTCTCCACCCGCGAGGCTTCACAGTGCCAGCCTTCTGTCCAGGAGTCAGGATGTGTGGTTTTGCATGTGTTTATTTTCTTCCACCCAAGTGATTACTGTGTGTGATGCTCAGGTGAGGTGATACTTGCTAAAAAAAGGAAAGATTCTCACTTTCAGGTTTTCAGTAAAATAGTAACACTAAGCTCTCCTACATATTACTTTCCCTTTTTCTTATTTTTTTCTTGGAAGTCTCGTCAGGGGGGAGTCGAGCTCTGTGTGTTCTGAGGCCAGGTGGCATTTTGAGCGAGCAAAGGGGAGCAGCTGAGTGAGGCCCGCCTGCTGTCAGTGCTCTGAGGAGACCCATGGCCAGGCCAGCGAGGTGGCTCCCGCTGGCTTGCAGGCGTCCTGGGCTGGTGCAAACCTCTGGATCAATTTTAGTCTCATTCCGAAGCGTTGTTTCCAGCTGCCGCTTAGCGAAGGCAGCTTTCCCAGGGCCTTTGCTAACGAATATAATGTTATAGCCACAAAAGAGGCTATGAGAACCGAAACTTCTAGAGGGAAAACAACACTCTCTTGTTCCAAGTCGAGTTGTTAAGATTGCAACTGTTTTCTCCAGCAGACACATATTCGCCTGAGCCTTGACTTAGTTCTTTCACTGGCAGGTTTTGAATTGCCCACCTATCAAGACATTTGCTTACTTGCAGGAGCTCAAAATCTTCATTTAGGTTTCTTTTCAGCAGTAATACTACACACACTTTCTTTGTGTGTTATCCATTTCAGAAGTACACGTGCTGCTTTTAAACTGTGTCAAGCCTCAATAATGAGAGACAGAAATATTGCTCTGGCCTTGAAAAACAGGCTTGCGTAAATCGCAGAAGTGTTGGCAATGGGGGTCCCCGGCCTGTTTGCTCTCTCGCGGGTTCTCTTGCTTCTCCCTTCCATTGTAAACATTCCTCCACAGGATCCAAAGTCCTCCCTTCCATGAAATCTAAGGTCATGAAATTGCAGGATAATTCCAAGCCCTTTTTCTAGTGGGAATTCTGCTGCCTCAATCTACCAGACGTGAGTGACTATGGATAATTGGTTGGCTTGTTATGTGTGTGAATAGGTATTCATTGGTGTGCGGCTCACAACTCAGACGCTGTTAGTGGCAGGTTCCGATGGCAAACAGGATATGTGAGATGAGCACACTTAACACCCCCCAAGTCTTCACAGTTCCAGCTGCCACGTCTGCAGCAGTGGCAGATCCCCAAAATTATAACTCTCCTCCACCCCACATGGTGTGCTTGATGATTTCACCGCTGAACATGGCGGCACTAACACACCTCCTCCTCCCTGGGGGCCTCCCTGCTCGCCACCGGGGCTTTGAGTGGCGGGTGGTGTGTGTACATTTCAGTGAGTGAGAAGCACCAGAGGACACAGAGTCACTGATTCTTGACCGTTTCATTTGGTGATAAGCTAGTATATGAAACATGGATTAGGCCCCCGAAAAGGCAAATAAGGTCGATTCAGGCTTGCGAAGTACTCACAGTCCACTGAGGCTCATAAGAAGGTAACTGATGTTAATATAAATAGTTGCAGTATGGATATATTTGTTTAAAGTGCTTTGTGCACATGGAAAAGTTAGCTATTGTCTTTGTTGTTGAAAATAACCTTGAAAAATGTTGAAGTGGATTTTTTATTGTAAAAGTAAAGTGAAAGTATTGGTGAGTTTCAGTAGGGGAAGACGATGGGGTCACATGATGACTTTTGTGGGCCCTAGAGACTCTTGTCTCTGTGGGTCCCTTCTTCCATTTTATATATAAGTGTGTATATATATATATATATATATGTATAGATAGATACATACATACATACATACATAGACACCCAGATATAGATTTATATATGGAGAGAGAGAGAAAGCCAAAAAAGTACATACACATTTTAAGAAAGGAAAAAAGTGTATTAATATATACTGGTAACAAAAGATGAATACAAGTTACGCTTGACTTTTGCAATTACAAGAGGTGCTGAAAATGGTTACCATCTGCATAATTTTAATACAGTTTTTTCCTTTCTTAAAATGTGTATACACTTTTTTGGCACCCCTGGTGTGTGTGTGTGTGTGTGTGTGTGTGTGTGTGTGTGTGTGTGTGTGTATATATGAATATATATTTATGTATGTATAAAATTGTATTTTATGACTGTGTCAGAATAAAGGAATAAAGATGAGTGTGTTCATATTGCTTATAAGCACATTTATTTGACCTAAACATTCACCTTTTCTTTTAATTTTAAAAGAAATTGAAAGTTTCATGGGCCTCTAAAAGTACTGAGCTCTTGGCACTGTGCCTATGTCGCCCTAGGAGAAGATAAAGGGAGGGCGAAAGAAGAAAAAAGAGAAGAACAAAGCTGTCGGGACAAGATGAGAAAAAGGAAAGTGACTGTGAGAGGAATAGTGATCACAAAGGAAATGATAGAATAAATTCAACAACAGCAACAAGAAGAATGAAATGAAAGAATGGGAGCAAACGAAAAGAAAACAGAAAAGGGAGACAACAAAGAAGAGGGTCACGGGGAAGAACAGACCTAAAAACACTTCCAGAAGTGCTTTCCTTGAGCACAGCTTCTGGAGGAGCTGATGACCAGTCTTTCCTGCTGTGCTACTGCTGGGGGGTAAGGGCCCAGCCCGACAGGAACAGGGTCACCACAGGACAAGGAGGCCCGAGTTGGCTAGAGAGCCAGTGGGAACTTACCTGGGTGAGACACGTAGCTAGTGTCTGAGAGGCTTAGTTTGTGCATAAACCACATCTGCCCTGAGAGGCTTAGTTTGTGCATAAACAGAAACCAGCTAGCTTTCCTCCTTAGAGGTCCTAACTCAAGAATTAGAAGACGGAACCATGTTAAAATGCATGACATCTAAGACAGATCGTTTATACCTCTGTGTTTATCTGCATCAATGAAATGCAGATTTTCACATTTTGGACTTCTTTCCATATGTTTTGTTGTTTCATGGCCTATTTATGAAAAAAAGGCCCTGAAAGGTTATGACTGTTTGAGTCATAACAGATTCCTTGTATTTACTTATTTTAATATTTGCACTAGTCCTCTGAGGAAGACACCGTGTTTCCCTGAAAGTAAGACCTAGCCAGGCCATCAGCTCTAATGTGTCTTTTGGAGCAAAAATTAATATAATACCTGGTATTATATTATTATATTATGTTATGTTGTATTATATTATGTTATATTATTTATATTATATTATATAAGACCCGGTCTTATAGTAAAATAAGACCGAGTCTTATATCAATTTTTTCTCCAAAAGACGCATTAGAGCTAATGGTCTGGCTAGGTCTTTTTTGGGGGGAAACACAGCATCACCATTCTCACTTTGTAAATTAGGAGCCAGGCTCCCAGCTTGTGACTTGCCCAAGATCAGACAGTTACATCATTTTAGAGGTGAGACTTCACATGAGGGGTGTGTGTGTTTCCTTGGAACTGCCTTTCTGTGGGTCGTTAAACTTAAAAGAGAACTGATTTCACATTCATTAAAGTACGTATTCTTCTACACTTTTCCCCATTTTGCTCTCATGGTTATTTATGCATTCCAAAATCGGCCATTTTCATCTTTTTCTTTAATGCAACACCATTGATTTGACCGTGTTGGCATCGTAAATACAAAACCATAAGTAAGCTATTATTCCTTTGACACTTAGGCATAAAATTTGGCATACCAAATGTTTGTGTTTGTAAAATTTTTCTAACACAGTTTGGGATGTTCACGCAAATTGAACATGGACATGCAAATTGTTTCCCTTCGCATGCAGAAAATCCAAATGTAATTTAGGAAACACTTCTTAGAAACACCCACGTGTACTAAAGGTTGTCACATTCGGTGCATAATTTGGCAAGTTTTACTTTTTTTCCCCATGTAAAATGTAATTTTCAAGGCATCTCAGGCTCAGGAAAGATCCTTATGCATTGGAGCTGAGCAGAGTTTTACATAGGACGTTAGACTTCCATGAGTTGGAAGCTATAGCCATTGGCCTCACTGCGTGTCCTGCCCAAAGATGGTGCCAGGGCCAGTTGTCATGCACTTGCTTCAGATCAGTGAGCGATGGTAAGGAGAATGTGAAATGCTTATTGTTGAAGCATTACCCTATGGGATAGCAGTGGATTCTGGCTATCCCCTACTGTCACAGGCCAGTACCAGTGGAGGTGCTGTTTCAACCCTACCCCTCTTTCTTAGGTCTCACTGGGCTGAACCACAGACTGGGTTAATGGGCTAAGATCAACCTGGGGGCGCAATAAATCTTGGCTCTTAGCTGTGCCTCTGTTGTCAATTCACCAATAGAGACCTGTGAATTAGTCTAGCTTTTGCATGCTAATATTTCCTCGTGTAAAAAAATGAGCCTCATAACTATGTGTGCGCTATGAGTTTTGCAAAACAAAGTTTTTATAATGCAAGTCTTGTTGATGTACCATCCTGCTGACAGAAAGAAAGTTGAGAGCTCAGGACCCTGTGTAAAACTAGATAATGTCGCTGGGTCTATCATTTAATGGGATGGCTGATCGACTCACTGGATGATTGTAAGCATTGTGTCTGTATTTTTAAGTCTGCAAAATGGACAATCACTAACTTAAATAATCAAACTTGTAAAACTCCATTTATTCAACCAATAATTACTGGCTGAGTGCTCACTGTGAGTGAATACAGAGAGAAATAACATGTCCCAACCCTAAAGCGATCTCAGTCTAACTGGAGACAGACACGTAATAACAATAATACAAATACAGTGTATTCTAAACTTTAACATAATATGATACCTTCTGAACTCTATATAGCCTTTCTGTACAAGTGAAATGCTCTTGAAGCAAGAAAGCATGAGAAGTAATTCTACCCGAGGCACCAAATGGAGGAGGTGGTGACTAGAAATAACCAATGGAAGATGGTTAGTTAATTCGGGGGAGAAGGTGGAGGGCGGCTTTCCAGAGATGGAGTGAGATGGATGGGTTGGGGACGTGGCACCTTCGCAGAAATTCTGGCAGTCTGGTGAGAGTGGCGCACAGCAAGGTGTGCCATTGGTGCGTCTGGAATGGTAGATTGGGGCCAGCAGTAAAGTGCCTTTACCATTATATTTATATCTGTAGATGGGATGCTGGAGCCATCTGAGTGTTTAAGTAAAAACAGTAGAATGATCAGAGTGGACATTTCAGAACTATACCTGTGGCGGCAGAATGAAGGGGGTTGGAGTGGGGAGTAGTGTCGAATCTGAGAGGCTATGCATTCATGGCATATCATCACCATGACAACACCAGAAAACATTACATATCGTACCCAATCGACTTCATGAGCTCAGTTCTTCCTAGTCTAGCCACACACTCTACCAAATTGGCCACATGGTCCCGCCAGCACGCTATAGGAGGTTGGACAATCAAGTTCACGAAATCATCCTAGAAAAAGTGCTACATACCTCATTGCTGAATATCACTATGGTCACCTTCCAAGTACTCCCCTTGGGAAGCTGTGCACCGATGCCAGTGCCTAGTCCACCCTTCAAAGCAGTTTGGGAACTCCTTTTCTGGAATTGGCCATCAGTTATTGTCATATTACACTTGATGTCCTGAATGTCATCAAAATGTCTTCCTTTCAATATTTCCTTTATCTTTGGGTAAAGAAAGAATTCATTGGGGGCCATATCAGGTGAGTAGGGAGGGTGTTCCAATACAGTTATTTGTTTACTGGCTAAAAACTCCCTCACAGACAGTGCCGTGTGAGCTGGTGCATTGTTGTGATGTAAGAGCCATGAATTGTTGGTGACAAGTTCAGGTTGTCTAACTTTTCATGCAGCCTTTTCAGCACTTCCAAACAGTAAATGTGGTTAACTACTTGTCCAGTTGGCACAAATTCATAATGAATCATCCCTCTGATACCAAAAAAGCTTAGCCACATCGTTGCAACAAGTTCATGAACTTAATTGTCAGACCTCATATATTCCCGTCCACTAGCACATAAGACAAAATCCAGGGCCCTCTACCATGTCTGTAATTCCCATAGCTCTGGGTTGGAAGAATCCTATCTAGACCTTCTTCTGAAGCCATATGTGTTTATATCAGTCCTAGAATTCACCGTGACCCCCCTTCTTCGCTGATTTCCCTGCTGTGACCTGGGGCACATATCCAGTCTTACCAAAGTGTTAGCCTGGAGTAAGTGAACATACCCTAAATCTTACCATGGATCCACAGTGGTCACTCTGGTTGCCAAACTGTTCCTTCACTCCCGACACCTGCCGTCCACACACGAGAAGTGGTGTTATTATTAGTTACCTTTTAATTCTGTTGTTGGCTTATCTGAATTTTCAGGATGTTGTGGTCTGTAGTGTTAAACAACAACAAAGCACCATCAGCCATTAGGTGACAGTACGGGTAATTTTTCCCTTCCAAATGGTGGTTAACAATTGTATTTCTATAAAACTCTCAGGCATTCAGAAATGTTTAGCAGAAAAGCAGCTTCCAGCTTCTTTTCAACACACACTGACAGTGATATTTCCTTTGTTGAGATTTGTTCCTCTCCTAATGAGTCTTTAAGGAGGTGCCATTTCTTTATGCACTTAAAAAGGAGGGAGAAAAGGCATTTGGGCACAGCTCCTTGTGTGAGCTTATTTTCTACAATGCAAACACTGAGTGGGACAGTGCCCTTACAGCTGATTCCACTGTCACACTTCCTGCCCCTTCCACCAGCGGCTGCTCAGAAGGGAAGCAGTCATCACTTGTCTCTCTTTCTTATTTTTCCCTTAATGTTCTTGCAGGCTATTGGGAAATCCTTTAGCTAAGTTGGTATAGCTGGTCTCCCTTGGATCACCTTTCATTTGTATTTTTACTGTTGTTTCCAATTATAGTTACAATTAATAATGGACAAAACAGTGTTTCCCAAACACGCTCATCTAACTATCTAATTGTAATGTTCTACTTTAAGTGCGAGTCTAGTTTCTTAGTCCTTGATTGTTTTTGTTGCCTTTGAAAATGTTCTTGATATTTAATTACCTTCACTAATTCCTCAGTGCTTAGATTGTTACATGCTTTATTTTGTATTTTTATAGAGTTCAACTGGCCCTTCTTTCTGCCTGATTTTCCATTTTCTCTGAGTTATTGGGAATAACACATTGATGATGCAAATTCTTTTGAGCCCTATCACATTTGTATTTTATTCCAAATGACATTGTTAAAATTCACAAAATTGGTCTAGATCTGTAACTTGCAGTCACATTGGAAGAAGAACGTATCAGTTCGGCATGTTCAGAATATTTACAACCCTAGAGATGGTTTTCCAAGCACGAAGTGTGTCCAAGAGCACAAGACAGCCTTGGAGGCATAGATAAAAATAACTGAATTATTTCCGTTCACCCTACCGTTTGAAGTAATGAATAAATCCAGAAATAACACCAATAGTAAAATGATGAATTGGGAATTTGACATTTTTTCAGCTTTCTTCATCTAAGATGCTCACCACGTGGGGGTGGTTTGTTGTAAATTTCCAGGTCATTGTGACTCGTGGTTACAACTGAAAAAAGTCTAATATCCAGATTTCACTGGCCCAAACCAAGTGACCAATAATGTACTTAGAGCCATTACAAATATCTTTCTCAGTGGGGCATCGTTCCTTACCCTCATATTCTATATTCAGTAGGCCACATATTTAATCACGTAAGATCATAAGACATGCAAATGCTGTGAAGTTCATATGGCCACATAAGAGTTTCATGGCTGCTGGGCATGAGAAGAAATTTCCTTTCTCCTGGCCAGAAAGAGAGGAGAGGACAGAACCCTTACGGAAACACATGGAGAACTCAGACCAACTCATTGTTTTAGGTAGGTGGGCCAGGAGCCTGACCAATGGAGGCTTCTGTGGTTCCTTCTATTCTTTCTGCCCTTCTCCCACTATCTGCTCCTCAGCACCAAGCCTCCCAGTCCTTTCTCTGTTCAGGTTCTGGTCCAGTGACAATAATGCTGTGAGAGCAAATTGCAGGGGAAAAGGGGAAGTTATAAAATAGGCCACTCTGGGGGGAAGGTGGAAGAGGGGGCCAAAAAAATTGACTTGAAAATTCATTGAGTACACACCATCCAAATGAAGCCAAAATAGCGTACAGATATCAACGTGCGGATGCTTTTTTGTGTGTTCCTAAACGGTGCTCTCAGGAAACGCCTTGCGGAATAGACTGAACAAGAGTGTATGGTTTGCTTCCAAAAAGTTATTTGTAAGCTAGCTAAAACTACTTCTTAAAGACAAAATAGCTTTGCTTGTGGAATTCAACAAGCCAAAATGCTGGTTAGGTATTTGTTTTAAACAGATTCTAATTTATAATAAAGAGAAGCAATTCCAGGGTGGGGCCAATGATTCCTAATCCAAATTATGTTCGTGTTTTAACTCATTTCCCTGGACTTGGAGTGTGGAGTCTGCTTGGGAAGGCCGGTATGCCAGCACCTGCCTGCTTGCGGCTGGTCGATGGGAGCCTGCGTTTTAGGACCAGGGCTGTGCGTGGGTCTACCCCCACTGCCGGTGGTTCCTGTTTCTTCTCATCTCTGCATCAGTGGCCTCATGTTGGTGGCTTGAAATTGGCCAAGGTATTTATACCACAGATATCGGCAAATCCTACAAATCAGGCCTTTATTCCCTGAAAGAGTTTGCTGTTAAGTGTTTGCCAGCATACCTGTTTCTAGCTCATGTTTAGGGCACTCTCTGTTTGAAAACTTGATGATGGTCTGATTGTATGGAACGACTTGTGTTGAGCTCTTAGTTGCCACTAACTATGCAACATAAACTCCAGAGAGTCATGCTGAGTCTCCAACCTCCAAACTGGGTTTGACGGGCTGTGGAACCGGGGAGGGCAGGCGTGTGCATCCAGGGAGCGCGTGGCTCTCTCCTGCCTGGTTTTAGGGCTGTCATCCCAGCCAGGTCCTCACCACTGACTATTAGAAATAGCCTCCATGTAGCCTGCAAAGCCTTGCTGGGCTGAGAAACGGCCAGCGGAATAAACTGTCTCCTGTAGTCACATTTCCCGGTGAAGGCGGGACTTACCCAAGCCAATCTAAGGAAGCCAGTGTTCCCTTTGTGGGAAAATGTTTGGTATTATTTACTTGCATCACACTGTATTTTCCCCAGATGGGCCGCCTGCACAGACTTGACAGGTACACCTTGCACACCTTCCAGCAGTCACTTCCCTGGGGCAAAGGAGAAAGTCCATAAAAGGACAGGCAATATGGGAATAACATCTTTATACCCAGCACTGATTTCTAATGAAACCAAGACGTAGGATTAAAAGCAATTGCACTGTCAGAGTCATCTACACGTGGTTATGGGCAGTCCACTTGCTTTACTTGCAGTTTATTTATAGAGATTGTTTTGGCATTTCAGTAAAACAATGGCCAGCGTTTGGTGGCTTCACTGGTGAGATGTTTCGTGTGGATTGTGTGTAATACAAGGCTTGGGAGGGAATAAATTGTTCCACTCTCTTGCAAATGCCATAATTTATTAGCCACTTGCACCTGTCATGCTGCACATTTCTTTCCCAGTGGGAATACATGTCCCTCCAAGCAGCCGCCACCTCCTGCGACTAAAGCAAGAACAAAATGTTGCGGGCGTCAATTAAGTGTATTTTGCATCTTTGATCGTCTTGTCCGGCTTCTTTATTTGTCATCTTTCCAGCCACTCTGGCTACAGTGGCTCTGCTTTCATTTTGAACCAAATATTTTTATCTTTTTATGACCCAATCTGTAAGTATTTTAAAACACTCTTTGTCTTTGGGTTTGGTTCCTTTTGGGGGAGGTGTGTGCGAGGGGGATCTGGGAGAAGGTGGTTTAAGAAAAAAGAATCCACCTTAAGGACGTGACCTTCACCAATATACAACTTTACCAAAACAGTGTGCTTCCTTCACGCGGGGATATTATTTTTGGAGAGTTGTGTTTGTCCCTCATCTCAATGGAAGTAATTTATTTCCATTTATTTTCAACTTTACTTTCACATTTTAGTTTTTTCTGCACTATTTTGACAGAAAATTGCATACTTGAGGTGTCAACCATGTAGGGAAACTTTTAAGTCCCAGTAATTTTCTTCAATGTAAGTCTTATCATTTAATAATTATTTTATAAAAATACAACTTGGTTTCTAGTTTTTCTCCCTTTGCGCTCTCTTAGCTGTATTTGAAACCATACACATGATAAAACCTAATAATAAAATTCTGAGCACAGATTTCTCTCATGGCAACATTCTCGAACCATGTTTATACTTTTATAATGCTGTGTCCTAATGGGCCAGATGACATTTCTGGCTTGTTGTTTGTTGAGCCATCTTAACCTTGAACCGGCTTCAAGTCCTTCAGAGCCAGCCCTGGTGGACAGAGCCCCCTGCTGGAGCTTCTGGGAACCAGATTTACAATGGAACCAGGAGGGTCCCTCCCCGGAGCTGGGAGACCAGAGCGGGTGCTGTGGAAAAGTGGATGGCATGCTGTTGACGGACAGCGCGAGTCAATACAGTCTCAAAGGACCTGTTCAATAGCACTCCATTTCCTTTAGAAAGTTTGGATAATAGGGACAGAGACCCTGATCTATTTAAATCATCTATTGTTTCTCACATTAGCATTTCCAGATAAATTATTCTTTAGGTTGTTGATAGACATACAGAAAGAAAAGGTGTCCCATCCTCAAGTAAGTTTTGAAAACTGTGGATTAAATACAACTAACTATGATCCTTTGTGGCAGAACTTCAGAGAGCCTATAATGGGACAAGAGCATTTCAAACAAGACAGTTTTCCATAAACTCGTCTGACGGAGGACCTTTATTTTGTGACACATTTATTAATATTTTTGGAAGTATTTCATTGAATATCAGTGTAGGAAATCCATTGATGTTTCTCTCTCATTTTTTCTAAGAGTTGTTCTGAAGAACATTTCATCAATTTTATTCTAATTTTACTATAAAACTGAAAGCTATTTCTTATCAATATTTTTAATGGTAGGGGACAGAGTACTTTGCATTGAAATAGACAGTGATATTTTTAAAATTCATCTAGGGCTGATGTCTTTGTTCATGTTTGTTGCTAGTCTTATCAAGACCTTTGTTTAGAACTCGGTTCATCCGCATTTCATAAAGATTATTTCTCCTTAGTGTTTATGGACATGTTTTGTTTTAGCAATTTGTAGTTCTTGAAATTAACAGGAATTATTTGCATCTTAGATTTTCAAGCAAATGAACTATGGATTCTGTATGGGAAAACGTGAACTGGTCTCATACAGGTATTATGGGGCCAAACCCTTCTCATAAAATCAAAGAGTATTTGAAAAGGAAGGCATTTCATTTTTATTACTATTACAATGGTTTTCCCTTAACATTTCCTACCTTAAAAAATATTCTTCTGGGGTCATATACAGATGGATATCATTTTGTACGTGTGACTGAGCAAGGAGGACGTTTACAACAAAGCATACAAAATCTCATGAGAAAATTTTAATTTTGCAGGATTTCCAATTTGAACTATTTCCATGTTCTAATCCTTAGATTGCATTTTAATAAATAGATGTTCTTGTCTGATCTTGCCTAGTTCCGATTTCTCTGCAGCCGGTTACTAGTTATTGTACCACCTAAAACTCGGAAGCCCAGAATCCGAGTTAACTTCTGGAAGAGGGGCCGAGGGCCCCCAGGGAATGCGGTGCCGTTGGCAGAGCTTCCGCCATGCTCTTGGCAGCACCATGTCATATAGACTCTCTTCCGTTTACTTCAGGCCACTGTGAAATGTGGCAGGGCGAGGTTGGAATGATGAGGGTCACGCCATGCTTGCTCCATGGTTGCCACTCGTTCTGTAGAGATTCTTGGCTTTAGGAAAAGATTCTTGCTCTACTAAGGGGAAGAGAAAATTAATTCTCCAATCCTCAGTCTTCCAACGTGCAACTGATGTTGTTTGTAAATTCTACTGCGACCCTGCTGATCCCGGATCAGAAGACCAGCTCCAGCTCCCCCGGAAACACCCTCTGTGCCCAGGGGGGTTCCACCCAAGCTTCCAGACACCCCCCCCCACACACACACACACTGCTTCATGAATCCTCTGCCAGGGCGTCCCAGCCTCACTCTTCAAAAAGCTTCCTTTCTGTGTGTTTCTTTAAGAAAATGCAATAGTCAAATATTTGATTTAATTCAAATCCACAAATATTTATTAGGTAATTGTTTCTGCCCATTACAGAAATGTTCTTTACTCTGAAAATGTATTTGATTCCTTCCAGTGGAAAGTGTCTTGTCACTCTAAATACGATGGCCACTTAAAATCACAGAAAACTCTTTTTATGCCCACAGCCGCTGTGCCCGCCTGCCAAGGCACCTCGCTCTGTGTGCTCTGCTCCCTTGTCAAGCAAAGGCAGCCAAGCCCACCAGCCCTGCTGCCACCTGGCTCCTCCCTACCCCTCCAGATAGGGGGCCCAGATGAAAACAGAGTGCCCAGCGATACTTCTACTAAAAAACGTACTCACTGTCTATCTGAAATTTGAGTCTAACTGGGCATCCTGTTTTTATTTGCTAAATCTGACCGCCCTAATTCTGAATCGGACAGAAAACATAGTGCACTGGACTTTTTAGCAATGACTTTGATTCTGGGACGAGGAAGGGTAATGAAAATAGCAGCTCTTTTTGTCCTCAACCAACTTAATTCTTTTTACTTTAACACTGTGGTTGGCTCACACACCCCGTCAGATGCCTGGGGCTTTCTCTGGGGAGCTATACTGAAGCCATCAGAAGCTCACTGGCCGTGTGGGGGTCTAGTGACTGGGCCGCTTCCGACGCAGGAACAGGACATCTGGACCTGAACGGGAGGCCTCTCCCCCTGTGGGCTCCTGCTCCCAGCCCCCCATCCTGCAGGAAGCCCCCCAACGTGCCTTCACACAGGTCCCTCTCCTGTCCTCTCAGAATCAGGGCTCAGCTCTGCTCACTTTGGCATTCGGTGGCACTCACTCTGTGCTGTGACTCATCTCACTCCCTCGCTGCGTCTTATCTTCCCGACATTGCAAAGCCCTTGGAGGCGCGGATCTGAGTTTTTCTGGCCTTCTGTTTGTATAGTGCACTATTCTTAACAAGTGTTTAATAAATGCTTCCTGAATGAATAAAAACGTCATTCCAACAGAAGTTCTAGTCACACACTCAAGAGATTTTGCCTTACGATCTGCTGATGCTCAAACCCCCTTTTTTCCCTTTAGAATAACAGCTCTTACCAATGGCTCTTGTAATAATCCTTGTAGGGGGGACTTATCAGCTTCTTTTATTCCCCCCAGCCTGAGCTTCATTGTGGCAATATGTCACCTCTCTGTCGTTCCGTTTTAGGTTTCTGTTTCTTACATTCTCAGTGAATGCTGCTAGTTCACTGAAAGGGAATGGGGTGTTCCACTTTTTTTGTCTACATCCCCTCCCTCGCCCTCCCCCTCTCCCCCTCCCCCACTGCAGGTATTGAAGACTTTGCCTCTTTATGCCCAGGGTTTGCTACTGTCTGCCCCCCCCCCCCCCCAATCCTAGCATTCCTCTCTATGGTTAGCATGGAAGAACAGAAAGAATTCTTACTTTGGGGTCAGGAAGGCTGAGTTCAAACCTGCCTCACACTCATTCCTCGGCTAAAATCACGTCACAGCATCTGTCATGGCAGCCTACATGCTTGGGCACATAGTAGGCCTTTAAGGGATGCCAGGCTTTGGCTCCCTTCTCCTTCTTTCTTTGTCCCCACAGTTCTTTGGAACACAGAGTGGAGGGTGTGTGGGGGGTGAGTAAAGCGGCACAGCGTGACACGCCATTACACTCAAGAGCTTGATGTGTAAATGAGTGAGTCGCCATTTGACTGCAATGTTTCTCTTCCGTGACTTTTAGATGCCGAAGTAGGGCAGACGTCTCCGCCCCTCCAGTGCTGTTCCTTAACTAGCCCAAAGGGACTTTCTGTTGGGTAGCCCTCCGTCATCTCCTCTTCTACTCCCACCTTGCAGGCTGTGTCTAAAGGCCAACACCTCAGAGTAAATGTCTGTGTCCCAACCTGCTCAGGGCCAGGAAATGGGTAAGAAAAGCGAGTCACTGATGGTCTCCTCCTCGGTGTGTTTCAGGAGAGTTAGTATTGGGGTGACCTGATCCACCAAAAATCACACCCAACTTTCTTACAGTTGATTTTCAGTTTTGTGGGTGTTCACGGCTTGCTAAGAGCATTCACCTTGAATGCTATTAAGTCCTTTTGTTGTCACTGGAGATGAGAGGATGGAAGAAATGATGCTAGAAATGATGGAAAAGATGTTCTCCCTGCCTTTGCTTCCTTTTAATTTTTTAAATGTTATAGTTTGTATTTCTTTAGAGCCAAATGGTTGTTTTGAAAACTTAGGAATTTCATCACCTCACAATGGGATTTATAGATGATGTAATACAGAATTGTACACCTGAAATCTATGTAATTTTACTAACAATTGTCACCCCAATAAATTTAATTTAAAAAAACAAAAAAAAAACAAAAAAAAAAACACTTAGGAATTTCGAAAAAGGATTAGTTACTCCTGCTCATTAAAACTGTAGCAGATACAGCACTAATCGGTACTAACTGCCGCTAAGGGTACACCCTGCGTCAGCACAGCAGCTCTCTGAGGTAGGTCCTTTCACTGTCCCCACTTTTGCAGTGAAGACATGGAGGCTCAGGGAATATGTCCGTTTCCCATGGCTGTATGACAAGCCTCCCAAAACTGAGCACCTCCAACAGTGACCATTGATGTACTCCATAATCCTGTGGTCCAGCTGGGCAGCTGCCGGTGAGGCTGAAATGACCTGCGTTCTGCAATCTGGCCAGGGTGGCCTCCTGCACTCGCCTAGAGCAAAGACAGGCGACAAAGGGGAGCGGGGCCTTGCTCCCTGTCTTCCAGCAGAGTGTCAGAAAGGCTACAAGGGCAGCAAGAGGGCCTGTCTCAATGAGCAAGAGCTTCTGAAGTCTCAGCTGTGTCACTCTTGTTATTGTCCCATTGGCCAAAGCCATCCCACGGCTAGGCCCAGAGTCAGTGGGAGAGGGTACTTGCTAGGGAGGCTGTGACAACAAAAACTTGCCACAGAGAGGTTAAGTAACTTGACTGAAGTAACACAGCTCATGTGAGGATGACCTTGGATTTGAACCCAAACACCCTCCATGAGGACTGAGGCCTGGAACCCAAGCTAGGGAGGCAGATCTTGGCCCCAGCGGTTTGACTGGGACAGCTCAGATGAGGCTTTGGGCTGCCATACTCGATTCCTCTTCTCCTGCCTCTTGGAAATGGAGGCTAAGAGCTAGCCATGAATAGCAAGTCATTGGGTGGAACATGCTGGAACAATCTGACGCCTTGCTTTATCATGCATCACCTTGGCTGAATCAGATTCCAGAGACCCTGTGTCACCCCGCAGTGTGACTATTTAAACCAGACGCCTCCAGCTCAAGCTTTAAAGTGACTTTCCCTTTCCCTGTCGGCCCCCTATTGCTCTCCATCCAGAAGACAGGGTTTTGTAGCCCAAACACAAGTCATGTTTCTAAGTGCCCTGCCCTTAAGTTGCCAGCACGGGTGCAGACGCACCCTCAGCTAACAACCTCGCCGGATTGATTTGGGTGTGGAAAATAGGCTTCCTCGAAGAGGGACACCAAGGGAGCGGCTTTGGGGTTGCAGCAGTGTCCGTGCCTGCCACCTCTGTCCTTGAAGGGCGCCCTGCGGAACCTGGTGGTGTGCACTTCAGGCAGCTTTCTAAAGGATGAGGCTGGGCATCTGATAGGTTACCTTAATTACACCATTTCCTTCTCCCTGGAGGCATTTCCAAAATCTAATTATAGTACATGTGACACCCCGTGACCAGCCAGATGCCAGAAATTAATATAAAGTCACAGCAGGACAGTCAGCTCCCTGAAGTAGTTTACAGGGTGCTGCAGATAGAGCCCTGGAGGATTTGATGGTAACATTATGACACATTCGTCACGGCGTTAGCACGTGGCACAGGCCACCTCTCCGATGTCCGACGGCTCCCGGGGAAGGACCAGCTCCGGTCTGTCCCCAGTGGCCCACGCAGCTTTCCTTCTGCAGTTGGACACTTGCAGCCGAGGGGTTCAGTGTCTGTTTGGAGGGTTCCCCCTTTAACATTGTCCCTCTTCGTCCTCTCTCTCATGCGCCTGGGAGAATGTGCGGGGAGCCCCGCCCGCTGCATGTCGTCAGTCAGTGAGAACGCATTGGCCGCCTTCCTGGGTGCGCTGTGTGCGCAGGTAAGAGGTGCTGAGTGCGGGCGCCGCCTGGGGTGACCGCTTCTCATCCGCCGGCAGCGGTAGTGGCCGTGGAACCCCACCCCAGGCACTCCCGGACCGCCACGAGTGGGGGGCGGCCTGGACAGGGTGCCTGAGGGGCCAGCGGCCGCCCAGTACTGTCCTCCTCGCATTTGGAGGGAGGCCTCGTGGTACAACCGGAGGTGTTGAGACCAGCCTCTGAGTATATTAAAAAAGCCTTTACTCACCTGTGGTCCACATGTGAACAGCCTTCCCTCGCAGCTCTGCCTGGCTCCCTCACTCGGGCAGCTTTGGTTTACAGGCAATGTGGAAACGGAATTCGGGAAGGAGGCAGAACCTCAGGTCAAAAACCAACCTCAGATTGCGCTGTGCAAAAGCTCTTGGACAGATGTCCAACGGGACGCGCAAGGACACGCCTCATGAGAACCCTCTGCTGGGGAGGGCTCCGACTTGGGTTACCAGGCGAGGATTTGACTTTGAAGAGTGGAACAGGCCATGTCGGTTTTAACCAACCACAGGACGTGTCCATAAAGCCATGCTGGGCTCCTTGGGCCTTTCCCTGCCTGCTCGCTCTCAGACCCTCGGCTGCAAGGCAATGTCCACGTGACCCTGAAGGTCTCCTGGTGGTGCCTGCTGTGTGGGCTGTGCAGGGAAAGCATGGTGGTGGACGATGGACAGCTGCTGAAGGTCTTTTCAGGGTCTTCCGTGTACCAGGCCTAGTGAGTAATTGACTAAGCTGCAGCCATGGGCAACCTTGCACCTTTCAGAAGCCCCCTCCACCCTGGGAATGCTCTCCCCGTCTACAAGGCTCACACAGGGCAGAGGACCAGGGATACTCCCAGAGAGGACCGTAGCCCCTGAAACACAGACATGTGTGTTGTTTCTCAAAGGAGCCAGAGCTTGGAGACCTGGAAAGAGCTGTGTGGTCTGGGGCAGGGGCCATGCAGGCCCAAGAAAGACCCTTCACCAGGATTGTCATGTTCCCGTAGGTCATCAGATGGACACACTGGTATGGCCCACTAATCCCCCTTCTGGGGAGACAGGAGGTGAGGAAAGCACCTTGTTGCTCTCTCAAGTTCAGTGCAGCTGGTGATGTACGAAATGAGCATTCTCAGCAATGAATCCGGGGAAACTCTATGTGCTCACAGCAGACCCTATAAAATGAGGTTAATAGCAACAGGCAGAGGGAAAACCAGGGCTCCTTCTTGCTTGCGGCTGAGATCTGAGATGGCAGCAGTGTCATGGTGGTAGGTTATTTATTCTTGGTGACAGTTTCAGAACCAGAGAGAAAGTAGCTTGATTTCCAGGTTACAGGCTGAGCCCCCCAGGCTGGCAAGAAACTCTATTCCTTTGTCAACGAAGCAAATTTGAGTCCAAAATTGCCAAGAGAGAAAAGAATCCAGGTCCTTGTATGTCACTTTTAATATAATGGTACTTTAATAACTCTGACATCTCTTTATTTCATTCTAGATTTTAAGACTTCACTTTAATCTGAGGCCAATAAACCACCTATGGACATTTCTTAAAAAACAGCCAAACAACTCTTTAAAATTAACATTTAGAGTCTGTGCATGCGTGTATGTATGCTTGTGTAGGCATGTATGTGTGTGTACATATATGTGTATGTACATATGTGTGTGTGTTCACTACTTTGTGTTGTATACCTTTCAAACTGCCTGTTGGGAGAAGGGAAGGGTTTGTGCTTGATAAACACCACGGTAGCCAGGAGTGGTTAACGATGTTCTATATGCAAATTGAGGCTTTCCCTTCACAATACTCAGTATGAACTCACATCATTTTTTTACGACTGACCTGAAAGCATCCAAATTATTTTCAAGTGAAAGGGCATCCAAGATTTCAATCCCTCCTTCTCCCCCCACCGCTGCAACCGACAAAGGACGCAGAGCACAGGTGGGAAAGGTGGGTTGCTGAGTAGGGCTGGACAATCTCTTAAAGGGGTGAACGAAGTGAGCATCTTCTAAATCGCTGAATGCTAGAGGGGCCCTAGGTGACATCTCTGGATGACCCACTGACCCATCTGACTGATTAGGTTGCATTTTCCTCGAACAGCTGGGCCCAGATAAGTTAAGCAGTGGGTGATACCGCCAAACGGATATGGTGGAAGTTTTTAACAATCTTAAAATATTGTTACAGCAAGGAAGGGCGTGAGAGATCAGAGCGTGTGGAATTATTTAACTGTTGCTGAGGTTTCTTTTGTCCTCCCTGCCCCATGTCTTCACCTTCCTTTCACCCCTGCTCACTACACACATACAAATACACGGACACCCACAGGTCCGCCGATGTTTTCCCGAATGTGCAGTCGCACAGATCGGCTTTGGAATGTGACTACAGGAAGCACTCATAATTTTTTTCCATCTTCAGAGCAGCTTGATTTATGGCCTGGATTACGGGAAACAGTAATTCTTTGCTCTTTATGATGTTTTGGTGGAAGGTGCAGCAGCCCATAGTCAGAACAGCATGATTTCAACTAGGTTTTTACAAAAAGGTCTCTGCATCGAGGGTGGCTGTGAATTGGACAGCTTCTGTAACAGCACAGTTAATAAGACACTGCACATTAATCATGTGACAGCTTTTGGGTTTAGCAGGGCAAGGCACTGGCTTTTGAAAACAGCAATTTGGGTTACGACTGTGTTGAAAGAGTTGGCTGAACTCACTCTTTTTAACCCATAGTTAACAGTTAAAGTGTGTTGGTCATTTTTACAGACATACTTTCCTGTATCTCCACCATTCCTAAGACCTAATGAAGTAATTGATCTCTTCTGTCACCTTCTATCCTCATGTCAGTTTCGAGAGCCAGAAACGTGTAGAGGAATAAGGCAGTTATCTAGTGATTCTGGAAGAACTGCCAAGAAGTGATTCTGAGATGAGCTGGGCAATGCATAAGCTCTTCTGTTTCAGTACATAGACCTGGCAACTCCACCGCTACTTCTGCAGTCAGGGAAACGGCGAAACCAAAAGCACAGTTTACGGGTGAAATTGGTGACTCCGTTTAACTGAGTTGAAGACACGTGTCCTCTATGTAATACAACTTCTGTTCTTTAGACCCATAAAGATTCAAGGTATAAAGTTTAAGAAATAAAATGAGAGTGATTTCATGAATTTGTTTATAGAAAACAACAGTTGTCAGTGAAAGCATTGTAAGAAATAAAAGCACCGTATTTTGAAATGAAGCAGTAATTAACTTTGTTTTCACTCATTTATTGCATTTCATTAGTGAGATGCAATAGGAATGAAGTTGCATTTATTGGGCAATTACAATACAGAAGAGGCCACAAAAGTGCAGTGGGAATAAACCAGCCTTCAGTTGTGAAGGAGAGTAAAGAGTGATAGTTACTTACATAAAAGAATCAGTATTTGGAGGGTATTAAAATCATGGCTGCTGGAACCAGATTTTGAACTAGGTTCAAATTTTGTTCTAAACCTTGCTAGCTGTTTAGTCTCCGGCAAATTATTACACACTCTTTCCGTGCCTTAGTTTTCTTGTTGTTAAAATGTGCCTAATAGATCCCATTATAGAATTGCCATGAGGACGAAGGAACATGATGACATGATTAATTCATTTAAAAAAAAAAAAAAGGAAAAGAAAACAACAAACAATGCCTTTCTCATAAAGAACTCTCAGGAAGTAAATTCTGGCATATCCATATTATAGATTACAATGTATTAATTAAAGACAAAAGCATTGTTGTGGATTAGAGACATAGAAAAATGTTCAAGATATATTATTAAGAGAATAAAAGCTATAAAACATTTTTTTATAAATGTATTGTGCATTTATGCAAATTTATAACAAAGTATGAATTTACAAGGAGTTACAAAACAATAAATGTTTTAGTTGTCGATCAGGTGGGCAAAACTTTTAAAAATAAAATCAATGCCAAATATTGGCTATGGGGTGAGAATTAGATACACTCATGAAGAGATGGTGGGAGAGTCATCAGTGTATCTTTTCTGGATGGAGAATAACTGGAAATATCTATCAGATGCCTTAAATTAAGCTTTTGGCCTATCAATCCCACCTCTTCAAATTTATGCTAAAAATAATCGTCGATATATGAAAAGATGCATCTATGCAATAGAATAATATACTACAATAAAAATGAACAAATTGTAGTTACATGCAATTACTTAGACTATGCTCAAAGTCATAACATTTGATGAGGGAAGCCAGGCAAAATAATACACTATCTACAAAATTAAAATACATTATAATAAAATATAATTATATAAATATAATAATTATAATTAAAATATATTATTGTGGTAAAAATTATGTTATATAATATTGCTATTATAATTTTAAAATCAGTGTATGTTTCATAAGATTCAAAAGTAGTTAAAATTAATCCAGAGTATTAGAAATCAGGATAGTAGTTGTCTTTGGAGAGAAGTGATAGTGGAAAAAGGGCCAGAAAGGATCTGGAATCTGATAATGTTCTATTTCTTTTCTCTAAACAGTAGTTACAAAGGTAATATTATTTATATAAAGAAGGAAACATCTTAATTGTTCATTAATTGTGGTCTGCTTAAGTAAATTTTTATTATTATGCATTAATTAATAAACTTACCAAGATGGAGATTTCTAGATTTATTTATATTTATCAATATGGAAAAATATTAATGATAGTGTGAGCAGAAAACAGTGAATAATATATAGTCTGGTCTCATTTTTAACATAAAAACAAGAAACAACTTATATTTATGTGTAAACATGAGCATAAAGAACTCTGGAAAGCAATGCAAAGATATCGTGGCAGAGTCTGGGCTCGGATGGCGGAAGCACAGGTGACTCTGGCTTTTCTGTTTTCAGTACTTACTGAGTGTTTTGTAAAGGTCTCACAGAACAAACAGAAAACATGTCCCTTTTGTCCGACTCCGGGCCAAGCCACTGCCATCTGTCATGCAGACGAGTGTGGCTACTTCTGCTTCATTTTTTGTGTTTAATGAGTTTGACTTTTTTATTTTTATTTTTCAATTACAGTTGACATTCAATACTATGCAGCTACTTGTTAATT
The DNA here is from genome assembly GCF_057876585.1 of Rhinolophus sinicus. Classification (NCBI taxonomy): domain Eukaryota; kingdom Metazoa; phylum Chordata; class Mammalia; order Chiroptera; family Rhinolophidae; genus Rhinolophus; species Rhinolophus sinicus. The sequence continues at coordinate 4,116,955 of NC_142502.1, read as the reverse complement.
CCTCCACTGTGTCACTCCATTCCTGCTCCATATAGATGCCAAAGTCACCTTTCAGGGCCAGATTCCTATTGTCGATATCCTGTGTGGACCCCTTTGGGGTTCCCTGCTGCACCCACAAGAAGCCCGAAGCTCCCCTGCACTGCCAGGCACTTGTCTCTCAGGTGCCTTGGTCTTCTGTTCCTCACTCACACCAAGCCCCTCTCATCTTAGTGCTCTCAGGTGCTCTGTCCCCTAGGGCTGTGAATGTCCCCTCCTTGGTGATACAGTTATTTCACTGAGGCCTCTAGTCAAATATCGTTACTCTCGCTTATTGCCTTCTCTTTTGCTCTAGGACCCTTACCACCGTGATTTCCTGAAAATAAGACCTAACCAGACCATCAGCTCTAATGAGTCTTTCGGAGCAAAAATTAATATAAGACCCGGTATTATATTATATTATATTATATTATATTATATTATATTATATTATATTATATTATATTATATTAATTATATTATATTATACCTGGTCTTATATTATATTATATAAGACCCGGTCTTATATTAATTTTTGCTCCCAAAAATGCATTAGACTTGTTGGTCCAGCTAGGTCTTATTTTCAGGGAAACACGGTAGCATTTATGCTTTTGTCTTCAGTGTGGGGTTCACTTTTTAAATCTTGCCTAACATGCACGTGCCTGTTCCTTCAGACTACGTTTCATGGGGTGGGAGTTCTCTGTTCTGATCACCAGCGTATCCTTGGAGCCCAACTCCTACCAGTTACCCTGTGGATATGTGGACTAAACAAAACCCAAACAGGTGTTTGAGAAAAATAACCATCAGTTTGTTGAAATTAAAAACTAAACTTCACCTTGTAATAGAAAAAGAAGGAAAATGGCATTGCCATTAAATAACAGCAAAATAAATTGCAGTTAAAATGATATTCTACACGAACTTTTTATGACATGGAAATTGGTTTGTGATATATTATTAAATAAAGAAGGAGAGTTACAAAGGAATGTGACAATATGAGTCTATTTTTTTGAAAAATAGATGAATATATCTAGGCATAGGGCAGCTTAGAAATAAATGTACACAAAGCATTCACAGTGCAATGAAGAAATGGATGCTTTTTAATTTTTTAAAGAAATTTTGCTTATCTTTGTTTTCTCAAACGTGCATTGCTATCGTAATGGAAAAACAATGAATGTTATTTTTAATTAAAAATACTAAAGCACACTAGCTTGTTATGTGTTTAAACAGCGTGAAGCTGTAATCCATTTGGAGGGGGTGTTTCTTTGGCCGCTCCTGTTGGGACTGAGGTACGTTAGGTGGTTTGGAACTTCACTCCCAGCGGGTCCCAAGCTGCATTCGTGAACCTTGAATGGCACCGAGCACTGCCAGCCACCCTTCCCTTGGCTCTTCTGAGCCTAACTGACACCTCGTCCTGGCCCCAGGGGGTGGGCCCGCTGTCCTTATTCGTCAGGGCCAAGTTCAGCCTGGTCTCTGAGGAGACTCCTCAGAATCCCATTGTTTCAAATGCTCTGGTGATGGTCACATCATTGGATGTCACTGGGGTTTTTAAAAACGTGAGCTAATGACAGAGCTGGAATACCCGAGGTAGAAGTGCAAGAACAGGCTGCCACATAGTCACCTCCTGATGCCCAGATGTGCCCAGCGGGTCCCAGGTCCTCTTGGGCATAAGGCACAAAAGGGCAGTGATGTCCAGCAGTCTGGCTCTCATGCCACCTCCCAAAGGCACACGCTCCAGAGATGGGTGGGCTGGCGTATGTTCACATTTAGTTAGAGTTTATTCATCAGGAAGAAGGAAGCTGAGAGGGCGAGTGGGGATTCTCTAGTGAGGGCTGTGCCTTGGTTGCTGGAGGGTGCCTTCGCTGTGCACTTTCGGGATCCCCTTATTTCTTTACACAGTGGCAGCCTTCACCTCCAAGGAGTTTTCCGATGTAGGAACAACCAGCTGGACACACTGATTGTGATATACGGAGCACTTTGGTCACCTTGAACCAAGGATGAGGTTGTGTAGCTAAGTCTTCATAACTAATTTTCTTAGAGTGTGAAAACTAAAATCAGATCCATTCAAGGGGCCGTGCTCTATGCCAGTCATCTCTTGCTCTCTTTGAAGGCACGGTCGTAATTCTGTCTTCTGATGATCTTAGAATTCATTTAATTATGGGGAGCTTCCCCAAACAAAGGCCTTGGAGGCAAGTTGCCATCGCCCACACATTCCAGGAATCCTTTAGCTGGGAAGATGGGACAATGATAGTCTGCCGCATTCCAGGCGGAGGAGAACTCCCTTTTTCAGAGAGAGAGAGAGAGAGAGAGAGAGAGAGAGAAGAGGAGAGGAGAGGAGAGGAGAGGAGAGGAGAGGAGAGGAGAGGAGAGGAGAGGAGAGGAGAGGAGAGGAGAGAGAGAGGAGAGAGAGAGAGAGAGAGAGAGAGAGAGAGAGAGAGAGAGAGAGAGAGAGAGAGAGAGAGAGACTGGCCTGTTTGCATTGCTGTAGCATCACCCCTGGCCCTTGAATAAAACAAACAAGCAGCTCCTGTCCAAAAGGTCAAGGTTGCCAAGAGGTGGCCTGGGGATCTGAGGGGCAGCCGGGCTGCTCTCCCTGCACTGTGGCGTGGTCAGTGGGTGCCAGCCGCCTTGGTACAAAAGACATTTAGGAAGTTGGTTGATGGCTGAGCTGCTTCCTCCCATGCTGAGGAAGGTCCAGGGAGGACGTAAACCCACAGCTCATCTCTATGTCGACATAAGAAACGTCCAAACCTGTAGAGAATTTTTATATATTTATTTGAGCCAAACTGACACCTTATGCCAGAAGCAAGATCTCAAATGCTCCAGAGATTGACAGTTTTGCGGCTTCTTTTATGCATTTAGAATTAAGGAGGGAACTGCATGGAGGTGGGAGGAAGCAAGACAGAGATGGGATTACAGGAGAGTTCACAGGCTACGTCCTCCCTTGAGGGTTAATACCCCTCCAGGGGTATCACTACCGGTGTTTCGAAGGCACTTAACCTGGATGCCCAAGAACAATGGACAGGGCTGGCTTAAACCTTTCACTAAAGAAGTTACAGGCCTGGGTGCGTGACTACTAACCTGACCTGCCTAGTTAGGAATTTATGATCAGATCAGCCTGTGACTTTACTTTCCATAGAAACCCTTTTTTTCCGTCCTCGTGTTAGCTTCCCATGAACACCTGCTCTTAGAGACAGTGCAAAAGAGTGAGTTATGAGACACTTAAAATAAGTCATTTTCCTTTTTTAATCTATAAAATGGGGAAATTTGTTCCACAGATTCCATATATTAATTTATGGCACTCCCCAGAATTTCTTTAGAAAACACATTTAATATTTACACGTTCACTGATCAATATTTGTATTTTTCTTCTTGGTCACATCCTATTTCATTATCATTGGAGTATATTTCAGTGACAGAGTTTTGAATCCACTTGCTGACATATTTATAATCATGTCAAAAGGCCTTGTCTGTGTGTATCAGTGAGGGCACTGAGGGTGTCTGCGGGGATTAGGGGGATGTGGGGTCATTGGCATGAGGAGGCCCTGGACAAGGGCAGCATCCCCCAACCAGCAAGCACACACAGCGGCCAGAGGGGTGCAGGACCTGGCACAGACCTGCAGGCCAAACCCCGCAGCCCAACGATCCATCTTATGAACTGCATAAACACTAGAAATTGATAAAGAGAGTGTCAGACGCCAAACTTGTTGCAACCGCCGTCCCCGCTATAACTCTAGATGCAAACATCCTAAATTAAAAATTGGCAACCAAAATCCAACAGTGATCCCCAGGTTGCATATATTTAAATAATATTATTTTAGGAATGTAGGAATAATTCACTATCGGGACATCTTTTTTTTTCACAATTCACTACATCAACCTATATAAGGAGAAAAATTCTAATCCTATCGATGCCTTCTAAAAAGACATTTGATAGAATTGTCAGATATTCCTAATATAATATCTAAGCAAATCAGAATTAGGAGGAAATCATTTAAATTTGAAAGACGGTTTGTATAAAGCCAACAGCAGAGATTACCCTACATGATGAAACACGAAACTGATTCCCACTAAAACTGGGAACAAGTCAGGGATATTTACTGTTATCATTGATATTTTTCATCTTTTTGTTTATCATTGATTTTTTTTTAATCTTTCTAGGAAATCTTGTCAATGTACGAAATGTCCAAACATGTACAGATTTTTTTATGAATTTATTTGAGCCAAACTGATGACAATTGCCAGGGAGCAATATCTCAATGGATTGAGAAAATGCTCCAGAGAACAGCAGTTTTGCAGCTTATTTCATTCATTAGAATCAAAGGAGGAGACAGAAGGAAGGTGCATGGAATTGGTGGTAGAGGAAGGGGGTAGAGAAAGCAAAGCAGGGAAGCCTCTGGATTGGATAAAAAGTAAAAGGGGGAGACACCTACTTCTTTTACATGGGTGGGTAGAGGATAGTTAATAATTCACATGTACAGCACATGCGGATAGTATTTGGGGAACAAGATTACAACAGAGGGGTTTTGTTCTCCTGCTCTGATGTAGTGGGTTGTGTCCTGGGGGGGTCCGGAAAAAGGGGTTACTGACATTCCAAGGACATGTTATCTTTGATGCATAGTGACAATAGACAGGTTCACTTAAGGCAAAGATTGACCTTTGTCAAGGAAGCTACAGGCCAAGGATGTGACTACTGGCCATGACCCACTTTTAGTTAGGAATCTTCATGTTCAGACCACCCTGTGTGGTTACTTTCAGTCTCTGAGTCTGTAGGGCCTGCCATGCTGGCCTCCCCTGAGCTCGTCAGGTTTAGTGTGTGGCCCCTTTTTCATCTGCAATCTAATAAGTTAAGAAAGAGAAATAGTCTTGAGAATGCTTGGAAAGAAGAGATAAAACTATTATTCCTGCTGATGATATGAGTATATATATATATATGCAAAACCCAAAATACTCACATGTTTAGAAAGTGGAATTATATTGAAATCCTAGAAATAGAACCCAGCATATTATGGAATTTTGACGAAGGAGTAAATTTAGTGAGAAAGGGAGATATTCTTTACTAAAGGTTCTGATACAACTGGCTCGCTGTCTAAATTAAATTAGCTTAGATTCTCTCACGATATGCAAAATACTACACAAACTGACTCTCTGAAGGTGGAAAATTAAAGTTCAAAATAGTAAAACAAAGTTAGACCAATGACATATTAAACTTAAAGGCAATGAGGTCTTTATAAGCAAGGTAGTAATTCCAGAAGCCAAACAAGAAACAATAAGCTTATTTGACGACATGAAAAATAAAGTACGTTTTGTAAAGCAAAAATACCACACACTCTCAACGGACAAATGAAAGATACAGAGAAAACCCCAGGGGAGTTAAAAGGTTAAGTTAAAAAGGAGACAGAGAGTTAACACTTACAAATACATAGAGCACATGTGCAAATTGATGACAGTAATGCAAATAAGCCAAGAGAAAATATAGAAAGGGTTCAAATAGGCAACAGATCAGCAAATCCGTGTTCTAAACCCATAAGGAGCTGCTCAGCCTTTTGGTTTCATCCTGTTTGGAATGTGGCATCTCTTGTTCCAACATTATTAAGAATTTCAAGGCGCTGACCGCAGAGCACTGAGTGTGGCGGCCTTCAGGATGTGGGGTCCCCTGCAAGAGCACCTGTCACCCCCACACAAAGCCTGCCCGAGAGATGGACAAGCTCGCCCTTTGGCTGCAGGAATGGTTTCCTGGGCACATACAGAGTAAAAACTCAACAAAACAGAAACTTGAGTTATTACAGTTCACTGTTTATCAATTATGCCTCACTAGAGCTGTTTAAAAAGGAGTAACAAAAAGAATATCTTTGGAAAGGAGAGGCACAGATATGCGTGAGAAAGTCTCATTCCCGCCACAGGCAGTACTTTTTGCAGACATTCATGGATACACCCTTCTTTTCCTAATTGCTCTCCGATGAATAAGGTGGGACTCTGTTTTAATCCAAAAGTAAATAATTTGGAAGGGAATTCTAGTTAAACACACGGGCTTGGAGCTGAGGACTTGGGGTAAATCCTGCTCCACCGACTTCTAATTCTGTGACCTTGAACAGGCCCGGGATCCTCCCCTGGTAAATCGGCTCTCCTGGGCTGTTGGGAGGGTAAAGGAGAGCAACAAGCAGAGCGCTTGGCAGAGCCCTGGCCATTAGGCTAACGAGCAATCTGCATGGACGCAGCAGTGCATCTTTCCTGGGTACCGGGCAGCGCTTTAGACCCACCGCCCTGAGGGCTGCTCCTGAGGGTCATAGGCTTCGCATCAGACACTTGTCTCACCAACTGTGCCGTCTGGGACATCTTGTTAACACCACAGCCTCAGCTCGCTCATCTGTACGCCAACCGTAATAATTGTACGTCCTTGGTACAGTTGTGCGAATTAATAAAATCATATCTGGAAGACCCTTAGAACAGAGGTGGCACACAGTCAGTGCTCAGCGTTAGCGACCATCCTGTCATCTGTGGGGAAACCCTGTCCTGCACAGGGTTTTATGTGGAAATCCTAGAAACAGCACGTCGTTTGGTTATTTAACACAATTTCCCAGATAAACTCCTAGTGATCCAGAAAACTGGCTAGTGGGTCTCCATTTTCTTCACTTGTTTGACTATTTTAACAAGTTAAGTTTGTAAAAGAAATCAGACCAAGGTACTGTATTTTGCCGTGTGTGATGCACACTTTTTTACCCAAATTTGTGAAGGAAAAATAAGGATTCGCATTATACATGAGTAGTACTAATTCCGAGTCAATATGAATGTTTTTAATTCTTTTATTTATGCTTATGAGTTAAAAGTGTAACTCTATGTGTCAATAATGACATCCATATACAAAACAATACCCTGGAATATGATAATCAGTTTTCTTGAACTTATGACAAACTTGCAACAATGAAGAGTTCTTGGCCTTCTATGATGTGTAAATACCGTAAGTTTCTTACCTGCACATAAAATTTCTTGTATCTTGTGTCTGGTCTTGTGTTTTATAATTATTTGTTACATAAAATTTCTTATACCTGGACGGCCCGGTGGCTCAGGCGGTTAGAGCTCCATGCTCCTAACTCCAAAGGCTGCCGGTTTGATTCCCACATGGGCCAGTGGGCTCTCAACCACAAGGCTGCCGGTTCAATTCCTCGAGTCCCGCAAGGGATGGTGGGCTGCGCCCCCTGCAGCTAGCAACGGCAACTGGACCTGGAGCTGAACTGTGCCTTCCACAACTAAGACTGAAAGGACAACAACTTGAAGCTGAATGGCACCCTCCACAACTAACACTGAAAGGACAACAACTTGACTTGGAAAAAAAAAATGTCCTGGAAGTACAGAGTGTTCCCCAATAAAGTCCTGTTCCCCTTCCCCAATAAAAACAAAACAAACAAACAAACAAACAAACAAAAACCTATGAATGAAAAAAATATATTTCTTATAATATGTTAAAAAATAAATGCTAAAATTCCTTTATAATACAAAAAACAAGTACCTAAATGTAAACAAATACAAATTTGAATTAAAAAGTTAAAATGAAAGATTTTTTTTCCCCCCTGAAAATTTGGGCCAAGAATGTGGGTGCGCATTATACACGGCAAAATACGGTAACTACAAAATACAATGTGCTATCTGAACTCTAACAGAAACAATGGAGGGCTTGAAAAATAAATGGGGGAATGTTACAGGGTGGATGTTTAATCAATAGCAATGTGTTTATAGAGAGGACTGATCCTGAAATCACTTGAAAACGCAACTAATTATTCTGGAGGATTTGCAGAAGTAGAAACAGCCCAATTTTTTATGCTTTTTATTTTTCAGATATTTTGTTTGGTGTAGTTTCTATAATTCTGACAAAAGTTCTTTCAAAAACTCATTTGAATGTCTCTTTAACAGAGTGGGAGTTGCAAACATCCTAATAATTTTTTTTACCATTTTCATATTTAAAAATAATATGCCCTCTAAACATTTACATTCAAGATTTGTTTTTCCTCAGATGTGTAAATAACACATAGTAATTTGCATCTCATGCATAAATCTTACTCTTCTGAATACAAATATTCTGGAAAGTTCCTTGTTTCTCTTCTCCGTTCCTGCCAGTTTAGTTGACTAATATTCCCAGAAAGATGGGGGGATGGATCACTGGTGGTCAGAAAACAAAGCTCTTATTACCCTTTCTTGCAATCAGGACTAAGGCATTCAGGACTGAATAAGCATCCCAGTTTTGTACAATACCGATAAAAATGTCAAAATCTGATATTTTCCCAGATGAATGCACTCAATGCATCTTTTGTTAGTGACATGTTACTGACCTGTGTAGGTGTTGTAGCTGTGGGGATTTATTCAGAACGAATTTGCCCTGTAGGTTCCTTGCAGCACAATATGAGGGTGACTTAAATCAATCCCAATTTCCTGGTAGACTGAGGCCACTTCCTGGAATCTACTGTTATCATCCCTTCATGTCTCCGGACACTGAGTCACAAGCAGCTCTGCTGGGCTCTGCATTGATCATGTTGTCTGGCTAAATCCCGAGCTTTGTTTTATATCTGAATTTCCTGCACCACTGGTTTCTAGCCTACTGATCATTTGCTGGGTCTCAGCTTGGCAAAAAGAGGTCTCGGGAGAGCCTCACCCCCATTATAAAATGTGACTCATATGTTTCACTGCCTTGTCTGCCCTTGGTACAACTAACTCTTTTCAGCGAGTGCGTGCTAATGCTTTGAAGAAAAGGTGCCACATGAAAACGAACTGCAACATTCTCATGTGTGCTGTTATCTACGTGCACTCTCCTTCTACCGTTAGTAATGTAGCTCATGGTGTTTTCTTCACAGAAAATGTGCAAACTCTGGCTTTCTGAAATCAATCACTTATTCACTCTTTTATTTTTTCACTCTCTAAATGATGTAGTAGATTTGCCTTGAGCCCTCGCTCTAAGGAGTGCTGTAGGAGGTGAGAAGCACAAGCGCGCATCCTGTTCTTCCAGAGAACATGGTCCTTGAGTGGCTATGGGGGGAAGCTGTGCCAGGCAGCATAAAATGGAGTCAAAGACGGTGCCAGCTTGAAGGCTCCGGAAATGGAGATGTGTATGGGAAACGGAATGATGTAGGAGTCATATTAGACACTATTATTAGACAGTGTTGACAATAGAGAGAATAATGGTAATAGCAGTTATCACTGAGCAGTTACCACTTTATATATCTTACCTTGATGGATGCCCGCCGTGACTCTATGAGGTGGGCATGGATGTTACTACTCTATAGATGACAAGTATCTTTGTGAAGGAGGGTGGGACAGAGCAGAAGTTTGAAGACCTAAACTTTGAAGAGCTGGTGAGGAGCCTGATGAAGGAGTTTCCTGGGGGAAGACTAGGCGTGAGATCCACGGAGATGGGACTGAAGAATGGGCCTTCCTGCGTGTTTGCCCTCCCTGGGCTCCTTGGGTTTGGCTTAGACACAGTCAGTTTGCCACGTGTCGGTGGGACGTGGAATCTTTGTCTTGTGTGGTTCTCAGCACAGGCTCCGTCCCCACCTCCTTAGGAGGTGATCATGACAGAACCTGTGCAGTGATCCCAGCACCGCAGACTTTGTCCCCGGAACTCTTAGGCAGGCAGCAGACAGTTAGGGAGCCTAACTGTGAAGTGAGTAAAAGGAGTAAAAGTGAAATGTTACTGACAGCTGATGACTTTTCTGGGGTTTAGGGCCATGATGTGGTAAGTCATTTCCTGCCAAGACTAAAAACAGTGCCTTCTAAGATGGCAGGCAGATGCGTATTTATTTGCTTATTTTGGCTTTAAATTGATCTTAAAACTGGTTTTCTTAAAATACAGAGTGCAGTTAGTATTGTATTTTACATAATAAAATATATGTAAGTGTTACATGTTACTTAATATATAAGTATTTTTCAGGGAATACTGAATTTTTCAGGGAAGTTTTTTTGTTATTTTAACAATTTTTTTAAAAAAATGTATTGGGGAACAGTGTGTCTCTCCAGGGCCCATCAGCTCCAAGTCATTGTCCTTCAAGCTAGTTGTGGGGGGCACAGCCCACTAGCCTATGTGGGAATCGAACCAGCAACCCTGTTGTTCAGAGCTCGCGCTCTAACCAACTGAGCCATCTGGCCGCCCTTTTCAGGGAAGTTTTGATGCATGATAATTTTTGGTTGGTGATAACTTCTTGGGGGAAAATACCTTATTTCTGTTAGTCTGCATCGTCATAATTAACTCTCCATTTTCCCCAAAGTTTCCAGAGCCTTATTCTTATGAATCTTGTAACTTTCTGGAGCGTAAGACTAAGTTTTCCAGTTTTGAACAAGATTCAATTTACAGTTCTTTAAACATTTGGGAAATTAATTTACAACATTCCTAACTTCAGGAGACTATCCCTCTGAACAACACTGCAAATAGTTTCCTCAGTCCAGGCAGGCGATCTGCCCTCCCTCACACAAACTCTGAGTCTTTTGTTGATTCACGTTTGATTGATGTGGCAAGTAGATGGTCCCTTTGAAAGACATTTATTTAAACTAGTTTTGTTTTGTAAAGTGATGGCTTTGCAAAAACACAATACACCACATCACATATCACTGAGATGCAACAAGACATTATTAATACACCTCAAAGTTAAGGGCACCCGTTTGATCTGCCTGGTTTGGGATTAACAACAGCAGGGCATGGGCTTCCAAGCAATGATGGGAACCTTGATGCCTCATTAAGCAAACTCTATCAAGCATTAGCTCTCCATTTTCTAGGAAAGCCACTTTCTAGGGAACTGATACAGCTTCCCGCTCCTTCATCCGGCACGGCCACTTACTCTGCTGATAACACTATCGCTGTGTGTTCAATAGGGATAGCTTCCGTTGTTATATGGTTTAATTGCAGCTCATTCTTGTCCATTTTTGCTTGTTTTCCCTGAATTTGGATGAGATTCTAATTCTTCTGTAGCTGGAAGTTTTTTGGGGGAGAATTTGGCTGGAGGGACAGTTGCAAATAAGCTCTGTTTGGTGCTGAAAATTCATTGCTTACTACTTACTCAGCCTCATAGCCAATGTTATAACTGTTTTAAATATTATCCATAATGAGAGCTACCACTGGAGTAAGTGTTCTGCTGTACACATAGTTAGCCATGTGAATTGAATAGAGTTAGACATTTCTTTTCCCCAGAGGAACTTAACTGCCATCAGTGCCATGTCTTATTGGTGAAGTCTGCAGACATCTTCGAACAACGTAACCAAACTCTCTGTGCTCACTGATGGGTAGTAATTACATTTTTGTGGGGTGGTGAGAAATAACTTATGAGAATACAGGTTAATTATTTTTTTTCTCATGTGTTCTAGAATAATAGTAGTGTTTTAATAACTGCAACCTTTTTATGTGAGCGGTCCTTTGAGACTTGAAATGAGCAACAATAAAATAACAATATCTTCTTTTCAATAATAATTGTGGAGATAATTGTACAGTAGAGAGGTACCATAAAGGGTTGCCCGGTCATCACCATGATCCCGTCCACTGCTATCCTTTTCTCAGTCTCCATTTTTAGCATTAATAACATTAATAACATGCCCTCATTTTGTAACCCTTCTTTATGGTAATCTGGAAGTCTTCAGTGCTTAAAACCAAGCCTAATGAATTGTGAAGAAGCCATGATAATGACATTTTATTCCATTATTATAATTTGTTTTCAGGAGGCATATTTTTAATTATTTGCATGAATAATGTTATTATGTATTCACGCCAATACAATTTTGATAATTAATTTACATGATGGAAATTTCTTAATGATTCTGATGTCAATGTTAATAGAAACATCTGATCTGGGGATGTTGACATAAATTTAACTTTTAATATATTATTGCCAACACCACCAGCAGTATAAAATTACTTTGCAAGAAAAAAAATCCATTGGGGAAGAATTTCAATGAAAAAGAAAGAGACCCTTCACCGAGGTTTATAGGTCCAGAACAAAATATATGCACTCAGATGTGACAAATGACTTACTCAGACACAGACTGGTGAAAATGAGCCTGTTGAAAGCTTGTAGCTTCCTAGAGAAAAAAAAAAAAAAAATGCTTGCTGTGAAAATAATATACATGCTGCAAGAAATGGCAGTTGCAGCCCCCCTTTTTTGTTTGTTTTCGTATTTTTTCCTTAAAAATCTTATACAAAGAGTTTGAAGCCTTTTGTGTACTATTTTCTATTTTGTCCTTCGTATTTTAAATTTTACTTGAAAACTTTAAGAGGGAAAATGAAGGGCCATTGTTATTTTAACTTATAGAACAAAACACATTGCATGTGTAGATGAAAGAGTCTATTTTCATCCATCTCAGTCAGTTAAATGGCAGAGGTGCTAAAATCCATTATCAGAGAGTGGATCCTGTTAATTAAGTTATTTTCCCCTCAGGTAACCCATGCCAGAAGACTCTACAAAAAAGATACTCTTCATTTTATACAGTGGGAGGGAATTATAGAGTTTCAGAGTGCCCATCTTAGAGCTGAGCATTGTGAACAGCCAATGGGACCCCTTCCACTCAGATTCACATATACATGAATATATGTATATGAGTATAAATGTATTAATACATGAGTATATATATTTATATACATACACGTATAAATACATATATACATACATGCAATATATACACACATACAAATATGTGTGTGTATATATCTATCTATATTTCTAATTTGAAACTGTTGGAATTTTATGTTTGAAGTGGAAAACACCCTAAAATCCTGACTGACCAGGTCCTCTCTCCTAGTCCAGCGCAGTTGTTTTTACAGGCTCACCCTTTACCTGCAAAGAAAGGCACCATTTTCCCTTACTCAGCCCCAGCACCCTAGGAAATGCTCAGAACCACATAATAGATGATGTCCCAGTGTTTTCTGTTCATCCAAAGTCACTACTATGGCTCTTAACTTATTTTTTGAAATTAGTTTTCCAAATACTCAGACTCTTGAATAAGGTGAATGTTGAGAAGTAATGAAAAATGTCAAGGCCAGTTACCATTTTAATTTGCTGAAATATTGCATTATGGTGACCTACACGGATGGAAAAGCCAATCCTGCAGTTGGGTTATTTCAGGTCATCTTGAGTGAGGAAAGGACGGAGGGAAGTAGTTTACCAGGAGGTACCAGAGAGTTGTGTCTGCGCAAACATCTTCCACATCCCTGCCATCGACAACCGCGACAGTGTCGTCCCATTTGCTCCCAGAGAACTGAGCTTAGCTCTGTGCGTCCGAAAAGTGGTTTTCCTAGGGCAGTAATTAGTAGGGAACGATATGAAATACAGTTTATTCTGTGTTTCTCCTTGGTGGATATATTTCATTTTCTTTTTTTCTTTTTTCTTTTTTTTGCACTTTTATAACTTTATTCGATGATCAGCCGTTAGTTCTCAGCCACATAGTTTGTAGATTTTTGACACGGGGGACAGGTACGTTGGTAGCCAATGTATAGAGCTTATTTGGTGAGTCTTCATCCTCATTATGTTTTCTGGACAGCCGTACCTGGATAAAGTAAGGGACAGACTGCTTTGTTGAGTGCTGTCAATGAGCACACACTCATCTGGGGTTCGCATTTCTCCACGGCAAATTTCCAGGTCACTTTGAGTGCCCGAGGGGCATGCTTCTTGAAACCCATTCCATGCATGCGCTTTGAATGTTGGAGGTGTATTCTCTGGTCACTACCTCGTTGATGGCAGAAGGGCCCTTCTTTTTCTTGCCACCTTTCTTTATGGGAGCCATCCTGCCGGGCCCAAGTGGGAAAGGAAAACCTCGGTGGACACATTTTGATTGCTTATCAAAAGCAGTCTCTTTGCCTCTTTATCTTTCTCCCAATTTTTACTTCTAGGAAAAGAAAAAAGAACTAGGAAAAAAGAAAGGGTGTAAAAAGTTGGAATATAAAGAAGCAGGATGATCTAATTCAGTTTAGGCTGCACGATGGAGCTGGCTCTAAAAATTTGATTTTAATAAATATTTTGGGAGTGCGCATTTTGATTGGTTAAGAAAACTTCACAGCTACTGGGAATTGCGAGGTGATTTTGAATGTTTCTGAACAAAAACTATACATTATGTGATTTTTCAGAATTTACTAAAAAAGTGTAAAATCACTTCCTATGGGCTTTGTTGTAATAGAATTGACCTTGCTGATTTTCAACTACATTTCTCTGGGCGTTAGGCACTGCATAACTCAAGGAAAAAAATTCATAATTGACGCTTAATAATTATTCAACACTGTCATGCTGCATTTTAACTCCTTCACTGTACTGATTTCTAATTGCTTTGAAAAAAGGTATTATGCTTATGAATATAGTATATAGTTTTTTATTGCATAAAATTTAGAAATATGCTTTGGCTAAATTATGAGTCATATATTACAAGTAAGAGTGGACATATTTGCTTTGGATTTTCACACATATGCTATTTGCAATTATTTACATATGTTAGAATCTATTGCATTTAAATAGCTCATTATGTAAATATTTAGGAAATACTTGGATATTTATTTTCATGGGAACTTCCACTCAGTCACTGAACTAAGGTGACACCTTCACGTTGACTGCTATGTTGCACATTCAGGAAAGAACACATAAATATTAAAATCTAAATCAAGTCACATTTAACTTCCCAAAGTAAAAAAATAATGCTCATATTTTGAATAAATACAATTAGCAGGTCCTGCTGGGCCTGAAGAATCATGGCGACAGGTCCCTCGTAACCAGCCTTGGCTTTGCTTATCTTCTGGCCTGGCCAGCTCCTGTTTCCAATCGGGCAGTGGAACCTGGGCAGCAGAAGACTTTGTAGTTGTCAGTTTATGGGCTGTTCAACGTGTTTGTGTCTCAGGCCATTTTAGTGTTGAATTAATGGTTGGACTGGCCAACTTAAGCTCTGAAAAGCCATCAACAGGCCTGGGAAACTGAGGCCAGTGGCTTGGTTTCCAGATCATTACTAAGCCTCTACATAGGCAGGTGAGGTTTATGTCACTTACTCCTTGAGAATTGCCTACTTTTGTTTTGTATTTTTTGGCCTACGTAGGCCAGCCGCAGAATGACACCAGCTGTAGGACGTCCAGCCACTGACTCAGAATCAGACGGGGCCGGGACAAGTGGTAGATCAAGTGCATTTTAGAGTTGCTCTGGAGAAATGAGAAGTTCATGTGTCAAGTGCTAGGACGTAGATCCAGGAAACTGGAGATTTTGTCCAGTAATTAACCCGGTCAAACTTCACAACTCACTTAACGTCTGTGAGCCTTGGTTCTCTCATCGACAGAAGAAGAGGGAAAATAACAGGCCTCCTGAGTTCTTTTGCATTCTCATATTCTCTCATTTTAAGTCTTTTAGAGAAATTGTGATTATACCAAAAAAATATAAATAAAAACCACAGGGAGTGGTGAAAATGGAAACACCCCATTCTAAGTGAACTCTAGAAAGATATATTGAAAAGAAAGGTGTGCAGACACCGAGAGGGACAGTATAAATGTATCAGTGTCGAAAGAAGAGGGACATTTTGCTCTGGAGACTAAAAAATATCCATAGTTAATCAGAAAGGTAAACTACTGAGTCAGATGATGGAAAATATTCACATAGCAAAATGTTCAAGAATAGTCGCCATGGTTACCATTTCTGTTATAGAGAAGATGAGGTGTTTCACTGTAAAAGTGATAGGTTCCCCCCAGCCCAGTACACTCGCCCCCACCCCAAGTCTGGCTTCTCAGGTAGATATACCTGCAGATAATTAATACCTTCTACAGGCAACTTCCATGCCTTATTTATCAGGTGTATTTGATAGTACAGTTAATAAAAAAACCCAAACTTCTAGCTTTGTTTGAACTCTTCTGTGCTCTTGATTAGCATATTCCAGTTGCTATACAGCTCAAACAGTGGAGAGCAATAACTTTGAGGCATCCTAACAACCTATGACACCTTGTTTGTGTCCCCGTGTTGTACAAGGCTCAGGAGACTGTGAGATCCAGCTGGGTCTAGGTAAGAGCTGGTGCCTGAATGTAAGGACAATATACTGTTAGCGGCTCAGGATTATACATGCAGACAAATTTTCTGCCCCATGGACATAGAAAACAAAAATTAGTTTTTGATTGGAGTTTTGATTACTTTGGCAAACCAGCCGATCTTCAGCCCTTGTTAGCTAGGTGTAAATAGTGAAAGGTGGGCTAACACGGGCAATTAGCACAAGAAAAGTAAGAAGATGCCTCTCCCCTACACCCTGACAGTTATCTAAAGAACTAAATCTTCCTAAAATGCAACAATTCCATCCGAGAATAAAGGAATTAAGTGAGCAATGATCTGAAGACTCCCCGGAACACTGCTTTCTGCCTTTCTTGTCTCTAGGTTCCTCACTGGGTTTCTTCTTGCCCAATTATCAAGCTTTTCGGAAGTGTGCTCCATATCTCCCCTCCAGCCCCATTTCTGCCTTGACCCCTTGTCATCTGACATTTACCTTCATTTTACTGAAAGTCTCTCTCAAAAGCCTCCTGGCTTCCCATCTGCCACATTATGTCTATTCTCCAGACGTCACCTCCTTCTGTTACACTATCGCATGGGACATGTGAAACCACAGTGTCTTGGTATCATACAATCCTACCTCTCTCTTCTTTCTGGTTGAATCCCATGTTTCTTTACTGGTTCTTCTTCCTCAACGCACCTCTGAAACGCGGGGACTCACTTCCCCCAAGTTTCTTGTTTCCTTCCGCCATTTTACTTACTCCCTTGGTGATCTCAAGCAATTCCTATAAGTTCAACTCTTCCAACTCTGTACAGACAACTCCTAGATCCGTCTCTCTACTAAACTCCACATTTTCTACTGAAATCCATATTTTAAGCTTCTTACAAGGCATGAGATGTACTACTGTCATATCAAACTCTAAGGTGGCAGTGGAAATGAAAATCTGAGGGAAAGTTTTATGGGGATTTCAGAAAATTAGTGTTTGAAACTAGGAAACTGACTGGTATGCAGGATGAAAGAGAAGGAACATCAGAGACAGCCTACTGTGTGCAGTCTGCGTGATGCGGTAACCTTCGGAGGCCTTACTTTTGGTTCTCCTCTTTGTTTTTTGTTTTCCTAAGAATTTTACCATTCTTGAAGATCTTATTGTCTCCTTGAGAGGGACTCACAGAGCTCCCTCTCAACATGACTCTCATTTGAGGTCCAGCTCTACAGAAACAGCTGCCCTCCACCCCCGGCACTCATGGTGTATTCGCCTGACACTTTAAATGCAGTGCATCCAAAATGAAACTCACGATGGTCCTCCCCCAATTTTATTTCTTCTTCATACTTGTGACAGTGACCTCATAATAACCATAACTGCCCAGGTTTGAAACCTGAAAGTCATCTCTTTGTCATTTGATCCTGCCCTTTATGTGACTGATGATTGACGGTTCAGGTCTTACCTGTGAGACTCTTCCCACTTGTTTCCTCTTTAGCATTTCCAAAGTACTTCCTTGGCTTGACCGCCTTGTGGTGGACTGGATTATTGCTCAGACCATTCCCTCTGTCTTGCTTGTTCTGTGGCACGGGTAGCCATCCCTGCTCAATTAGCACTGGGTTTGACCAGGCTTCTTGTTTAGCCAATCGGATGTTAATAGGTCCTTGAAGTGTGCTTACACAAATGTGCTTGTACTCTTGTGCGCCTGTCCTGGGGCGTCTGTCCTGGCCAGCAGAAGACTGGCATGCATTAGCCAAATGGCTCTAGGAGGGGCATATGAGCCCCGGTGAGTGGAACCCCAGCCAACCTGCAGATCTGTGACTTAAATAAAGCTTTACTGCTGTCTGTTGCTGTCAACTTTGTGGTTGTTTGTTATGAAGCATTATTGTGGCTGTGTCCGCTGGCAGACCTCAGTTTCTATTCCAAGAGGCCCTGCTTGTAATTCTGTCTTCTTTCTGTGTCAACTCCAACCCTCCTTCACAGTCTGTAGATTACTACTCTGAAAGCACATTTGTAGTCATAGCCTTCTCTTGCTCAACAACTTTCAGAGGCTCCCTACTACTTATTGTGTGACCCACCTCCATTCACAGTTTGACGCTGAGAACCCAGAACAATATGGTTTATCCTCCATATCAGGGTTCAACTCGCTTTCTTTTCCTACCTGAATGCTGCAGTCAAGCCCAGTGCTGGCACACCCAAAATACACCCAGGGTTTTTTGCTTGCTTTTGTCTTTCCTCATGTTTCATTAGCTTGGATTGTCTACTCCATTTGTTTGTCAAATTTTGAAATCCTAAATGTTTCATGTTAGATCCTTGATGCTATCTCTCCATAAATTCTTTGTCATTCTTTCAAAGCCACGTGTCTTATAATCTTTTCCTTCTTTCAACATCATTTGAATGCTCTTTTATTTATGACACTTATTTTTTTGTATACTTGTCTTCTTCCTTTTTCTTCATCATTCCCACTTCATTGTCCTCAAATGCTCTTATAAGCTTGATTACAAACTCTTTTTTGTCTTTGTGCCATTTGAAAGTCAGTGCATTGTGAAGTAGGATTTCAACTTTTATTTGAATTAAGTTAAAAAAATAGGTTATATTTTTCCTGATATTTTAAAAAAATCACTTACTGTTATAGGATGAAATTTTAAATTGTTTTGCATTTGGGGAAGGCATGATATGCTGTGAGTGTGTAATTCTGTGTCTGAGGTGCTTCACTTTAGGAGGAAGCTTAGCATGGTGGCAGGTGTATAGGAAGTCTCAGGGGTCCTAGGAGCTGGGCAGAGAATGCCAGGATTGGGGGGTGGGTATGTAGGAAGACAAACCTCTGTGTACTGTGCCATGTCCCTCTGGACCAATGCTTACCCCAGGGATGGGAGCAGCAGTCTCTACAAAATTAGAAACTATCTCCAGATCAAATTAGGATCCTTAGAAAACTGTGTCCATTCCTTTGATTAACCATTTTTCATTTTTTGCTACTGTCAGTCTAAACGATGCTTTGTAGTTTTAATCCAAATATTCTGAGATACCAGGAATCCCATGAAAACACCAAGCTCATGATGTGTTTTAGCACAGGGGTATGTCATACCTTACCACATTCCTTGGGGCCACTAAAAGAGAAAGTCTCATCCAGAGTTAGGGGTCTTGGGGACATAACTAGGGATTCTCCTAAAGGTAGTGGTTAGAATAACCAAGGTTCAACCACTTGTCCCTAGAAAATCTAAACCATGCTTGGTCTTTCGTGGATAGAGGGATAGCTACGGCATGATTGATGAAGTCACTGGGCTGTCAGTAATATGTGGGATATTTCTGGATTGCTGATGTCAGTACCTTTTTTCCTGACCCAGGATCAGCTGAACATATCATCGAACATATTCCTTTGCCACAGGAGGACTTAGTATTTTCACCATGCTTTAGGAATTGGCTGAAGCTTAGACAATTGGAGCAAAAGATTCACTTTCTATGGGAGGAAATGGAGGTCAGATTGACAGCAGGGTAGTTGAATCCTTTGACTCTCGGGTGTCCATAGCCCCTGTACCCTCCCCTTAACTCACTACAGCTGATGAAGCATCATCCTGAGCCTGCGTCCAAGTCCGCCCTTCACTGGATGTTCATTCCATGCAATGCCTGATTCAGATACAGGTGTCCTGAGATGCTTACACGCCATGGAAAAGACAGGTGTTCAAATGAACCATTTTATAACTATTCACCGATTGTTCTACGCACCATGTCTGTTTCGATTAGTATGTAAAAAAATAAAAATGCTGGCTTCTATTTTGTAGGCTTCCCAGCTATTCTCAATAGCAGAAAGCTGTCAAGTGGTTGGCTATGTGTGTTTCTATATAGAAATGTTTGGCTTATTAAATTGTATCTTCTGTAATACACTGTGACTTTAAGTAACTCTCCTTTAAAAAAAAATATAGATAGACAGTCTATCTATCTGTATCTGTCTATCTATCTCTATCTATCTATCTATCTATCTATCTATCTATCTATCTATCTATCTATCGAGATATATACACACATATATGTAGACACACATATAGCTATACACATGTGTCCTCATGCACACACTTGGTATGCACAAAGACAAATACAGAACTTTGTATTTTTATCACTATTATTTATAAATAGGAAATGAAGTTACAATCCTTGAAATTATCATGGCAAGCACACAAAGACACAGTGGCTGGCACAGAATTCAATTAACAGATAGCAATCACCCTTGGGTGGCTGTGTGAGGTAGAAATATAGAGGCATACTAATAAGTAATATCTTACAGCCACAGCGTTTATCAGCCGACAGCCAGACACGGGCACAAGTGTGGGCAGACGGCGGGGCTTGAGGATATTTAATAAAAACCAGCTCTCTCCATTTAAGGATTTGTGTTTAATCATTCAGCAACATTTTCAAACATCTTGGCTGGCAAGCTTTTCGAATGGAACTGCTTGGGTCAGAAAATTCAAGGCACTATTTGCTCTCCAGGGTTGAGAGTGATGGGAGGGGTAGAATAGGAGTTTTGGCATAATCAGTCTGTGTTTGTATTTTTAAATGCTTTTCCTTGTCATTTGTTGACCTTTGAGCTACTAAATGTGCATCTGCTGGGTGAATCATGGCTTTATCTAAGGAAACATACAGAAGACATTCATTAATACAGAATAGCCAGATGACTGACTCTCTGTAAAATAACATTTCCTGGTAGCAGCTTAGAACGGCTTATAGCTACATTGTTCTTGAATTTTAGTTAAAGACGAACAAAGATGCTCGAAACTAGAGGCTGTTTTGTTTTATTTTTTTCATATACGTGGAGTTGTTTCTATACTAGGTCGGAGACATTCTTTAAGTGCCTGTCAAGATATTTTGTATTTAGTACAAGCAAAGAGCAAAGGAAGGTTACAAGAAGATTGGAAATGGTGTAGCTTTCCAGAAGGAGAGTGTGAATTTATCAAAAGAACGCGACCCCTAGTATTTGACAAAAAGGAAAATCGTCTTATATTGAAATAAATCAGAAGCCATGTTTATGGTTGCCAAGATTAAAATACTCATCACACAGAAATGGTTCAAGCACATGGTGTCTCTGTTGGCATCTGGGTCACGTGACTTGCCTGGAGGTGTTATGTCCTATTTGCTACAAGCAGATGCCTGGGGGATCTGCCTGCCTAGCAGATGGCTTTGCTGGGAGAGCATCTTCTGCATTTGGTTCCTTGAATCAATCAAACTTTCTGTAAAGCTCTTGGTTCCTCAAAGCAGAGGGCTAAGGGAGGTGAGGATAGATGAGAATAAAAGAGAATAGCCTTGCTTAGAGGGTACAGCTAAGGAAAGCATGAATAGGTTCCACTTTAACTGTAGTTTTCAAGTACTTAGGTCTTTTTGAATGGTTTGCCTGTAAGGTTTAAGCTTTTCTTCTTTTCAAAGTGAAAAAAACGTAAACAATGACGAACAGAAGATATTGTAGAGTTCAGAGATTTACTACTTTAAGCTTTTGGAATTTTAAGCGTGCTGATTTTTTCAGCAATATGAACATGGCACTGTAAGTTTAAGACTGGACAATTGTGTATAGTTTCAACCCTTAGCTCACCAAGAGCCAGGTTCCAAGAGTCAAGGTTGTGCTACTTGCCCTGTGGAGTTCAGTGGCCACTTCCTCATGGGAAGGCCCAAGCGGTTGCCCTTTGTGATTTCCCTGACTACAAAGAAACCTCAAATTTACGCCTGAAAAAGAATCTTCTCTGAAGGAAGTGGGTTATGTCCGTAGGGAGACCCTCAATGCAGTGCCAATATCTTAGCCGACTTCTGTGGTTGTCTCTCCTGTCAGGTAAATGTGGCTGCATGAACCCAGGGTCTAGAAGGATCCATTGTAGCCAAATTTGGAGACAATGGATTGTGCTTCATGCAAACGTTTTACAGAATTTCTTAGACTCGTCATTTACAAAGCAACACAGAATCATGCTGTCAGTATAAAGATTCAATTGGTGAACTTGGGTATTTATGTTTGAGATGAGTATTTAGAAATTTTGTAGAAAAACGGACAAGAGTCTCTGCGCATTCTTTTCCATTTCCTCAGTGTTCATACATTTCCATTATATCAGGAAGTGCATCTTTGCCACAAGTCCTGTGGCAATGGAGCATTTACGAAACTCTTATGACGCTTGAAAAAATAACGACTGATGTGGTCTTCTAAGTTAAGTTATAGAAAACGCATATTATAGACAAAGAAGTGAATGCTTGTTCTTATTAAAGAATTAGGCTCTATTTTAGGAATAATAATATTTTCAGATTCAATGTTGCACAAAGTTGTGTAACCTCAATATTAAAAATCATTACCAAAGACTTCTCTTGAATTAGGAAGTTTTAAGCATGATTTTATCTGTCTCTGTACGTGCTTGACTTGAGCTGTGAACATACAACTCTAAATGGATCAGTTCTCATGAATGAATCATAGTTCACCACACACACACACACACACACACACACACCACACACCACACACACTGACACACACTCACACACTACACACACCACACACCACACACACCACACACACACACACACCACACACACACCACACACACACCACACACACCACACACACACACCACACACACACACACACACTCACTCAGACACACTCACACACACACTCACACACCACATACACCACACACACACACACACCACACACACACACACACACACACACACATAATACTGTAACTGGTCAGGTTAGTAATCCATGTACCCCATGGTTCTACCTAGAAAGTGGTACCAGCATTTTTTTAAATGTGAAAATATGGTTGAACAAGATAACATAAATCTCAAATTTTTGAGAATTAATTATAATTATTTGTTCAAAAATGTTTGGATGGCCATAATAATCGGATTTCTGGGGGATATAGGGGCCAGAAGTAGATGTGGTCTTGAACTCAAGGAGATATAATCTAGCTGAGGTCGTAGAATGAACATCCATGATACAATATCAAACATTTTGAGACATTGTGTAATTAAGTGGAGACCTGTTTGCACTAGCCCTCCGTCCTGTGGGAACTCGGACGAGGAGCGGGCAGAATAGTGGGCCACGGCCAGGCCAAGAGGACCGTGTAGACTCTCAGTGTTCATCAGTCCACTCCTCCATTAGAAAGTCACATTAGGCATTTATGCACATTTTTCTTGACCTTTTTTTTAAAAAAATAAAACTTCAATATTTCTAATTCTTAGTCTATCCAAGTTTGCAAAAGCAGTATGTAATTTGACCTAATTTGCCCTTTTCATTTTCAAGGAGTGTTCCCTAATTCTATTATATTACAACAGAGATTGTTAAATGATGAATGACTCACCCCATCCATGTCTTTCAAGATTTTCTAGACTTCAGACACGTTCTTCAACCTCACATTCCTCATGAATCTAGGTGGGATAAGCAGTGCTGCACCCCAAACTTGAGGGAGCTTCTAAGTGGGGTTTTGTGCAATAAGGCGTCCAAGTGGGCTTTGAATGCAGCATTCTCTTGCTTGAGCTCCAGGGTTGGGACGGAGAGGAAGGAAGGAAGCAAGCATTTAATTCCAGTTCAGTACTGGGAGCTTTATGAAAATGGGGTGACTGGGCACCAGGAAGGAAAGGGGAGGGGGGTAAAGTTATAAACAGAAAAGTAATATCATTAGTGTCAGGGTCCCTAGATGAAATGGATGGAATTACAGAGACAAGTGAAAACTTGTTAGTACAACCTGGTGAAAGGTCACGAGAACTTACAATAATGACAATGGGACTGTGGGAAGGAAATACAGAGTAAAATGCAAGAGAAATTGTGAAAGTGAACTTTGAAGAACTTGGTAACTGACGTGGAGGCTGAGAGAGCAGAGGAGTCCAGAACAAATGTGCTTATGGAAATAGAAGAGAAGGAAGCCAAAGGCACTAACAGAGGATTTGGTAATTGCAAGATCAGTAGTGATTTTCCAGATAGCCGCTACAGTCAAGTGTTGAGGAGGAAATAAGCAGGGGGTAAGAAAGTGGGGGCAGGAGTTTTCTACCAATTTTCAAAGACTTTTGGCCTGGGAAGAATAAAAAAAAGGGAGTAGCAGGATCCAGAGAAGTTCTTTATTCCCCATTAGAATTAAGCGTATCGTGGGCAGAGAGAAAAGCAGTGTAGAAGGGGCTCAAGATGACAGCATGTACCGTTAATGAGCAAGGTCCTGCAGGTAGCGGTTGGGCAGGGGGTTGACCCCTTGTTTCTCAGAGCCAGCCCGTGCTCTACTGATAACTAGGGGTGAGTGCCATTTAGCATGTCTGAGCCCCTGCTTCCTGCTCTGTACACTGGCATAAACATGCCTACTCTGCAAAACCATAACTAAAATGAAATACAAATCGCTGCCTTGTGCTTAGTGAGAATCTGAATAGCAGACGTATGGTAAGTGATGGGGACGAGGACAATGACAATAACGGTGAAAATCTTCATGTAAAAGTGTCGAGGAGCGTTTCTAAGACATACTTTGTACTCAAGACCAGGCAGCGACTCCCATCAAGTCAGAGATAGAAAAGAGACTGTGAGGCAGGAAAAAGGGCTCACTCAGGGTATTACCTGGTATCACGCTCATGTTCCCATTTTACTTATTGTTATCACAGTGTATTAGCATCCTGGATTCTGGGCCTCCTTCTAAGGAGTTTGTGGGGTGAGGACCTGGCTCTTCAGTGGCAAATGTGGCCCATGGCTGAGGGCAGGAGTCAAGGTGGACCTTAATGTGTGGCACCATGAATGGAAGAAAAGCTGGGAAAAAAGTGTGCTCTGAGCAAAACTTTACAACCAAATGGAATGAGCTGAGAGGAGAGAGACAAAAGGGCCACAAACAGAGATCACTCTAGGGAAGTAAGGGTGACTAGAGTCACCTTTGCAGAGGGCACATGATGCATGACCACAGGTGAGAAGGGAGCTGTTCCAGGTGCTGAAACAGTCTGAACAGAGGTGTCAGGGTGGGTGCAAGGATCCCAGACCCATTGCCACCAGCAGCTGCCAGCTTTTACCATCTGTGTTTGGCGTCTGCATTCGAACATACTGAAACAAGCAGAAGGGATAAAAGGTCCTTGTAAAAGAGATCAATGCAGAAAGACACACTTGCCAAAGGACCAACAGCATACAAATAACAAGTGAAAAAGAAAAAGCCTAATTATTAGAGAAAAATTTCCTAGGCACTGGGCCACATGTGATCACTGCTGCAGTCTTCTGTCATTGGGACATGGGTTTTCTTCAACAGGTGTTTGTGAGGAAAGCAGAGTGTGGCATGGACGCCCATCGACAGGCACTGGCTCAATGGCATCTTCGTTCTCTGAGGCGGTCACCTCAGGTGGTCATGTGCATGTGGCCTTACAATTAAATGGGACTCTGAAAAGAAATAACATCCTGGATTTCTTTATTTGCATAAAGAGCTAAAACTTTTCCTAGGAGAAAATTCCCATTTCTTCATGTGTATCAAAGTCAGATGATCTTCAAGGAAAGTTAGTGTATTTAAAATTTTTTAAAAACCATTTACTCCACTTACACCATAGATTCCATCAATTATGCTCCCTTTCCTTTGAACATACATTTTATGGTTGGAAAATTTCCCCTTAGTATTTCTGCTAAGAAAGGCTCCTTGATTGCACAGTGAAGAACATGATTTTCAGCTGTAACACTTGTTTCCTCGCCATCGCTAGCCAGATTTCATTTACAACTTCTCTCCCAGGTTAATATTTACCTACTTGCCTTTTGGTGGTGGTGGTCGGTGGCAAATGCCAGCCTCTTCCTGACTGTCAAATAGTTTCCAGTCAATCTGATGGCCAAAACACGGTTGCAAGAACCTGAATCTAAAACCAAACAAAGAAGGGTGATGAGTAATTAAGAGGGTGCCAGTACAATGATGCAAGACAAGCACAGATTCAGTCGTTAGCTCAGCTCTCAGAGCTGCAAGTTAGCAGCCCAGGAAACCTTTCTGTCTCATCCTAGCCTTGAGCACTGCCGGTAATTTCCTTCAGTGAGCAAACTGCTAGCTATTCTTTCCCGTCCAGCAAACATGCTAGATCGTAGGTCAGACCTGCCTGATCACCCCAGAAGTTCAGTTCTCCCTCTTCCGTGGCCTCACAGCTCTTCGCTCATCTCTCCAAAGGCATTTATCATATAGAATTGGCTGTTACCTTGTGTCTCCATCACTGGACTCTCTGCATTAGGACAAGGGTTGTCACTTCTCAATGTATTCACAGTTCCTACTATAAATAGTTAATCTGGAATAGTAGTTAGTATATTAATGTATGTGTGTGTGTGCGTGCATACGCGTGTGCCAAGTAACGGTTATATCACCTGGTAACAACGTGTCTTGCACGGGAACAATATGTAATACCAAAGGCATCAAGGCTCTAAAAATTGTTGTTTTAGCTGTTGGGGAGGCAGATGTGATTATATGCTCTTGGTGGATAATTTAAATCATATAG
The DNA here is from genome assembly GCF_057876585.1 of Rhinolophus sinicus. NCBI lineage: Eukaryota > Metazoa > Chordata > Mammalia > Chiroptera > Rhinolophidae > Rhinolophus > Rhinolophus sinicus. The sequence goes on along the minus strand of NC_142502.1, from coordinate 4,090,560 downwards.
TGGTTTATTGGTCCTTGAGGACTTCAGGTCCGTTTCCTCACTTTATTGTCAGGTTATGCAATTGAATTGTAGGAAGTTTAAAACTCATGTCTGCAGCCGTAAGTGGTGATGTCAGATGTGTGTGTACAGGGGTAACGCATTTATTCTAACCCCAGATATTCTTCCTTTTATACAGAAATCCTTTAATTAAACCATTAGAAAGTCCTAGCTAATGTATTCCTTAGTCTCACCTCCAAAATCTTGGTTAGACATTGGCCAACCAGAGAATGAATGAATAGACCTATCTACTGCCATTAAGACAAGGTTCAGTCAAGAACCCTGCTGTTAAGAACCATTTCCGGCAGTTCCCATCTCCCCCACTGCTGTCTGTGGAGGAGGCCTGAGGTCCTGAAAACTTTCTCCAGCCTAAGGACACCAAAGACTGCACCTGGCTCACTGAGTCCTGGAAAGGCAGACAATATCTTGCTGCTGCAGAGAAGAGAAACTCCCAGAAGCCATATGCCCCACCCCCCGCCTGGCCAAGAGGACAGACCCCAGAATGAGGATGGGCGTCTGGGCAGTTTGTGCAACATAAGTGGGGTCTCCTGCCTAGTGAAGCTGCTGGGGATACAGGGACACCCCAGAACATCTGCAGCGCCCTCAGAGAGAGTGACTTCTTGCACATATTGGCCCTGGAAGACCAGCCTGAAGTAGCCCACTGTTGGATGGGATTCCCAAATCTGAATGACCCACAGCTCCTCCTTTCCCCAGCCTCTCAATCAAGAATCATACTCACAGAGCCCTCACCAGTTTATCAGAAAATGCCAGCGTCTCGTGTTCTTCCAGCCTCTACCCAGTCTGGATACCCCACCCTTTGGCTATACATTCAGTTATAAACTCACCCTTGCCCCAACTACATTGCCATTGAGTCTTCCCATCGCATACATTCCTCATCAGCCTCATGCTGGCTCCGAGCTGTACGCCTTCCATGGGCTTCTCTCCCTGTCCTGGTCATCCTCCTTGAGTGGTGAGTGTTGGGTCCCTGCAGTGCATTCTGTGCAGTGCTCAGCCCTGCCTTCCTAGCTCTGGTGGCTCACCTCAGCTGGGGCTGCCGGCTTATGTCACGATTGTGAAGACGCATGCAAAGCGTTCCCAACAGGGAGTGTACACCTACAATGACTGTTCTTCCCAGATTGCAGACTTGTGTTGCCAACCTTCAGCATTCCGTTACTGAGGTATACTCCACGTTGTTCCACGCAGATTGAAGGCACCATGTTGGAGCATGGATTGCAACAACAATGAGGGCGAATGACCCTTCTCCACAGCTTTTTACAGGGAAGAAAGGCGAGCCCACGACAGACCGTTTTCTAATTGCGTTTTCATCTCTTTCCGTCTTTTAGCTAACTGGTCGCTTTTGCTTTCCTTGTTTGCTTTCTGAGGCTTTTGTTCTTGTGTCATGAGTCTCCAAATCCTAGCTACTCTTCTCCAAGTGGTTAACAAGCGTGATCTCATTTAAGCCTCAAAACCACTTCGTGATATGGGTAGTGGGTTCAGTTGTCTCCATTTCAAAGATGAGAAACTGAAAATCAGAGAGATTAATGTTCTTTCCTGAGGTCACACAGTGAGTAGGAGGGGGAGAAGTGACTCTCCTGCTGATGCGTCACATCCCACATGTACCACTCTGTAGAGGGACAGTGTCTGGAGGGGAGGGACATTTGAGTGGAGGTGGCAAGAGTACCTTGCAGGAGCCAGGATAACTGCAAAAAACCACTCAGGCACTTGCGGACTCGATGAGTGAGCTGGACACACCCCCATCATCTCTAGGAGGGACAACAGTGACCCATGATGCCAAGTCGGTCCAGGACATGGTCTCAGGGCAAACTTCTGCAGTTTGGGGACGTCCTGCTCTGAAATGGCCCTGGGTAAGGGTTCTATAAAACTGCAAAGTCACGGGCTGCTTAGAAAGACCCGCCGGCCACACAGATGGAAGGAGGAGAAAGCCTCTGCCTTGTGAATCCAGAATTTTGTTTTCAATGAGCAAATGGAAATTTGGGGATTTTAATGCCGGTTTTCTAGGCTTTGTTAATATTATTCACAAGTCAAATAGTCTGCCACAGTTATTGAGTGTAAGTGAAATTCCAAAATGTCCACTGCTTTTTCAAAGACCATAATTAAATTGGACTTTCCAAAGAAATGGCCTTTTGTTGGGCACTGCTGTTAGAGAAAAAGGGTTTCGACAATTTGCTTTTCTCCTGTGGGAAAGATGCGAGGGGCTCTTTTTTATTGGATGAACATCCGTTTTAGTTAACCACAGTAGTGCCGGGTAATAGTTGTATTACCTGGTAACAATGTGTCATGCATGGTAACAAAAGGTTTGTTTTAGATACTGGGGAGGCAGATATGATTATAAGCTCTTGGTGAATGATTTAAATGATATAGTGGTTTATTGATCATTGAGGACTTCTGGGTCCATTTACTGATAATGTGATGAAATAAATTATTTTTTAAAGTTTCTCCACTTGTTGATAAGGACAGCTCACTCAGCTTTCCTAATCATTTTTGTTTCCGGAGGGAAGGGTGTAGGCCAGCCCATACAATATGTAACAATATTACCGCCCTTGAATAATACGGTATCCTTGGTCTCCAGGACAAGTCATATGGAAACAAAACTCGTTTTCATTAGGTGAAATGTGCATTTGCTTCCTAGGTTACTCCGACAATAACATCAGCAAATACGGTGGGTGACCCGCCTGGTCAAGCCTCGCACCCCCGATAAGGTCACATTTCTGTGGATTACAGAATTTCCACAGCATACAGTGGTGTGGCTTATTCAATAATGCTGACAGAAAGAGTCGAGAAGAGAAAAAGAAAGAGAACAGAATTAGGTGGTTTTGTTGATGCCAGCTTTTCATCCTCAGCGGAAAATGGGTCCGGCCTCACTCAGCCCTTTGTTTCAAATGTATCCGTGTGGCCTTCTCTTCTCCACGCGGTGGCTGCCCTCTGCCAAGTCTCTGTGGCCAACGCCTTCCTTGGGAACACGCTGTAACTGTCAGTCCTGTGTTGCCAATGTCACGGAGCTTTGCCCAGCAAAGCCCTGAATGGTGTCTTTGTAACAGCCTGGGAGACATTTACTGCTAAGAGGACCGCATTACCAAAGAATGTCTTTAAAGAGAGGAAAATGAAATGACCAATAAAAAAGGAATCTTCACAAGTTCCTATTGTATCTTTTAAAAAGAAGTGCTGATGTATTTAGGTCTAACTCCTCGGGCCTGCGGGGAGTTGCCAAGTGCCCTCCCCCGCCCCTCCCCTTGCCTGGGAGCCAAAGCTGGAATCTAAGCCCAAATTAATGAATCTACTTCTAAGTTGAGGAAGGAACAAGTAAACCACAGCTGTGAGCCTCAGGTCACAGGGGATTTCTGTTTCAAACTCAGCCAGTATAGAGCCTCTGAAATTATTTGATTTGGGAACAGGATACAAAATTGATAATATCTGATTTGTAGATTAGCTCTGGAGGGGGAAATACTAATTTCAAATATCATTCATCTTCCTTTTCATCTAGTCTCTTCAAGCTGTAATGAAATTAACTGAGGACTGAGTCCAGCTTGAGGAAATCTCAAAGGAGTTTGCACATTGAGCTGGCAAATTAATCTGTGAACAGCTCACGGTTCAGCATTTATTTAGTCAATATTCAGTGAATAATAAAGGTTCAAAGGCACATTTTTTAATTTGTCCATTTATTCGTTGCGATGTTTTCAATCAAGGCTACACCTTGAGATTTATTTCTCATTTCCAAAATCATGAATTTTCAACCCAATTGCATTTTTTTTTTCTGACTAAAATCTGAACTATTCAAGTCAATGTATTTACAAGTTAAACTTAGCAGAATGATTTGGAAGGAGAATTAGAACAAGAGATAAGAAATATGTTCACTTCAGTGGAGGAGTTTATCATGGAATGCTCCCAAAGGGTTATGTAATTAATGTAATATAAGCTATTATGCAACAAACAGAGATGTAAGCTATTGAAATTATGCATAAAATAGGATTTTAGAATCTGAAGATCATTAAAAATTTCTGGTGTTTGGGTATATTACATATTGGATAGAATCATTGCATTTTATGTCATCCAAACATTCTTGTGAGGACAATGGATCTTATCAGTTTTTCAATTTATTCTGTAGATGAGGAGGCCATGCCGTGTAATATTTATTGCGTGGAATTAGAAACCAGTCCAATGGGCCTGAACCCCAGTGCCTTCACTTATCATCCGTGTGAACTTGGGCAAATCGCTTGAACTCATTGAGCCTCAGTCTCTCACCTGCATAGCAGGATGATAACAAATGCACGACAGGGAAATTGCCGGGATTAAAGGACAATACGTGTAAATTGACTAGAGCAGGGGCGGGACTCCGAAAGCTGTATATGAGGAGCTGAGGTTGTGATGGACACTTGGTCTGGTTGTCAGGGACCCTGGCTGTGCACCGCCGTCCGTCCTAGGCTTCAGAAATGGGTGAATGGGTGAGACTGAGTTACCACCTCCAAGGAGCCCACATTAGAGTAGAGCAGGAAGGCGTGCCAACAATTAAAAATAAACAGCGTTAGAAATTCCACGATAGAATTGCAAATGAAACACATCATGGGAAAATTTTGCCTGGCAAGGCAAAGGAAGACACCACAGAAGAGGAAGGAAAGCCAGGCTCCTGTGCACGGCGAGACACAATTACTTTTCCATTCGCACGTGTTGAGAAAAATAGGTGGCAATTACTCACTCATATTTGGCAAATAAGAAATGGCTGAGTGAATGAACAAATCAATGAGAAAGTGGATGAATGGAATCACAAACAGATTTGCACTAGTACAAGCAAAGAGAAGTGTGTGTGCGGGGGGGTGGCTCATCGGCTGGTTTCTGGGAGAATTACCATGATTACGGTTAAAGAAAACACATTTACCTCTAATCTATCCTAGATCAGAAGTTTAGAGCTGGAGGAGATATTAGAGATAATTTCAACCAAAATTAAGGGCCCAAAGAAGTCTAAGATCAAAGAATTCAACGTTCTTGGTGCTATGTGATGTGGTCTCTGTGTTTCTCTGCCGGAATAGTTCCAATGGGAGAAATCAGGTGCCCTGGGTCAGGAAGGTTAAAAAAGGAAAGAGAAAAGAAACGACTGGGGTGCATGAACGGCAAGGTGTTCTAACAGACCGAAGAGAAAGGATGCTTGAAAAGAGAGGCTGTTTTTAAGCCCATGTTCTGAAATGACACCCATCATGAATCACTCAGAATGCCCTGCTTTTATGAGTAATGAACAGAAGTTTCTTCTGTGTTCTGTTCTTAGAGCTGTATCTTCAGATGACCTCCATTCTGGGAAGGATAAAGGGACAAACCTGCCCCTGACCTTTAGGTTTCCATTTGATTTAGGATACTGGCGCCCTCCGCTGATGACGGAGCACGTGGAATATCCTGTGTACTCTTGGAGAGGCCCTGTGAATGCTGACAATGTATGAAATGCCTCCTGGGTGGGAGGAGGTGGAAGAGAGGGCAAAGGCACGTGTTCACTGGCACAGCAGGGCAAGTCGTGCGACAGGGCTTCCCTCCAGGCCCTTGGGTTTTGGTGGGATGCTGCAAGCTGAGAATTTTAGAGGCAGGAGTCAGGACCGCCCTGTGGAGCAGCTGCCACTCTGCCCCTTCGGGAGGGATCTCCAGCCTAGAAAGACCTACAGAGAGCGCTGAGATCTGGTGGGGTTGCCTACCTCATCGTGTGCCCACAGGATATAAACCAAACTGAATAGATATGACTCTCACCTCATCCATAGCATTATGATCACACGAGAGAAAAGTCATCCTAACACTGAAAAAGAGGGAGACATTTCATGAAAAAAATAAGACTATCTTATGACTACATTTAGCTTTAAAAGAAAACACTGTGCCTATTTTCTCATTTCGCCATGAGCCAGTGAAGTCTTTGGCAAGGATCAACTGTGGTTCCCAAAACAGTTTTTGTGTCTGATTTCAGGACCCAAATTTGAGATGCAAGAAGAGCCCTCTGTTTCCTCAGCCTGACTATCAATAGTAATTAGAGCCAATAGCAAGTGTTCAGGCCGGAAGACCCCATCACTCCCCGGACACATGAGCCTCTCTTCCTTCTTTTCTCACTTCCCTGAAAACATCTCTGTGTGTTCACATTACTGCTGAATCTTAGAAACAGGCCTGCCCTCCCACTGGCATGTGCCTTGGCCTTGGGTCCCCAGCTGAGGCAGGGTAAGTCACTGAGGTGGCCTGTCGTGGCTCCCAGGACGCCTGTTTGTAAATGCTAAGCAGTGCTGAATCTTACTTCTTTCCACGTTAGCTCCCAAATGTACAGTTGACATTAGATTCACACCAGCCAGTGTGTCGGACTTTTATCAGCAGCTTCCTGGCTGTGGGATTTGTGTTGCCATCTGCATGTGGCTTTGCAGGGGGATGTGAGCCGACCTCCAGACATTCAGGCTGCTCGCTGCCTTTCCCGTGGCCGTGAGAGGAGGGCATGAGACTCCCTCTTTTGTTCACATGCGATTATTTTCTCTTCATCCTTTGTGAATTACTTAAATTGTATCCTCAACTTCTTACTTAGCTCCCTGATTTGAGGGTTATTAGGGTTGGAACAACAATGCCCTTTGACAATCAATTGAATTGTTACCTAGGGGGACCTGGATCCCTAAATGTCGCCTCCCGATGTAGGACAATTCGGTTCCACACATGTGGCCTCCTTGGTTTGCCTTCAGGACACTGAATGCTCTTTTTTTTTTTTTTAATTAAATTTATTGGGGTGACAATTGTTAGTAAAATTACATAGATTTCAGGTGTACAATTCTGTATTACATCATCTATAAATCCCATTGTGTGTTCATCACCCAGAGTCAGTTCTTCCATCACCATATATTTGATCCCCCTTACCCTCATCTCCCACCCCCCACCCCCATACAGTGTGAGGTGACAGTGATTAGAGAAAAACGTGTTCGTGAGCGGCACTTACAGTATGAACGGCTTTGATCAGCGGTGTCATTTCTGTGCACGTAGCCTCAGTGATACAATTAGGTTTTTTGTTTGGTTTTTGAAGAACCTGTTCAAGAACATACTTGAAACGTGTAAGTGGATGCATTGAAATATAGTTATTTTTCAGCCTTTGCTCTTTGAGGCAGGCATAGTGTAGAGGCCACAAACTACTGAATCGATGAACAAATGTCTGCTAGTGTCTTGCATTAAGTCAGAGCCTATTCATAAGGCACATGGACACTCCCAATGGCACCCCTAACTTGGAAAGGGACAGCCCAGTACTGAAAATGCTGTCACAACCATGAGCCCCACGGCAGCCGTTTCCACGAGCTCCTCCAGGGAGCTTGGATTACATGGTGAAAAAGAAGGCACGTGCAGCTGGCCCCATATAGAATGAGGGGAACTCTATACTCACAGGACATGTCTGGAGTCATGAAAACAGAAGGACGTCTCCTCCTACGTGACGTGTCTCAGGGCATTTACTTATTCATTCTTTTTATCCAATAAGCATTTCTCAAGCACCTACCACTTACTGAGTTCTACGGACACAAAGATAAAAGAGAGTTCCTATCTTCAAGTCTACTGAGAGGGCAAGAACACAGACTAATTACATAATCTTGTAAGTACTTTACCTGTTTCCCCGAAAATAAGACCTAGCCAGACAATCAGCTCTAATGCATCTTTTGGAGCAAAAATTAATGTAAGACCTAGTCTTATTTTACTGTAATATAAGATCGGGTAATATAATATAATATAATATAATATAATATAATATAATATAATATAATATAATATAATATAATATAATATATAAAATATAATATATAACATAACATAATATAATATAATACAATCCCACCCCCCGAACTAAAGACACTGCTCATAAGTTCAAGTTCAAAAAGCGTTGCAGGACTTGGTCTACATGTGTATTTTCAATTTACTTTTCTTTCTTTCTCTTTCCTGCCAGACTTGGTTTGCTTTGGGTGGAGTCTTGTTATAGATGCATCACCTTCCTAGTCTGAGACAGACCCAACTACATGCTAAAGACACAGCTGCCCCTGCAAACCTTTCAGGTGCTGGCTACCTCTCCCGCGATGCATTCCCCAGGGCCTGGAGGTGGGGACGGGGGCCCTTCTTGCACTTTCCGGACCTCTGTCTGTCTGTCTTCCATAAATGAACAAGCAGAACCAAGCAGATGACCCCATCAGCATCCCTGAAGCACATGCCCTCCGATTTCTCTAAATGCCACCCGTCCTAGTTGAAATCATCTACCATTCTCCTGGGCAGTGCCAGAGTTTAGCACTACGTCTCTCTCTCTGCACCATTCCTGGTGACTTTCATATCCAGGTAACGGAGCACCAAATGCTTGCCCCACTCTTCCTTAATTCCCTCACTTCTAATAGAAACTTTTGTCCTCTACTTCTTCCGTCCACTTCCATGACCATCTCCCAGTACTTATTACCAATAACCACACCCCATACAAAATTTTTCATTAAAGCATTCTCTGACTCAACCTTTTATCGTTTCAGGTCACTTTCTCTGGTACTTCTACGTGATGCCATTTAAACTAAGACCTTTAATTCATGTATCCTATCCCTTTTCAATGTCTGTCCTGCTTTATCTCCTATTTCCTTGGTCACCCAGCTTAGATTTCATGGTCCATTACTATGGTGACTCCCTTGATACATCCTCAGGGCCCTTCTTCTTCTGTCACTCTATTGTCCTCTCCAAGTAAGACCACCATTTTGGTTAAATCCAGTCTCTATTACCTGTGTGTCCATATTTGACTAGCTGAATGTCACCCAGGAAAAAATACCTAATGATTGTTTTGTTGGTGGGATGATTGTATCACTTCAAATTTCTTACCACAAACAAACACTAAGTGAGTTTTTTTCAGCGATGGCTGGTAATACCAGTACATCTCCCAGTTCAATTCATTCACCTGCTCCCCTAAAAGTCCATTCTGTACTTGTCTCTCTCTCCTTAAGTACTCAGTGGTCCCTCAGTCATTCTCACTCTCAGTTGAGGAACTTACTTCTTTTCACTGAAATAAAAAATGGAAGTAATGTATAGGGAAGTTGCTTATGTTTTCATCACAAAGATGCCCCTGGAAATTATGTGCTAAGAGCTTGTTTTATCATCACACTTGCTTAGAATCTAACCAGTGACTTAGCCACACTCCTAGGAGCCGTCTTTGTGCCTCTTTCTCTTGTCATCCACATTCATCCAGAAGATTAAGATCAGTAAACACTCATGACTCTACCTTAAAAATATACTTTCATATCAAACACCTTCCACCTTCTACTCTCCACCCAATCCAAGCACCTTCATGTCTCACGGAGCCATCGTTACCATATGAGTTAGTCGGAATTAGAATTGCCTGACGTACACCCCAAAACACCAGTGGTTTAAACAAAACAGAGGCTCATTCCTTCCCCCAGGATTCCAGAGGCAAGGCATCCTTCCACCTTCCTGCTGTGCCATCCTAGACTCACCCCAACGTTCATCCCTGTCTGGCCATCATGTTCACACCCCTGACCATAGCGGGAGGAACCAGGAAGGCAAACAGGACTCATGCTACACACCAGCCTGCCTCTCTAGCAAATCCACACCTTGAGATTACACCTCCCAGGCAGTTCCTACCTAAAGGATGGCAAATAAATATAGCTTTGTCACACAGCTCTGTGGATGGATACCCTGGACACCACAAAACGAACCAGTGGGTCCTAGAGCAAATTAAGCCTGAAACATTGCCGGAGGCAAAAATGACCAAACGGAAGCTATCTTACTTAGGGCGTATCAGAGAGCAGGGCTCCTTGGAAAAGACAAGAATGCTGGGAAAACAGAAGGCAGCAGGAAAAGAGGAAGACAACATGAGTTGGGTGGACTCCATAAAGAAGTCATAGGCTGAGTGTACAGGAGCTGAGCAGGGCTGTGAGGACAGGACACTGGGGACGTCACTCATTCACAGGGTCACAAGGGGTCGGAGCCGACTCAACAGCACATAACCCACAGGTAGTTACATCATTGTCCAGAAAAAAAAAGAAAAACAAAGCTGAATTCTTTTACTAAGTAAGAAACAGAGAAGAGATGTGGGAAGGCATTAGCCATGCTTGACATGTTTCTGTGTTTACCTGGCTGCTTCTATTCATGACCTTCACCAATCCATTCTCCACAGCAGCCAGTGTGCTATCTTAACTCACAAAGCAACACCACCTTTACTCCCCCATTTACATTACTAAGGAGCTTCCCACTGCACTTCATATAAAATCTAAGGTTCTTACTGCATTCTTCAAGGCCTGGCCCCCAGTAACCCCCTATTTCGTCTTCTCTGTTGTTCTCCTTGCTCACTGCTTTCTAGCCACACTGTCTCTAAGACACACCAGGCTCACCCCACATCTGATCTCTGCACCTGCTGATTTTCTACCCAGAACAATCCTTCCACACACTTTCTCATTGTCCTTCTCTTTAGTTGCAATGCTACTAATCTCTTAGCTCCTCTAAGAGGACCGCCATACTCCTGCCACGCTGTGAGCCCCACTCTCTCCTCCATGTTTCCGTAACGCCACATGCAGTAGTTTCTTCATCTCATCGGAATTCAGATGTTTCCATTCGTTTATGCATTATCGTCTGTCACCTGCACTGTCTGGGTGGCTCCATTAAGGCAGGAATCCCACCTGTCTTGTTCACCATCATATCCGCAGTTCCTATAATAGTGCCGGATGGAGTATAGAAGGATCTAAACACAAAAAAGCAAAAAAAAAAAAAAAAATCTTTTTTTTGAATTAAAGAATACTTCCAATGTGAGGTGTTGGTTTTGCTTTATTTGTAAAATCTAAAAAGTTTATTAAAAAATATCTCTGTAATTTAGGACAAACTTCAATGATGTATGACAGTGTTTACAACCAAGTACACATGGCGACTGAAAACTTTCCAAATGTCAGTTCATTGAATGTCTTTCCTTGCAGAAGTGAAGCTTACCGTACGAACAGGTGAGAGGCGGACCATGGCCGTGTATTTACTTATATGTTGATTTTCTGGAAGTCATCAGAAACAATATAATGAGTAATTTGAAGTGTTCTGTTGAATGCATATTAACAGAACACATATTTTGCATTTAAATTATGAATTGCGTTCCATTTTATTTAGCTATGTAGCTAGTTTTCCTATGTGATGATATTTAACTGGGCATTTTACATTTGCACAAAAGACTTTTTAAAATACAAGAACTGTTGAAATAAATTGTTATTTAGTGCTATTTTTTTTTAATACCTCAACTGAGTATGTAGTCAGGGAGGTTGAGCAAAATTTAATGCAGGCCGAAAAAAAAAATTTGACAATAAATGTGCTCTTAAACTCCTTAGATTACTGTTACCTAACAAATTGGATAGCAGACAAGAACACGAAAACTAATACTGAGTCTGAGTCCAGAGTAAGTTTATGTAAAATCGTTGACCCTGATCCAAGGATCGACCTCTTTAACACAATCAATGCAGGTGCAATCAGATAAGAACATTCTACTGTTTTATTAAAGTGCATCTAATTCAAAACTCAATAACCCTCACACATCCTTAATCAGGGAAGACATCCTGGGAGGTGTTTACATGAATGATCTTAAAACTCTGGCATTTGGCTTGTTAGCAAGACTTTCTACAAATAGATATTTGAGGGTCCTGTTTATTCTTCCCCTCACAGAATTCTTTTCATCCACCTCTTTAGTTTTAACTATTGCCTCCTCCTGAATCAGAAAAGAATTCTTGGCGTTTTCGTGCCTGAGGATTCTCAGGGGCGGTGTTGACACGCTGATCTCCGTCCCAGGGAGCTGGACAGACTGGGAGGAGAGAGGGAGGGTGTCCGTGTCGGAGCCTGGAGCTGCCAACACATCCTGCTCCCTCCAGCCTCCCAGTCGCAGCGCCTTGGGACAATTGCTGCCGGAATTTTGTAGCCAGGAGACAATTATCTTGTTTCCAGAAATAATTTTAACTGAAACGAGTGGAACCCAAGAAGGCAGAGTGACTCCGAAGTGCAGCCTCGGGAGTGGGGTGGGGTGGGGGGGGCACTGCTTATTTATTCTGGGTTCTGGGGACGGGTGAGCCTCAGAGAGCTGCAACGGGTGAGGAGTTGTCATTTGGAGCCTTGACTTATCTTTGTTTCGTTAACCCGAACTCTACTGAAAATAGACTGACAATATTCAAGGATAATGTATTTTCCTAAACACTTTCTCTCAGCCAGATCAGCTCTGTGCTAATTCCTACCCACCGCCACCTGTGCTGGCAAGAGGCAGGTAGGAGGTGCATGCAACCCCCCCTCCCCCCCCCCTGCAGGGAGCACTCCTCCCAGGGCCCAGGCCTCACCCCAGGGTGGCTGCCAGAGGCACCACTTTCCCTTCGCAGATAAAGGACAGTGCGTTCCTATTAGAAAGCCTCACCCCAGGCGCCTTTGACTTTTATCAGGGTCAAGAGCAGTGATGCCAACATTTCCCCCCAAACACAAGAACTCTCCTTTGGACAGTTTGTTTATCTGCCTGCTTTACTTTGATTTCCTCATTCTCTCTCCCGGCAGGTGGGGAGAGAACCTGATGTCTGATCAGAATCACACATGGTAGTTAGGAGACTTCTTCATTAGGGCTTGCTCAGTTTTATTGCACACGTTCTTTTCCTGGGTCTTCCTTTGAACAGTCTCATTCATTCTCTCTCTCTCTCTCTCTCTCTCTCTCTCTCTCTCTCTCTCTCTCTCTCTCTCTCTCTCTCCCCCATTAATGTATGCAGGATAATTACTCAAAAATCTAAGTTATCTGGGCCGGCCTGGTGGCTCAGGCAGTTACAGCTCCATGCTCCTAACTCCTAAGGCTGCCAGTTCGATTCCCACATGGGCCAGTGGGCTCTCAACCACAACGTTGCCAGTTCTATTCCTCAACTCCTGCAAGGGATGGTGGGCTGCGCCCCCTGCAACTAGAAATGGCAACTGGACCTGGAGCTGAGCTGCGCCCTCCACAACTAAGACTGAAAGGACAACAACTTGACTTGGAAAAAGGTCCTGGAAGTACACACTGTTCCCCAATAAAGTCCTGTTCCCCTTCCCCAATAATAAAAGAAAAATCTAAGTTATCAGTGTCATTGAAAACTAAGTGGGACTTCTGAGTGTGGATAAGGATTTGAGACTCATCTACCCTCACAAATAACAATAGTGATACTTTAAAAAATGGCTAATATTTATACATGCATTTTTCTTAGCACTGTGCATATATCAACTAATTTAACCCTCACATTGACCTCATATAAAGAGATACTGTTATTACCCCCATTTTAAAGATGAGGAAACTGAGGCAGAGATTTTAAATTACTTGATAGAGCAGTTTGGCCCCAGAATTGGTGTTGTTAATTACACTATAATGGAAGTTGAATATGTGAGAGTAGAAGGGATTGATTTCTGAGAGAAAGGTAGAGAAGAAGAACCGGGAGGATGGAGTTGCGGAGAATACTTACATTTATGATTCCTTCTAAGGCTGTGAAGAAAACCGATTCACATCCATGAGGTGGGCAAGAAGGGGTGGGGCTTGGTGGAAAAGGGGTGGGATTTGGTGGGGAAAGGGGTGGGGCTTGGTGGAAAAGGGGTGGGGCTTGGTGGAAAAGGGGTGGGGCTTGGTGGAAAGGGGGTGGGGCTTGGTGGAAAAGGGGAGAGGCGGCGGGAGGAAGGAAAGCGTGGCAGAAGAAGGGAAGAGTGTGGGGGTATCTTGCTGGGCCTGAAGGTCCCGCTTCCGCCTCCATTTGCCCCTGCATCCTGAGATTAAGGATTCGCAGGGGCAAGGCCCCAGCGCCACCTCTGCTTCCCCACCAGCTCCCAAGTCCCCATCCAGAGCCCCTGTGCACAGCTGTGCCGAGTGCTAGGGGACCAGCCAGCACGAGGCTCTCTTCCGCCCAGGAGGCCGTGAGAACCACCATGCAGCAGGCCGACATCGCAGGTTTCTACTAGCTGGTACACGAACTCGCGCTGCATGCTTCCTTTCTGTCATTCATAACTGGATGTTCGCAGGCGACGAGCACGTTTCCATGGGGTAGGAAGTTGAAAAAGACCCGATTCCTTCTCAGGGTATTTGGAATCCAGTGTGAGAGTCTGGAATATTCAGCTCCTAATGGACCATAGCAATATCGTGGAAATGATTCACCACCCCACTAATCATTAGGCTGAGGCTGACAAAAGTATGCCATGTTCCAATTTTCAAATTGTCTCTGTAAATTAAGATAAACACACCCAGAATGCACAGGAGAGAGATACAGTGCAGGGCATTAAATGCCCAGAAATGCCAAGGATATTCTAACTTTATAACCAAGAGCTCATTGTGGGAGTGGGGCAGGGCTGGAATGTCCTCTGTCCCAGCCTAGACACCCCACTACCCGCCACCCCATGCCACCCCTCCGGCCCCCAAATTGTTCATATTGGACAAATCTTTGATACCTGGCAGCCTTCCTTATAATGCTTTGGAGGCTTTTTAAACACTGTAATTGATTTCTAAGAAATCATAAAAAAGGTTCATGACAATGGTGGGAAACATGATTTTATAACTCCTGTTCATGAGCAAGGTTCCCTTCTCGAGGGGAATGATGGCTGAAATCCTTTGGTGGTGAGACATGCAAGAGCCCACGTAGGGACTAAAACTTGTTTGAAGAGCATATTGTCAGGGAGTTGACAGGGTTTACCTAGTGAGATGGGAAAGCTCAGGTGCACAGATTTAGCTTTGTCCTGTGGGGAATGGAAATCTATTTTTAATCAGTGCTATAGCATAGAAGTATGGTGTGCATGCATGCCACGAGCCCTGGCAGCTGGATAGGGGCTGGCAGTTTGTCATCCGCTACCAGGTCTAATGAAGAACAAATCCTCAGCTGAAAAAGATCTGGACAAAATAATAGTAGCTAACACTTACTTGCTCGGTGACATGTGCTTCACTTAAATTAATATTTTTCTCCTCACGCCAGACCTGTGAGGTTCTGTAATTATCCATGAGGTAACTAAGGATCGGAGGGTAAGAAAACTTTCCAAAGGTCCCAAGGCTGTGGCGGGACCTGGTTTGGACATAGACTCCAGCGTCCTAGTGAATTTACTCTCTAAGTCCGCTCCATCATCTCCTTGTCAAGCTGCTAGCGTCCTGTAAAGGAACCCCACAAAATCTCCCTATTTACAAAACACAACTACAGACGGTCAACTCCATGAGTCAGACCCTGTCTGGATTGGTCCCCTCTGATCCCAGCTCCTAGCTGAGAGCCTGCCCTATAATCAATAATCAATATTGGTTGAATGAATGAATGAATGAATGAATGAATGAATGGGTGATGAATGAATGAAAGGAGGGAAACTTACTAAATCTTACTGAGTCGATTTTTGACGAAAATGGTTGGCAAAGGTGTCCAGGAATTTGGGAACTAGGGCTTTTGGAGAAGGGCCTCTATTTACCAAGCAGGCTGCCTTTTAGCAAAGTCTAAGGTTGCCTGCGGAGTTGAAGCAATTATCTAAAGTGGTTCCCTCATGACCAGGGAGACCTTTCTTCTCCATGCTCAGCGTCCTTGTGGGGAAACACTGAATTCCTAGCAACATTTTAATTGCAAGTGGGAAAAAATAGCAAATTAAGCAGGGTCTCGTTGTGTGAACACTTCAATTATAAGGCGAAAAGAAGTACTAAATGAGGACATAGTAGTAATGAATAAACTGCGTAACAATCGAATGATAGAGGCTCAGTACTGTTTTGTTTAATAACTGTTTGTTGAATTGGATTGAAATGGGTCCGTATTTCAGTTTTAGCTCTGTGCTTTGGGTGTTCTGATTACCCGAGGAACCCTGCACTCAGCGTTTTGGGGGTCGGCAAACCAAAGCAGGTCTGAATGATTTCATTATCTTGCAGTTGCTGCAAGAACCCTCTCCTATTTTGAAGGCCCCACTTCTGCTTCTGAAATTCCAGTTTCTACCTCATTATGTGGTGGTGATGTGTTGTTTCCTGAGGAGGGCAGCTTTTTTGTCTCAGGGGGGACACCTCATTTTTGGAGAGGTCAAATGCCCGTGCTTAAGAACACGGATTTAGACAGCAAGTGTCTCATTAAAATCCTGCACGTCTTCGTAAGAAGCACTGAACTCCTTTCTGGGGAGGAGGTGGGTGTAGGACCGCACTGTACGTCTTTAGACTTTCCACGCTGTGCATGATGGGACGCAGCCGGCTCCTGGGAGTGACCTTGGCTTAGAAACTCCTCTCCCCTAGTCCCTGCTTTCTGCAGACTTGGTTGTCACAAGGTGTGTGACAACCTTGTGACATACGCCTTGGGGGTTGGGGGGTGGGGGCAGTGAGAAGTCCCTATGGGTCTCACTTTGAGTTTAGAATGGCCAGAGCTTGTCGCAGGTAATCGCCTGAATGTGCGCAAAGTTGGCTTACCCTTATTCCTAATTGAGGAAATAGCCGTTACTACTCTTTATCAGATGGCTGTTATGTACAACATATTAGGCAGAACCACAGGGGCGATAGGGAGGGGCAGGCATAGTACCCGAAAGAAGCAGAATTTGTAAAAAAAAAAAAAAAAAGTATGAGGAGCTTCATTTCTTCCTGACAGCTAATGACACAAAGAGAAACACACGTTCTGCATGTGCAGTGTGTGTCTAAATATGCACAATCTCTCAGGGGTTCCCTTGGTCTGAGAGGAGCATACATATCTGACTGTGGTTAAGTGGTGTAAGGTTTGCTTTATTTAATCTCTATGGGGACTATGGCAAAGCAGATTTATAAAATCATAAGTTGGAGAATTTTCTTTTATTAGAGTAGTGTGAATCTTAAACATAAAAGTCATGTCTTCAAATACCACTACTTTCTAGTGTTTTATGATATTAGTGAAATCAGACTGGAAGAATTTTCTGTACCGAAGTGCTCAGGGAACTAATAGTATTTAGGGAAGCAAACGAACACTTGTTTAGGGTATTATAGGTACCAAGCATTATGCTGGGCTCCAAGGCCCTGGACATATTTTTATCTCACTTAATTCTCAAAGTTACCTCAGACATTAGAACTGTCCCTCTAGTTTTCAGATCAGGGAGGGCAGGGCAGTGTTACCTCTCCAAGGTCATAGTTCCTCATTAACTCCAAAGCTTAGGTTCTTTCTCTATACCTTCCTGTCAACTATATCAATAATTACTCAGGAAATAAGAAGAGGTTGGGATTTATTGAGCAAGAGGTTTTATGAACTGAGTTTTTATTCCTTTTGCCACCTCCTCTTAAACCTTTTCTCATGTATTCAACTTAAGAAATAATTTTTAAGTATTTGCCTTTTGCATACAACTCAGATTCTCTTTCTTCCCTCAGATCTCAAGTTATAGATGGTTCCCAATTTGCCTACCCCAGTTTTGCCTGCCAAATCATGTCTCTTTCTTCTTTAAAATTGAATTTAAAGTTTACCATCTTTTAAAAGCTTTCTCATATGAACTGTATTGTTGAATTTACAGACACAACATATAAGGAATGTTTGATCCGTGGAATAGCTATGATTGCTGGCTAACGTTTACCTGAGGATTATTCTTTTTGTTGTGTTCAGTAGTTTAATTTACTGATATGCTCACTGGATCCTGAGCTCTGTAAGAGCAGCGATATTTGTGTTTCTTTCTCTATCCTTGACGCCTAGTTGAAGCCCTGGCAAACAGAAGAAAGATCATATATATATATATATATATATATATATATATATATATATATATATATGGCATCTTCTGTAAGGAGTTCAAATGTATTCTCCTCATGTTATATTCTTTCCTACCTTTTTAGTTTTATTAATTTTGACATTAATTATCTATCCTCCACAATAACTCTTTGCTAAATATCTTACTGTCTCAACCTCAGGCTTTATACATCTCGGATGATAATTATTGCAGGGCTAGAAAAGGCAATGGCTAGTGAGGTTTAGAATATTCTTGAAAGGAAATGTGAATACTTGCTAGAGATCGGAAGCTTTGCCAAGATAGTCTAGTGTTTAACCAGAAGGAACAACGACTTTCTAGACTTCTATTCTTGAATGTTAGATAAGAGTGTGGTGTGTGTCTCTGCGTGTGTACACACAAGTGTGCATGTGTGTATGTGTGTGCATTTAACCTGGGTTCATCTCCTTTTGATGTCTCTTGGTCTCTACCACTAGATTAAAATTCTGCCTCTGTTTTTCTTTCACTACTTAAGTACTCACAGGATAAAGAAAGATAACAAATGATTTTAACAGCCCTACAGACATTACTATTTAGTACAGTGAATTAATGAATAAAAATAAATGCTTACATTCTTAAAGTGTATGAGAATGTATGGGAATACATGCTTATATGGAACCAAACCGTAAAGCATCCCAAATCTTCCCCGTGTTTCACTTGCATAATTACTGGTTTCTTTTAATAAACCAGTGATTATATCGTATTCTACAGCCAAATAGGGACTTCTAAAAGATTTTCACACTCGTTGGTTATTAAAGTTTCCAAAGACCTAAATACTTGTAACATCCTGAGCTTGTGATTTTCAACAACAAGGCTTTAAATTCTTCTGACATTTAACGGAATTTTCTGTGGTGTTAGAACAGTGTTTACACAAAATGCATTATGGAACGTTTGATTTTTCTCTGGAATAAAAAAGTAGCAATAATAAACTCTTGAGAAAGGAAATCCAGTTCAATTGGATTTTAAATATGCATGTTAAAAATAGAGTGTGTATACACGAGGTGTTGGATGACACTTAATCAAGAGCAATTGTATTTCGAGCAAAGCGTGCCCTTTCCATATTGTGCTTGGCACTTCCTGGCATTAGCCAGAATGCGCCACGCACTGGAATGTGGCAGCTTCTGAACTGCTGTACTTGAACCTGTTTTAAACCATTTGGAGTTAAAGGTCATGCCAAGTGTCATTGGAAAGATAATGTCCTACAGGTTGTCTATAAAATCTGTGATTTGATCTATTACAAGGAGTCAAGTGTTAATTGGACGGCAGCTGCTTTTGAATGGATAATCTTTCTCATTTCTTAATGCTGACAGATAAAAACGGAGGTACTGGTTGAAATGAAGGAAGCTTCTTAACCCTAAATGGAAGTCTGAGGTTACCTAATTGTTCTCTCTCTCTCTCGCTCTCTCTCTATCTGTCTTTATCTATCATCTATCATCTATCTATCTATCTATCTATCTATCTATCTATCTATCTATCTATCTATCTATCATCTACCTATCTAGAACTTGGTTGTCTAGCTGTCAAAAATGGAGGAAAATCTTCCAAACAGAATGGAATCCAATCTGCTCTTCTGTCGACCGGGTTCATATCAAAAGCCCCTGCCTGTGTTAAGTTAGTGGTTGCTTCCTTCAGAAACTTTCAGTTCTGCCATCTTTCCCTACTGATTGGCTCCCAGGTCTGCCCATATCTACCCATTTTTAAGATCTTTCTTTTTATCTCTTTTTAAAAACTTGCCTTATTTCATAGTCTAACACACACTAAGTTATAGTGTGTGTGTAACTATTGTTCATTTGTCAGGTCATCCAAGAATGTCCAAGTGCAGCACATGCTCCCCAGGGGAGTTTGATCCGGGTTCTCTCACTTGCGAACCTGAGCTTTCGCTTGCATCATGGGATGCAAATATATTCTCACGGGGGTTTGGGGGAGGTGAAGTCAGCTTACAGCTACTTTCAAAATTTGTAAATTTTGGTGTTCCTCGAATAATACCCCATAAGGGATTATCACTAAAATTGTTGGCTGTGCCAAGGACAATTGGATTTTTTACCACAGGTTTTTAAATACTAAAATTTAGAGAAGACACACCTCACTTTGTTTTTTGTTTTTGTTTTTTGTTGTTTTTTTGGGGGATGGTTTGGGTATTCAGCTTCATCTCATATTCAAATTAAATGCTTCCTGGAGTCCATGTCACCTACGGTGAGGCTGACTTCCTTCCCTTTGGGGTAGGAAGTCCCCTCCTCCCTCCCTCTTTCTCTCTTCCCTTCTGTAGGGCACTTGATCAGCCCAGTGTCAGAATGGGGTGCTCAATGCCCACAGCAGAGAAAGTCAGAAGGCTTGCTCCAGCCACCGAGGAAAAGTTCTGTTCTCTTCACTTGTACTTTCTGCCACTGTTGAAATGAAAATGATCTGGCCAGGGTGGCTGCTGCGCTGTCCCCTGTGCGGGGACCTGTGGCGACTGAGCACACTGTCCATCCAGGCCAGGCCGTAGCTTCTCTGTGAGCAGGTTTGGTAAGGAGGAAGCAGCGCGCGAGCACCGAGTCACGTCCAGCAGGTCCACTCAGCACCTCCCAGTAGTGCAGACCGTTATGTATTTTTCTTGCAGGGAGCTGCCCAAGGCATGCCCAGGATTTTAGGCTGTGCACATCGGGAGGGGTCTTGGCCTCAGTCACTTGGTGAGCGATTGGTTATAGCCTCCTGCCGGGTGCGCCTAGAGCCCAGACCCAAACCTTCTCAAGAGGCCAAAGTTCCCCAACTTATCCCCTTAGCTACTTTTTCCTTGGGGTCTCTGGTGTGTCAGCAGAGACATTCTAACAAGCCTCAACCTCAAAAGAGGAGTCAGGGGCTCCCAGTAGGTTCCTTGGTCGTCTATGGAAAAAGACCTACATCTTTCCAGCAATCCTGGAAATTATGGAGGTATTAGTCTGGACTCTCCAGAGAAATGGAATCAATAAGATATCTATCTATATCTATCTATCTATCTATCTATCTATCTATCTATCTATCTATCTGTCATCTATCTTTCTATCTATCTACCTAAGGAGTTCTATTGCAAGGTATTAGCTCACATGATTATGGAGGCTAAGAAGTCCCTGATCGGCCGATGCCCTGAGTCTGATATGATGGTGCAGATCCCAGGTGGCGTCTGCAGGGAAGTCCTGAGAACCAGGAGCGCTGAGGGCAGAAGATCCGTGTGTCAGCTCATCATTCAGGCAGAGAGCGACGTCAACCTTCCCTGTCTTTGTCCTCTTCAGACCCTTCAACAGGTTGGGTGAGGCCCGCCCATATTGGGGAGATCCATCTGCTTTACTCAGTTCACCAATTTGCACACTAATCTTTTCCAGAAACACCCTGACAGGCACACCCAGAACTAACGTTTACCAGACATCTGACATCCCCTGGTTTAGCCAAGTTGATACAAACAATTAACTATCATAATGGTGTAGGGAGACCTTCCCCCAAGTTTCCAAAAGCCTTTATTCCCTTTTCCCAGAAAAAATGGTTTACTGACCAAAAAAAACCTAGTTATGCATTTGTGTGTTTTTGAAAGAATAAAGAATGTATTTCCATTTCCTTGCTAGCAAAACTAGAAGAGCACAGCAATAATTTGGACCAGTTAAATAATTTAAAAATTCTACTTTCCTGAATGCTTGAATGTGTAGATTTTTACTAAAAATATGTGTATTTCCCATAGCATTTTCTAATCTATAAACATTTTATATAAGGCTTTGGCCTATGTGTGAGAATCTGAATAAATATACCACTTTTGGTTTTTGGTACAGTAAGTCCTTGTGTAATGTTGTCGAGAGGTTCTTGGAAACTGGGACTCTAAGCAAAACAAATAACAAAACCAATTTTATTGTAGGCTAATTGATGTACAAACATCATAAAGTTTTAAATAAAGAGCCAAAGCACTTCTAATATTAAAGATTGCAGTAAATGTGAGCTTTCCATACATTTAAGAAAGATTAACAATAACAAAAACAAGTAAATACTTGTTTTCCCATCTGATGATCTCAGTTCAAGGTCTCAGGTGGCCCGGATCTCTCCTGGAAGTTCAGGGCTAATGGCAGGACCTACCCTGGGTAGAGGCCCTTCCGTCACAGGGGCGCTCACCCCCACACTCACTCAGCCTGGGACAATGCAGATGCACCAAATAACCAGACAGACACATCTTTGGGATGTGGGAGGGGCCAGGAGTCCCGGAGAAAACCCATGCAGACGTGGGGAAAACATGCAAACTTAACAGACAGAACATCAAACAAAACCAGCCCATTTCTATTATTTTTCCTCTTCAACGTTATAATGAAACAACAGTGAATAAAACGATGTTATCTGAGGACCTGATGTCATTGTAAACGTCAAAATCGTAAAAGATAAATGAAAGTGTTTTGAAATCTCAGATCCAGAAAATAAAGGCTTAAATAAAATATAATTAACAAAGTGTTAAATAAAACATGAAAAATGAGGAAGATGATTAAATACAAGTGTGTCAACGTATTTTTCATCGACACTAATAATGTTTTGATTGGCCTTAGATGCTAACCCAGAATGGGTTACTATCAAGGATGGACAGGAATTTCCACATTGCCGAGGAAATCTTCACCGTGACCTACGACCTCATGTGTTTCCTCTTTGCTGTAGTTTGGGAAGAACGACAGGAGGCCTGACTCAGGTCAGTGAGTGATGTTCAAGACACATCTTCCCATATTAAGGTGACGGGAAAAATTCCAAGCAAGACAAAGTGTACCAAGAGGACAGATTTCAACTTGTCTTAGTCCTTGAGTAGATGAAATGCGACTAATGTTTAGAAATATGAAAATCTTTATATCCTATATTTATATCAATATAACTATGTTAGTTATCTGAAATCAAAGTACACTCAGATTGTTTACTATTTAATCCAAGTGGCCACTCACGTGTTTTTAAAAATGTGCCCTAACGTGCTGAATTGCATGGGTGGGAAAGGAGATTGGGGCACAATGCCTGTCCTCACAGAGCTTACAGTCTAACAGGGGAAATGAGACATGTCAACCTAAGTGTAATACAAAGATATTTGAGTTCAGAAGAAGGAAAGTGCGATACCGCCTGGAGAAGAGGTGGGGCCGGAGGATTGGTGGGAGGAGCTGACACTGAATCTGGGCTTTGAAGGATGGATGGAAAGGTAACAGGCAGAAATGACAGGAGGACAGTGGCTAGATTAGGGCAGTTAGAACGAAGGCTGCAGGTGGGGAGGGCACGGGGAGAAGACAGTGTGGAAGAAGGCTGGAAAGGGAAGTGCCGAGACACTGTCGTGATCTCAGACTATCACACACGGAAGCTTGAGCTCTACGTCAGCATCAGTGTGGAGCCTTCAAGGATTTTTACCGTGAAGTCATGTAAACCAAACCAGACAACATGCCTGGGTTGTATATGAGAGAGAGGGGAAGAGGAGAGAGATGGTTTCAAAGAGTAGGACCATATTTTAGTGGAGGTGTACGCAAACGTTTTTTGTTGTAAAGGGTCAGCAAGTAAATACCTCAGGCTTTGTAGGTCTGACCCTGTTGCAACTGTTCAAGTCTGGTGTTCTCGCACAGCAGCAGCCATAGATAACACAGAGCAAGTGGGTGTGGCTGTGTGCCAATAACATTTATTTACAAAAACAGGATTTGCCCAGTGGACTGCAGTCTGTTGATCTGTGTTCTAGTTTATTAGGACCTGGTCCAAGCTTTCATCTGACAGTGAACTTCTTCAGTTAGGGAAGTAGCATCGAATGTTAGAAAGAAATTGGGCTTGGGATCATGCATGCATGGATTGTAATTGTAGCTACTCTCTTGCAAGAAGATAACTGTGATAATGTAAGGCAAAGCACCAATCACTTAGCAGGTAGTCAGATAACGCAAGATTCCTTCCGTTTAGCCATACAGTTCACTTCCTTTTAAAGAAAAAAACAAATCAAAAACAGTATTTCTTTTTCAGGAATATGTAATAAGTCCTTGCTCACAGAATTAACTTTCTGCATTCACAATCACGTTCAAGTACTTTCATATTCATATTACTTCACTGGTTTCATTTCCCTCTGTGGTTCATTTGAAATATTTAATCCATCAGGCTGATTCTGTCCATTGTCTTAACAATATGATCACTGTTAATAAAAGCAATAGCAGTGATAACAATAATAGTTCCTATTTATTGATTATTATCACCAGACACTGTGTTAAATCTTAATAAATGATCTTATTAACTACTTACAGCTACTGACATGGAAGCGTTACTGTTTTTATTTAAAAGATCAGAAAGAAAGATGAGAGCTTGTTTCCAAGTTAGACATCTAGCAAGTTATTGAACTAGTTTTCAAACTTTCTTGCTTCTCTGTAGTTCTTGAATTGCTCTTTTGAATTCTTGTCCCTTCTCTACCCATCAAAATATGATCAAATTCTGCTTAAATGTATTCCTTTTTATAAAACCTTTCCAGAGTTCTTCCACTCCCTTAGATCTTTCCCTTCTCTAACATCTTGTATCATTTAGAATCATCATTGTTTGCGTCCTGCATGAAAATGAGAATTTTAGCTTCCTCAAGGTATATGATCAAACCAATTCCTGTTTTATTCATGCCTGTTCTTTGATGGACCTTAGAGGTCATTGTTTGTTCAACAAATATTCACTGAGCTCTTGCTAGATGTCACATGACATGGGATTTCTAAAATGATATGAATAAAGAGGAACTAGGAGAAGAGATTAGTTTACAACGAGAGTGGGACTAGATTTCTTGGGCATCTGAAGGAGTGCAAATTCAAACTGGGAAGGGTGAACTTTATCTTTTGGGGGAGCCAAGGAAAATGATTCCAGGCTAAGAAATAATTAAGCTAGTTCCTTGAAGATCCACTCTAAAGGCATGAAGGAACTCATAAGACTTGTCCTTAAAGACCGGACTTCCAAACTTTATGTCTGTCTAGTTTTTGAAACTGTAGCATGCTTGCTCCTGTCTGCAGGAAAATAGTGGCAAAAACAAGGAAGAAGAGCACCTCACGCTGTGCTGTGATGACTTCCTACGAGTGCCGAACATCGTCACAAGAGATTAAGTACACGGCCAGGAAAGTGGCACTGGGTTTCCAAAGCCCCAGTGGCCAGAGAAAGACTCTTCAGACCCCGCCTGCCTGTGATGAGCACATTGTAATTATCAAGGCTGTTTTGTGGGTAACACATAGAATGCAAGTTCTTTTCACACGATCAAAGGTGCACCATTTTAGAGGTTACCAGGCGTCCAAAAATATAGGAAGCATTTAATGCAGTCTTCCCTGCTAGACAACCAACCGTCAAGAGTGGTTAAGACAGTCATATCGTTTTACTGCATGAAACTGTTCAGACTAGGGAAGCCTTGGGAAACCGTGTTTGGATTCAATGAGCCACAGAATTTATTACCTTTTCAACAAGTATTTGGAATAGCACTTGCTCTTCTTTTCATGGCAAATGCAAAATGAAGTAAGTGGCTTTGAAAATCGTTACTTGGAGAGACAACGGAAAGAGTTATGATGTCAGCCTTTACCTTGGTCCAGAGCGATGCAGCAGAAAAACAGCCCCTCCTGGAAGTCTCTGGAGAGCGATGAGATGAGGCTGCAGGACAAATGCCGTTCTGTGGGGGACAGAATTCACAATACAGGGCAAGTGCTTGTGGGCCAGTAAGTACCTGCCATTCGTCATCAGGCAGCTGAGGTCTGGACTTCAACACTCTGCGTCTTTTATTGGGTTCCCAGGGAACATCTCTTGGTTGACCAAAAGCTAACAGAGTCTCTGGAGGCCTGATTTAATCTCCTTGTGTGATGCAGAGAAATCCACAGGCATCGCCAGGAAAAATATGTTATTCACAAGTTTCTATCAGACAACTGGATTTCAGAGGAAACTAATTGGCATTTCTGAATGTTGCTGGGGAAGAGAACAGTCACTAAGAATGTGGTGAATTTGTCAGCCTCCTAAAATACCAAGGCCTGCAGGAAACTGAGGTTTCATTTCTGGTATTGATGAAAAACTCGATCCAAGGCTTTATTAAAAAAGGAAATAAAGTTTTTTGGGGAAAATTCCGGTTTCCATTGAGGAGTGCTTTGGGTGCATTATTGACACAATGATGGTGATGATGATTACAGGAGTGATAATAATAGACAGTGAATTTGTGTCTATTCTTGCTTTTCTTAAAATTTGATTAGTGAAACCATAAGACAAGAAGCTGAATTCCTTTCCAGTAGGAATATATCAAATAGACATGTCTAATGGAATTGATGCAAATTATAGGAAAAGTGACGGGAAATGCCTGTTATCAGCACACACCGGGTGCTAGACCCCGTAGAGATGCTTTTCCTATGTTGATGTTTATGATCTATTTAGTGATTTTTAATAAAGAGGTTGTCAGGAAACCAGTTGTTGGTTAAGATGGACTTTGAACAGTGCAATGTGCCTTCACCTACGGGGCTATGAGTGACACAATTGAATACAATGCATGTGCTCTCTCAAGAATTGGGGCGAGTTGGGCTGTGGCTCCCCCTGTGTCTGGCAGGACACTGCAGAGCCTTCTGGTCTACCTCTTAGCTCTTCTGAAGCCACTGTACATGGGACATGACTCCAGGCTAAGCAGACGCACAATCTGCAGGAAGAAACTACTGGCACGATAGTTCAGAAATGATCACATCCTGAAAATGAACTGGCTTTTGATTAAGTTTGGTAGCTTTTGTTCAGAAAGAAGAACTGAGTGTTTTTCTCAAACTATAAACAGGTAGAAACATTTTTCAGAAGTCTACTTTTGGCAAATCATCTCTTTGATCAGCAAGTGATCTTGACATCTTTCATAGCATTTTTGTACAATCTCTGTACAGATAAAGCTGTTTGAGGAGTTTCAGATGAAAATCTGGTGAAATCCCCAGCTGAATTTAGTAATGACAATCCAAAGACTCTGCAATCCCCAGATAACAAGGAAATAATAGGAAATGGAGGCCACACAGGACTCCAGGGGGTTATCTCTTGTGTCTTGGAGAAGACTGTGAGCCTTCCCGAGAGGTGGGAACTACCGTAGCCCTTGCAGCAGGGTTCGCAGGATAACACAGGAGCTGGGCCAGTGTCCCTCAGAGGGGAGGGGCTCAGCCTTCTCCACTATGACCACAGAGCTAGGCTTACTTCACTCTGCAGAGAAAAACTTTTTTATTTTTTAAAGATTTTATTAAAAATATAGCTAACATACAATATTATATTAGTTTCAGGGGTACACCATAGTTATTCAACATTTATATACCTAAAGAAGTGATCACCGTAAGTCCAGCAAACATCTGACATGGCACAACGTTGTCACAATATTATTGACTATATCCCCCATGCTGTATGTTGCATCCCCATGACTTGTTCTGTACCTGGAAATTTGAACCTCTTACTCCCCTTCACCTTCTCCCCCTTTCAATGTTTCAATTACAGTTGACATTCAATATTATTTTATATTAATTTAAGGGGAGCATTATAGTTATTAGACATTTATCTAATTTAAGAAGTGATCCCCCTGACTAGTCTAGTACCCACCTGGCTCTATACATAGTTATTACTATATCTTTGACTATATTCTCAATACTTTAGTTTACATCCCTGTGACTATTTTGTAACTACAAATTTGTACCTCTTAATTCCTTCACCTTTTTCACTCTGCCCCCCAACTCTCTCCCATCTATCACCCCTAACAAATCTAGTACCCACCTGACACCATACATAGTTATTACAATATTATTGGCTATATTCCTTATGCTAAACCCTTCACCCCCATAACTACTTTGTAACAACCAATTTGTACTTCTTAATCTC
Source organism: Rhinolophus sinicus (assembly GCF_057876585.1). NCBI lineage: Eukaryota > Metazoa > Chordata > Mammalia > Chiroptera > Rhinolophidae > Rhinolophus > Rhinolophus sinicus. The sequence continues at coordinate 4,063,029 of NC_142502.1, read as the reverse complement.
TTCCCCTTTTTTCACCCGTGCCCCAACCCCCCTCCCATCTGGCAACCATCAAAATGTTCTCTGTACCTATGAGTTTGTTTCTGTTTTGTTTGTTAATTTTGTTCTTTAGGTTCTTCATCTAAGTGAAATCACATTGCATCTGTCTTTCTCTTTCTGACACTCCACTCAGCACAGTACCCTCCAGGTCCATCCATGCTGCCACAGATGGCAAGAACCCATTTCCCTCTATGGCCAAACAATATTCCATTGTGTATGTGTACCACCTCCCCTTTATCCATTCATTCATTGACAGACACCCAGGCTGCCTCCACCTCTTGGCCATTGTAAACAATGCTGCAATGAACATATGGATGCACAGGTCCCCTTGAAGTAGTGTTTTGGGTTTCTTCGGATAAACACCCTGAAGTGGGATCACTGGGTCCTTCTTTGGCTCTTGTTATAGCCTTTGTTTTAAAGTCTATTTTGTCTGGTATAAGTTGCTACTCCAGATTTTTAATTTTTTTTTGTTTCTATTTGCATGCAACATCTTTTTCCATCCCTTTACTTTCTATTTGTGTGCGTCTTTCAATCTGAAGTGAGTCTCTTGTAGGCAGCATATGTAAGGGTTTTGTTTTCTTATCCATTCATCCCTCCTATGTCTTGTGATTAGAGTATTTAATCCATTTGGACTCTGATAGTTTTCCAAGAAAGAGTGCAATGAGTACAAGGCTGGCTGCTCCTGGACAAAGAGCCACAGGAGTTGGGGGAGTTGGGTAGGGCCAGGTCCCAGCTAAGTCAGCAGGGTGGAGCCGCAGAGCTCACCAGACCAATCAGATTCAGATTTGACCTGTGGGGGCGGGCTCAACACAGGAAAGATGGTGCCTGCCTGCTGGCTGCAGAGAAGGACCTCACAGAGAAGATGCAACTGTCCTCCAGCCCATGCCTTGAAGCCACACACCTCAGTCTGCTTCCTCATCTGCCTCTGACATCCCCTGAGTCACTGTCCCTCTGCTGGAGCCCAAGGTGAGTGCCTGCGAGCCAGTGAGTCTGTGCGCGGTCTGTTTAAGAGGACGCCTGGGTTTCCTGCCGCCTCCATCCCACCCAAATGGTCGGATTCCCCACTGTTTTTCATAACCAGGTGTTGTGGGGGCCCCTCTTTCCGGCACCAGTGCTCTGGGCTGGAGAATCTCGTGTAGGGCTAGGGTCCCTCGCTACTCTGGGTGGAACCTCTGTGGCTGAGATATCCCACCTGGTTCTCATCTACCACACGCAGGTGTGGGGCCTGTTCTGCATCTCTGCTCCTCCTACCAGTCTCGACGTGGCTGCTTCTTTGTGTTTTTAGTTAGAGGACTTGTGTTTGGCTAGACTTCAGATGGTTCCCCAAGTTGATATAATTTAGTTGTAATTTTAATGTGTTCATGGAAGGAAGCAGGTATAGTGTTTATCTGCTCTATCTTGGATCTAAAGCCAATAAAAAACTTATTTTTTAAATGAAACAAAATAACCTGTTTTCCCAGAGATACTGCCTCCTGAGCTAGGGTCTTGTGTGGTTCTTGGTAGAGCCAAAGGGGTAACAGAGGTCCCCCCTCTTCCTGCCCCACGTGCCCAGGTGTTTCAGTGCTGCCAACTGCTCAGCTGATCTTTATGGCCCTGGTGAGGTGAGCGAGGTTCTATCAGTGGGCTGCAAGCCTGAGAGGGGTGGACGGGGGTGGACCTCAAAGCCAGAGGTGAGTTCTCTCTGTTTCATGTTGCGGAGGGTGTGGAGAACACACCGGAAGGGTGGCCTGAACAGTTATGTTGGTGCCCATGAGTAGGCAGAGGCCACTGGGGCAATGGGGGACCCTATACAAACACTGTCCAGTCCCTGCTCTTCCCCCCAAATGGGTGTGTGAGATGCCAGGTCATGGCTCTGGGTGGCCCTAGTAGCCGTGCAGTTTCTAGTAATAGTTTCTCTGATCAGGTCCTGCCATGAGGTGCTAATGTCTTAACTCGGCACAGATGGCATTCTTACAGATTAATGTGAAGCTTACTCCATACTTGAGGAGAAAGTTTGGTTGGGGCCCTGTCATCTACCACCTTTCTCTGAATGCTGACATGCTGCGACTCGGTACACTCTTGTCATCCTCACTTTTGGCTGGCCCCATACTTGGAAGATGTTCATATTAGAATATTTTGAGGGTTTGTTGGTAGACACTGGGTCTGGGGGCAGAGTGGGGAGTGTTTGGAGTGGGGGAGCGGCACAGTGTAGCTAATGCTCTTTAGCCTATAGGAGGGAGCAAGGCCACTCATTAAGGTGAGGCTGTCTCAGCAGGGATGACTTTCCCTCCTCTTACTTGTTGGGGAGGGTCTGAGTCCACTTGCTTGATGCCCAGCATGGAGTCTGAGCTTGAGATTGGCAGTGACACCAGCTTACTGAAGACTGGTCATGGCTGAGACTCATGTGGGCTCTCTGGGCACATTTCCAGCTGTAGGTTGGAGTCACCCTCAGAGCCATGTGACCAGATGCAACGTCTTAGTTCCTATTCAGTTGAGTATAGTTACTGGCTGCTCAGCCCACCTGCTAGACATCGCTGAGGGGGGGAATTCTCTAAGTGTGTCCCAGGAACCACACACCTGATTCACCTCAGGTACTTATAAAGCTGCAGAGTCCTGGTCCCATCCCAGAATCACGGAATCAGAATTTCTGGGGTTGGAACTCCAGACTCTGAGCTTATAAAAAGGATCAACCATGACTGATTTTGGAATTCCTTAGACACTGTCTTACAAGTCTTGCTTTACCAGTGCGGGGGGAGGGGGAGCAGAAGCGAGTCGCATTTCCAGAGACCTTTGTCTGTCCTTATGTACCCACATGTCCACTCAGATGCAAACTTCCCCTCATTCTTGCCTCATTGGCCTGTTTTGAGCCCTGGGTTCCTTCCGTGTCCTCCCCTTTGGCCAGCACTGGAGCGTTCTTCTTCTTGCCCTCCCTCCTCTTGGCAGGCTGGGCCTTACTCCCTGTATCTCTTTGTTGACTTTGGTCCCATTCTAAGTGGACTGGCCACCCCGAATCTCAGTGTCAATGGCTTCTTAACTATGAGAACCACCCGCTGCCTGTGACCTCCAGCTTCTCTTTCTCGTCAATAAGTTTTGTTGGGAATCGCAGCTCAAAGCAAGACTGAACTCCTTAGTTCCCTTTAGAGAAACGGTTCTCAAACTTGACCATGCATTTGAAATACCTGGGGAGCTCTGAAATGTTCTAAAAATTAGAGTACTGCCTTTATGGAGTTTATATTCTAGTTAGGGAGACAGGCAACTAGATATATTATATCAAACTATAAAAAATACCATAACATGACCTTATGGTCTTAGGTAAGTTGTAGGAAGAAAGAAAAAAGGCAGGATGGGAGATACAGAGTTACAGGGAGATGCTTAAAACATGCCTCACTGCAGAAGTGCTATTGAGCAGAGACCCCAGTGAAGTGAAGAAACAAGTCATGAACGTATGTGAGGGAGAAGCCTTCGGAGAGGGGACAGCACGTGTACCTCTCCTGGGAAGGAAGGTGCTCAGCACATCACATCGACATGAGGGACGGAACCCAGGAGATTAGGACAAAGGAAAAGGAAATTATGCCCAAGAGGCCAACTCATGGTGGGGCTTGCAGGTCATGAGAAGGATTTGAATTTGGAATTATTCTGATGGTGATGGAAAGCCCTGAGAAGATTTCCAGCAAGGAAGTCCTATGATTCTGTTTATTTTAAAAGGTCTCTCTGGCCACCATGTGAGGAAAAGCCTATGCGGAGTGGGAGTAAAAAGTAAAGGGGACCTGTTGCAGGGCTCGGTCATATGACTGTGGGGACACTGAACAAACTTGAGGCTGGAAGGTAGATGTTAGAGCTAACAGTGGCTAGAATTGCACCGTGTGAAATTCTGGAACAAGCAAAGACATCCGTGTGTGAACGAAATTCCTGGTTCAGGGCTACTCTGGGGGCCTTGTTTCCAGAGCTCTGAACTACAGAGTGTGGAGAATGAGTGTGTGAGGTTCTGATGGGGCAGCTGCAGGTCAGCAATAGGGAGCACACCTCCTTCGGGGTGTCAGGGAGTGTTATCTCTGTGTGGTGTCGAGAGGAAGACTCCCAGTAAGCTGGGTCAAAATGGGGGACAGAAGTAGCGAGGGTGCCCGGTGAGGTTGTGGACTGAAAAGCCCAGGCTTGACACCCATTCAGTTTGGTTGCGATGTTAGAGGATTTATTTAACCTCTCCACTCTTTAGTTTCTTTATCCACAGATTGGGATACTGCTAGTCACAGAATTGACGGGTGATTGAGAAGATGGCCTAAGAGAATGTGCTTCAAACACTCAGGCCGGGGCCTAGCCCTGGGCCGTGTCCAGTACATGATAGTGTTTGAGTGGGTAAGAGACACAGGACAGATGTAAGTGGGATTGCTTTTGCCTTTCTTAGAGTAAGAAAGGTTTTAATAGGGAGACAGCCACCCAGGTAAATAATCTGGCATTTCTGGTATGAGTTCTATGAGAGTAGCTCATTCCAGTCATGAAGTTCGAACGCTTAAAAACAGGCCTGCCTGTTATTCAGAGTTTATTTATTATTCCAAGGCAGCTTGCAGCAATGCAGTCCGTAGTGCTTATGGCCCACCCTGAGGGTTGGAGACTCAGATGTCTGAAATTCAGGAAGTCCACTGCTGCTCTGTTTCCATTCTAGTGCATCTCCCTAATTCAGTGTATAATTGCTGTTTCTCCTTAGTGTACTCCATGGACCCCCTGCACCAGAATCACCTTTCAGGGCTTTTTAAAACAACACAGACTTACCTTAGAAATGGGAATAAGAAACGTGAATTATTGAAAAGCTCCATAGGTAGTTCTAAAGTTTGAGAAGCACCAGGCGTTTCAACTAGCCTTCATTTCCTCCAAGAATTTCGATGTGTTTCTCAAGTCATCTCATGTTCTTGTAGCAAATATTTCACTTTCTTTCAAGTACAGAAAATAGCCTATAGGATATGAAAGCTGAAGAAGGGCTTAGAACTCCTAGTTCCATTCCTCCTTGTTAATTAACGCTTCACAGAGTGAGAAGAGCTCCATTTATACCGATCTATTATTACGGTTTTCCTCAGGAAGATGAGTTGTTTCCTCACTGACCATGCCGTGTTACTGTGTAATATGTTGATTATCCAGAAAGACAGTGCAGTTGTGTGGACGTGGAGCGACACATGCATTTATAATTCTGACTCTGCTGCTTGTTCTGTGATTTGAAATGAATTTTATACTTTCTTCTTAGTTTGCTCAGTCTGTTATGGGGTGAACAATACTCATTTGATAGCACTATGAAATGATTTTATGATAGGAGATATTAGATTTCTTTCCTTCCAGGTAAAAAAGCCTGAGACCAGTTTTCTAGGAGATTCCTTTCACTTGTATCAGTCACAAAAACGCATCCTGACTGGGCCGAGGGGCGGGTGGGGTAAGAAGTGCCCAAGCACCAAGATACTGGACTTTGTTTCTAAAACTGTTTTAAGATATAAACTCACAAAGGACAGTAGCTCAGATAATGGAGTTTTTGTGCTAGAAGATGGCTTTAAGATTTAAAGTCACAGAGTACAGGACTCTCTTTTTAATACCCAGAACATCACATTTTATGTAACGAGCTCTAAAGCAGCGCTATTTAATAACAAAAGAAAGTTAAAGCAGGAAATTTGGATGTTGCTTTGCATGTGATGAAGTGACAAGATTCTATAGCAGATTTGGTGAGAATGTAGGTTTGCTATGTGAAACTAATGAATTTACTTGATTAAAACTATTGTACCTTAAGTCTCAGAAATCAGTTCGTAGGGCAAAACCTCTCTGTAGACTTTTGTAAAAGGTTTTACTGTGTCAGGTGCAAAAACCTACATCAGCGATGAAGTTGACCTGCTAGAGGAAAAGCGACCACCGTGTTTCCCTGAGAATAAGACCGAGCTGGACCATCAGCTCTGATGCGTCTTTTGGAGCAAAAATTAATATAAGACCCAGCATTATATTATATTGTATTGTATCGTATCGTATCATATCATATTATATGAGTCAGTCTTATATTATACTAAAATAAGGCCGGGTCTTATATTAATTTTTGCTCCAAAAGACGCATTAGAGCTGATGATCCGGCTAGGTCTTATTTTCAGGGAAACACGGTAGGTCCTGCAGGTAAACCTGGGATTCTTTTTTTTTAAGCAGTACTGAACTTTCCTGTAATGACTTTGGCAGAAGTAAAAGTTCTAGAACTTTACCTTTCTATATAATGAGGCTGGAGAAGGAAAATCCTTCGACCACGGAACATGAAAGTGAGTCAGGGAAGCACCGCACAGGAGGGTGATGGGACAGGCCTCCACTCCTGAGACAGTGGGGTCAGTGGAAACGCAGGGAGAAGGGGCCACCTGCCCTGCACTGCACAGCTGGGAGGCAGCTGGAGAGCTGCCCCTGGTTCCTGCTGCCTGTGACCCAAGAGCCTAGTAAGAGCTGCAATGACTCTGCTTCAATTTTTTCCCTATGAAATGAGTTGTTCACCCTGCCAATCATCATTTTTTCTGAGGCCCTGGGGACGCTGAAAGGGTTTAATATTTGTAGCCCCTTTGTCAGATTAACACTTTTCTTTTTGGCCCTAACAAAGCAGTACTACTAAAATAGGAACATGTAAATAAAAGGCTCACTACTTGGGAAAATTCTTGTGTATTCAATAAGACACTTTGACTATCTTGTTTTTCCCATAGGAACCTGAGGAATTCTTTCAGGATACAAACATTTGACACAAAGCGTTCTTCCCAAGGTCCTCTTATCCGTAATGTACAGCTTCTCTCCTCACCCGAGCCAATGGACACTTTTAACAAAATTATTGTAAATGATTGTTGAAAACAGAAAAATCTCCAATGAAAGGTCCATAGTCTTTAAGACATAAGGAACTTTATAAAAAGGTCCATTGTTAAAAAAAATTCTTCCATTTCTGAAATCAGATACTTAAAGTACCAAAATTCCTTTCTAATAAAACTGGTAAAACATTGCTAATGAGCTACTTAATTTTTTGGACAGAAATTGTGGTGAGAAGATCTCTACCACTATTCAAAAATTCCAAAAGCAGATTTCTGTGGGTAGGTCCAGCTACAATAATTTATGCATATGCATAATTTAGAAGCCTAATAAAAAGAACAATCCCAGGCCTCTCGTTCAAAAACCAGGGGAAAGTGTCATTAAAGGTACTAAAATAGAAATTTTTCTGTTTAAAATATTTTATTATTTATGAACATAATAGGGTAACAGTGACACATAAATAAGATCATGGCCTTGCAAATTTAAAAAATAAAACTTTGGTGTCATAATTTTATGTAATATAGTAAATAATACTTTATTAATGTTATATCTTGATTGATCATATGATTTTTCTAGTTCACTTTCCTGGAAATTCACTTAGTAGACCATTCAAATTTATACATAATATTAATAACTTTATTTTCAATTAATATAATTGAAAGTGACATCAGTTGCTTTTGGCAAATGCAAGGTCTCAAATAGTTATTGATTTTTTTTTTTTTTTGAGAGGGGTCTTTCTGCTGATGCAACTGTTAGTGTAACTATTACAAGTATTTTGTAAGCTGCAACATTGGGATATATTTCTGATAAATTATTCCAAAATATAAATTTTAGCATATTTAGATTGAATGATTCTCATTAAATTTTTTTCTAAAAAGTTTTAACTCTTCATACAAATCAGCATTATGCAAAGCTGAATTTAATTTTAAGTGTAAACTTATAAAATATCATCTTAATGTTTCCTCTGACATTTTCTGAAATTTGGGACAGTTGTGCCAGTAACTGGAAGTGGCTTCATCATTTGTGTGCAATTCAAAAATGCCTGTTTATACATATTATTACTATAGCTTCAGTTATAAGGAAGAACATTTTGTCTTATTAATAACTGGTTCAAGCTTCATAAGAAAATAGTGTTCTTTTTCATAGACCGTGATGCTCTGTAAATTTAGTTTCTGTGTGTAAGCCTGGGGATGCTTGCTGTACAATGTTGTGTTAGTTTTCAAAACCAGAGATTCTAAACCCTTTAAAGAATTCTGATAACTGCCTGATGTGCGTTATGGTGATGTCCACCAAGTACACGGTTTTATTCTGAGATGATTTAATGACAGTTTTGCTGCCTGTGTGCTCGTAGTTGCTGTCTGGGTGCTCAGGCTAGAAAGCTAATGATTGTGTAGCTGTTTCAGGCACAGGCTCCACAGAGAGATGGGCACTCAGCCCCACCACGTTTCCTGGGGCTGCCCCCATGTGCGTCACCTCCGTCTCCCACGGCTGTGGCTGCTGCTGCCATCTCTGTCACAAGTCTGATCCTAGGTCCTGGCCTGGCCGCGTCCTCGAGACCCCACAGCATCCCACACTGCTCCAGGACACCCACCTGTATGCCAGGTCAGCTGCCTGCGCAGGCGCTGTAGGCTGTTCATGTGGGCTTGATCTTGTGCACACACATGCTGCTGCTGGAACACCGCCATCTGTGCAAGCTTCCACCCAGCAGATCGGTCCTCTCATGGAGAGTTCCACTGTCCCATCTGACTTCACTTGCAAAACTCAAGTTCAACAATAAGGTTATTTCCAGACAAGACAGCACAACATGAAACCAAGCGAGGGTCTTTCTCGGGACCAGCACACGGTCCGGTGAGACTGCCCTGCCCTGATCCCACACCCGGGAAGCCAGACCTACCTGGTAGCAAGATTGCTTGAGAGATGAAATCTCAGTTTTAAGAGGAGTGTTCTTCTTAATAGAGACATAAGACATCTGTGGACAGACAGAGAGGGATTTTAAACAAGAGTGTTGGGAGAACAGCTCAAACTAAGAGATTATGTTCAGATACCTTGGTGGCCGAGGAGCCAAGTGTTTGAAGTCACACTTTTTTTTTGTATGACCTACAATCCTAATGCATTATTAACAGTATCCACTTTTAGTTTCCTGAAAGAAGACTTGGAAATTCAAGGCATTTGTGATCTAATTTGTGCACAAAAGCCTTCAAGATGTCATACTTGTTGCTCCCATGTCATACCTTATTTGAGAGTAACTATTTTTAGTGACTCAGCTGTGTAGTACTTTCTAGAGCGATCTAGTTGGTTTTCATAAAAATGTCTTTCTTTGTGCATTTATAAATTATTGATTTTTGTAATACTCATCAACGGATTGTAATGACAAGTTCAACGAGTGTACTTAGGTGTGGGAGCAAACAGCACAGGGGGCTCCTTAGAGTAAACAGCTCAGTTGGAGAGAACGTAGGATAGCCGTGAGCATTCACATACACCACAGGTATCAGTCAGAAAGTTTTCACAGTGGGGACTGAGAGCATAGTTTCTGGTGGGTAAGTTAAGTGCAAGTTGCTTAAGAATGGTTCTATTGTAGTAGTTCAACTTCACTGTATATAATGTGGGGCGCGGATGTTGATCTCCAGACCTCTTTTTGTAAACGTCTGTGTATGGTCAATAACATCCACAGATAAGTATTTTTGTTTCACTTACAAGATGAAACTCTGGAGTTAAAATGTTTCTCTAGTCCTCCATTTGATGATTTTTGCAACCTTCCTTTTTCACTCTTTCTTTCTGTGCTTTGTTAACTTTTTGAGTGCTCAGAAGTTAACCTGCGTGGCAGTCAGCAGCATGTGGTGTGGTCTGAAGAATGCTTGTGGTCTGAAGAATGATGTCCTAAGCCTGTGGCATTATCCTATGCACATGCATCTGCGTGTCCTTCTGCCTTGAGGACTTTATTGTAAAGACTCTAGGTAGGTGGTGGCTTTACCTGGTCCTTGTTCTACCTGAGTGGCTCTTTATTCTTCTAGATATCTAAATGTTGTTCCTGGATCAAACAAGCCTATCGGTATCAAGACTACACTGTGTTAGTTCAGAGTTGCCTTACTCTTATCAAATGACACTTTTGTGTCATGCCATTGGCATGAATTGATGGGTCTTGAAAGAGCTGCAGTTGACACTTGGACGACTTGGGGATTAAGGGCACTGGCCCCTGGTGTAGTTGAAAATCTGCACATAAATTTTGACTCCCCCAAAACTTAGTTGTCTCTCAGCATATGTGAGGGATTGGTCCCAGGACCCCAAGGATACCAAAATCTGCAGATGCATAAGTCCCCTGTAGAAAATGGTTTACATCAGTGCATGCAGTTGTCCCCTTCCACTGACTCCCAACCATGGATCCGAAACAATACAGGTATTTACTGAAAAAAATCTGTGTATAAGTGGACCCGCACAGTTCAAACCCATGTTGGTCAAGGGTCAACAGTATTGGCAAACTATTTTTGCATTTATTATGAATATATTTTTGAGGATGTGGTACAATAAATTCCAAAAGTTTTTTAATGAGGTTTCAAATTTAAACGTGCTATCATCTTCATGTCAGAAAAAAGCGGTCCTTATTTCAGGTGACTTTCTGTTTTTTGTATGCTATGACACTCAAGGAGAAATCTTCTACTCTTTTCTAATCACTGCGAAGGAACTTAAGGCATGCGTGCATTGGCTTCACTTTTCCCCTACTTGTGTTTTTCCTTTATCTTAGTCTATAGTTATTGAAAAAAAAACTTGCTATGATTTATGTAATAATGTCAATCACTTCAAACCATTTTTGTAATAGACTGGAATTAAAATAAGCATGAATTAAGAACTCAGAAATCCCTTTGTCTTCTCATTTTCATCTTCAAGTGCTTAGTTATTATTATCAGATACTCCTAAGGAGAGAGGCCTGTCTCCTTGATGTTGGCAACTACCGTTTCTTACATCCAGATGGCACGCATCTAAAAATATGGCCTTTCAAATGCGCTTCTCAGGTGGCAGAGAGGGAGGAAAGGAAATTTATTGAAAGAGTCATAGTTTCAATCCACAGAGCCCAAAGTATTGGTGTCATCAAATGCTGCACAGCCTACAACGCTCTGAGGTCCCCAGGAGTCTGGCCTGCTGCCACTCTACGCCATCCATTATCCTAGGGGAAATTAAGTGTGTCTGACAAAATTTCTTGTTCTCATTCGTTTGCTCGTGGTGTTACTGTGATGGGGACCCAGGCCTCCAGCAAGATTCAGTCTCCCACATTCTGACCTCTCCTCTTGATAGAGTTCAGAGATTCTGACAGTGTTCATGTTTTCAATCCGTGACATCCTCACTAATTTACATGTGGCCATGCAAAGTGTCATCAGCATATTATGCTTAATATTTTGTACAGATAACTTTTTTGGGTCATCAGTTATCACAAGCCCGGCTGAGGCACGGACCCCCAGGCTTTCCATTTCAACGTTGGCTGCCTGGCTTTTATGCTCTATTTCCCAGCAGTTTCAGAATTGCCAAGGTGGCCAACAGTGGCAGATGGGACCTGACACTTGAAATAGGGGAGCTCTCCTGCAGAAGAAGGAGGACCAGGCACATTCCCAAGAGAGAAGTGCTGGCCAGTGGAAATGAGAGTGGGATGGACGTTAAAATCATTGACACTCTAAACATCGTGATTAGGTATTTCTGCCAGTTGCTGCCATATGAAAACTCTTAAGTAAAACACTGAACGGATGGAGAAATGTCCTGTTAAATGGAACATTTGCTGGAGTCTCTTTGTCGACAGCTGCCTCCATGATTGCATTATAGGCAGCAGTGGGGCTGTTGTCATCAAACGTGAAAGTGGGGAAAAAGGAAGTCTGAGCTCAGAGGAGGATGCAGCCATAGGATCAGACAGAGTTGCGGTTGGTGTCTTCATCGATGAGAAGTCAACTAACTGTTTTTAAGGCTATGTTGAAATTATTATGGAAGCAGGAAAAAGGTATCCTAACCTTATTTATTCAAAACCGCAAGACTGCATTGGTGTGTATGGAAGCTGGGACTATGAGATTGGAAAAACTGAACCAGAGTTGTGTTCTACTTATTGTACAGAGTACTGGTTTGGGGACACATGGAGATGTCAATCAGTTAGGGACCACGGGCTTCTCGCTTTCAGGTTAGAGCTTGTAAGGTGGGCCTGAGGGTGGGGAGGAGGTTGACCCTCGGCTCTACCCTCTGATGAGTCCAATGGCCTTGACAGACATGTGGGCAGGGCCCGAGAACACAGTGAAAGAAGCCTGGAGCCCCAGTGAAGTGGGAGAGGAAGTATGTTCATATCTCAGAAAGTCAGACCTCAAGGAGCCTGTAGGCAGGTGCGGGGAACTCATGGTAGGACCCAGAGCAGGAGCTAGGGTCTCACACAGCTGGAACCTTTGGGGGGAGTGGAGGAGCGATGATGGGTCACAAAGACATCAGAAGACAAAGGGCAGAGGTGTTAGGGCGTCACCACAAGGGAGCAATTCATTTTTTTGCTGTTGTTGAAAAGGTCTGAAATCCTCACCTTCAAGTGATTTAAAAAAAAAAAAAAAAAAGTTTGAATCATTCAGTTTCCATCATTTTGCAATTTTAAATGCAATTAATTTCCAATTGTACGTAATAAATGAGGTATTGTATGAAAAATGAAAATAGTTTATAATGCTAATTTATTTTATTCCTGAATGGAATCTCACAGATTGCCCTCCACTCTACTGTTTTCTGTTTTGTTAGTTTTCTCAAAGACTTAACACACCTATTTTACCCACCACGTTTCAAATTATAATAATTTTTATCTTTTTATTTAAAATCATGCCTAAAAAATCTTGAAGGATATAGAACATACTGAGACACTACCACTGATTATCTCTGGAGGTGGTAGTTCAGACGCTTCCTCCTCCATAGTTTTCAAATTGTCTTCATTGATCATGTATTGCTTTGTATTATCAGAATTAATCAATGGCTGATACTTTAAAATTTCATCTAAAAATAGCTACTCTTCCAATACCTTTTCAAACCCATTAAGCTGTCTGTTTCCTTTAACACACACACACACACCCTCACTGAAAACAAAGGTTAAAAAAAAAAATTAGTCTTCAGAATTCTGCATTTGTGTGTATGTGTGATGGGTATTTGCTTCCATGTCACATTAGAGATTGTGTCGCATCAGAATGTTTCAGTGTAATGCCTAGTTCATTGCCGGTTTCAAATGCCAAGGAGCAAAGTTCAATTGATTCCTGTTTTCCACCCCTTTTACATTTCTGTTTTTTACATATAGTGTTATAAAGATGTAAGCAGTTGAGAATATATGTGTGTGTGTTATATATATATATGTATATATATATATAATTTTTAGGATTACTTCTTATGCAGTCATTTACTAAGTCTTAAAAGTATTGTTTCCAACTATTTTGAATCCATTACATATGGGCCAAATAAGGAGAAGCAATTTAGGTAAAGTAATTTAATTCTACCAATGATGATGATTATAATAGACCCATAGCATCTTATAACTGGGCTCTGTAAGAAACGTATCCTACCTAGTAGGACTGTTTTGTTCCATCGCTGAGATACAGATGGAAATTTCAGTAGCTGCACTAATGTCTTGATATTGGGAACAGCTCACGTGGAGCAGGAATATGCGACAGAAGGGGTCCTTTGCCCAGAAACTAGGGTGTCAGCTGGCAGGTGACAAGTGTGGTCATGCAGAGGCAACTCGCATTCATCCAAAATCATGCAGGAGTTTATCACTGGAATGATACTAGTGAAATCTCATTTTGTAATATTGTATTTTAAAAAATTAAATGCCTGGGGGGCAAACAGCCTTCAATATATAGGGATGAGAGTGCACTAGAGGTGAAAGATATTAAGTAATATTTAGTCAAGCTGTCTCATTTTAAAGTTTTAAGTAAAAGGTCGAGTTTTCAGCAAATGGAAAAAAAAATTGGTAAAAATGGGTGCATGACACACAATTGAGGAAATGTAGGGAAATATTCAGCAATTAAAGGGAAAGTGTTTCCTGAGGTAAAATTTTCGGAAAAAAGAACAGAAAAAAATATTTTCATTTCATGGTTAGTGCTTTTGCCATGCTATTTAAGAAAAAAAAAATTCTTTCCTCAAATCAGGATTTATATTCTGTTTTCCTTTAGGAACATTATTGTTTTAGCTTTTCTATTTATATCTGTGATTTTTCTGAAATGAATTTTGTGTATGTTGTAAGGTGATGAGATCGGATTTTGTTTTCATATCTAATTAATGGATTAGCATTTATTGGCAAGATCACCCCTTCCCTCGTGAATTGCAATGGAACCTTTGTTGTACATCTGGTGACTGTATGTTTGAGGGTCTTTTGGACTCGAGTATGTTGCCGTGGTCTGTGCCCCTATCCTCGCCCAGCGTTACACTGTGTTGATATCAGGGCTATGTGTTCCGCTTTATTCCTTATTAGCATTGGCTTAACTATTTTAGTTTATTCTTATTTGCATATACATTTGAAAATTTGCTGGCTAATTTCTACCAAAAAAATCTTCTGGGATTGTGGTTGGGATTGCATTGAATGTTTGGATCAATATTAGAATTGACTTTTTTAACAATCTTGATGTATCAAATCATAAAAATGGTTTCTCCTTCCACTTCTTAGATAATTTTTCTTTTCTGTCAGTTATACCAAGTGTTCAGTGTAGATGTCATGAACGTTTTCTATTTAATTATTTATTTTTTTATCCTGTTGTAAATGGTGTTTAAAAATTTTATTTTCCATGTTTTCTGTTACTATATACAAATGAGGTTGATTTTATATATTGGCCTTCTATTTATCAGCATGGTTGTATCACACTTGTTATTTTTATTAAGTTGTTTGTAGGTTATTTTAGCATTTCTACAAGCATAAACATGTCACCCGTGACTAATGACAGGTTAATTTCATCTTTTGCGACTGTGATAACTTTCTGTTTCTTCTGGCCAGGAATAGTACAGCGTTAAATGTAAGAGGGCGGGGGAGGGGAGATGGTGGACATTCTTTTCTTGTTCCTGACTCTGAGAGAAGGTTTTCAATATTTAACCATTAAGTATTAAAGCTGTATGATTTTCTTTATAGATCTCTTTTAGTAGATTACAGAAGTTTCCTTCTATTGGTAGTTTGCTGACTTTAAAAGCGCTTACATGGGTGTATAAATTGGAACAAATTATAATTCAAACTTTTGATCAATTTTTGTTAATCAAATACATCAGTGTGAAAGAAAAAAAAAAGCCATGGACAGGGAGCATATATTTACAGTGCTTACGTCTGACAAAAGGCATATACTCCTAAGAAAAAACAGATAAAGAATGTGAAGGCTTAGTAACTGGCCTCCAGAGAGGAGGGAATACGCAGGAGAAATATCTGTGTGCTGGAGGGACCGCTCAGACACCACGGGTGGCGCAGGTCTCCTCAGCAGCGCTGCATTGCACCCCTGGTTTGCTCTCTGAAACTTCACGTCTCTGGCCCTGCTGAGAGTTACCTTGGAGAATCACGCAGAGTTAGATGACGCAGGGACTTGGAGACCACAGTAATGATTCCGAGTTCTGTTCGAAAATCAACGAAAGAGCATTCAGGATGATCCGAGCTGAGATTTCTGCGGGAGCACACGAAGCACAGACGGAGGTCAGGGGTCCAGGGGCCAGCAGGGTGCGATTCTGTAGGCGCCCCCACGCGCAGGGAGGACCCCCCCTCACCTGCAGACTCCAAGCGAGAGGTCATCCTTCAGCTTTGCAATCACAGAGGCTAGAAAAGAAACACTTTTATCAGCGTCCATATTGAAGAAAAAAAGGTCCAAATATATTGTTCAAAATTATTTAAAATGCCAATTACACAGCGATGGAGGAAATAGTACTTTATGGTCACGTTTTTCATATTATTATGACATCCATTAGCTCCTAAGTAAGCAATGCTAATGTAGCAAGTCATTTCTCAGTGCAGCTCAGTAATGAAGTGACTTCTAGATGGGATTGCCTCGTTGATTTATTACTGCCACTAGGTGATGGGAAGACTTCCACTGGGAGGCTTTTACAATTTATCAAGTTTTGTTGGCCTAAGGAAGGGTAATTACTTTTCCAGGGTAGATGTGATGTGTGAACCAATACAAGCACTGGGGATATGAACAATGACCAGTCTTCTACTCAAACAAAATTAAACTGTAACCCTGTACTATATGTAGAATAGGCATTAGTAGTATCAAGAGATAGTTCTAGAAATAGCCTAATCTTTAAATTCCCAAATGCAATATGACATATACATTTGTCCCTTTATGCATGTGACAGCCAGGAGCTAGGGGCACTCATTGGTCAAATGGTGTGCTTTTGCAACTCAAAATCATCCTCTAAAAATTATAAATTGATGCATGGCATGACTTTCAAAGTGACTCGTGAATAATGAAAATTACGAAGGCTGATGTTATAGGTACCAAAGCATTTTTTAACCTTATGTGGTGATCTCAGGACTACAGTGCTGCTTTCTAATCATAAGCTGTTTATATCATTCCACACTAATAAGAAATAGGGATATTTTACCAGGAAAAGAGGATGATGAGGGAACAAGGTCCCTCAAATAGTCCGAATGTCATCAAATAGTCCAAATGTCATCACTTGGAAGACAAAACAGATTTATTCGATAATACTGCAGAGGCTAAAATAAAGAACAATAGGTAGTAATAATGAGCTCATAAAAAGAATATCCTTAATAATTATAGTTGTCCAATAATAGAATGGTTTTGTTTTCTGTTTACAAAGCAACGAGTTTCTCATCACTGAAAGGATTCAAATAAAAGCTTGACTCAAGGACAGAGAAATACTAGCAGTGATGTCTACACTAGGCACAGTTTGGGCTAGATTACCACGGAAATGATTTAAGGCTAAGCGTTTGTGTTGGTTGGTAGACAATACCAGTAAGTCAAGTTCTAGGTAAGATTTCTGTTTCTGGCATGTAATAACATTTATTACATGAATGAATGCATCGATTCATTTTGTGCGGTATGTTTTGGAAAGTTTTGTGTCAGAGTACATTTCTTAGGGAAATGACATATTTTTAAACCTCCCGAGCCCCATAAACATGAAGGAAATTATTTTTGATACTGTATGTTTTCAAATGTTCCTCCTGTCCCATTAACACAAAAGTCATTTTGTTGAGGACTGAGGGGGGTGTATGTTGAAGCCATTGCAGTGAACAGTGACTAGTTGCTCTACCTGGGCTTCTTCTGACCTCTTTGACCTCCCCTCTGACAGAAGCCATTCCCTTTCCACCATTCCATCCATGTGCTTCTGTTCCAGTCCTAGTCCCCTCACCCCACCCACTTTTTATCACAGTAATTAGTTGTGGAATTGTCATGTGATCCAAGCTGACCCTAACCAGCACCGTCCTTGAGGTTTTCCTACCTAATGGAGCTGGAACTTGAATTTCCCTTACCCAGTGGTGTCCTAAGCTGGGACATACCAGCTCAGAGTTACTGGAGGCCATATTCCCTTTCCTAAGGAGACAGACCATTTGGAGTAAAGAGAACATTCTAGTCCATTTTCCATACTATCAAAGAGAAATATTTCTAAAATCTGTATTTTATTGAGGCCCTGTTACTGTGTTTCCCCGAAAATAAGACCTAGCTGGACCATCAGCTCTAATGTGTCTTTTGGAGCAAAACTTAAAATAAGACCCAGTCTTATATAAGTCCCGGTCTCATATAAGACCGGGTATAATATAATATAATATAATATAATATAATATAATATAATATAATACTGGGTCTTATAATAATTTTTGCTTTAAAAGACGCATTAGAGCTGGTGATCCAGCTAGGTCTTATTTTCGGGGAGACACAGTACATGCCAGGAAATGTGGTGATGGGGACAGCACACAGGTGAACCACGTGACTCCCCAGTACTGACTGACTTATGGTTGGAAAGAGTGTCGAGTATCTAGGCAATCCAAAGCATTAAAATGCGAGTCTCAGGTAGGTGCTACTCATAGACACTAAGAGAACACTCAAGGAGGAACCTAATCCTGCCTTGGAGAGTAGGGACTTATGTAGTTGTGTGGTACGTTTTAGGAAGCCCTGTATTCACATGTGTTTCTTGAAGAAGTGATTGAAATTAGTCCTGAATGATCAGGAAGAGGTAGCTAAGTAAAAGGGAAAGAAAAATGTTCCATTAGCTTAGAAGTAACATGGCCAAAGCTAAGACAGAGTATTTGGATGGCTTCAAATTCCTCTGTGTCCTTGCTTTTGTCTCCCGTGTTGCCTTTGGGCTTTCCTAAGGACTCTTCCTTAGATAGGGTCTTGCGGATCTTTCAGTTGTAATCCACTGTCATTATTTGGAGCCCTGTTGGTGTTGTGGCAAGATGAGTGGTGGAAGCCTTAAGTAATCTTAGGATTAAATCTAAACGTTTGAATGGAGTTCTGTCGCTAGGTTGTAACCTTGACACATTTTTCTTAGCTTAATGCCCACCCCCTTAGGTAACACTCAAAGGCTATAATGGAAGGGGCTAGAGTTGGGAAATATCCTCCCGCAAGGTTGTATTAGGTGCTAGAAAAAAGACTTTTTCCTTGGAGAACAGGCTTTGGTTGTAGAGAATGCGCTGCATGTAATTTATTATGGTTACTCTTCCTATCACCCTGCAAGGGCCTGAAGGGGATCTTCTTGATTCTTCACCTTGAGAACCAGCTGCGGTTCCTGAATATAAAACCCATGAAAGTGTGCCCTACCCCCAAGAGTGCACCCTTCGTAGTTTCTGATTCTCAAACTACTCCACACTCAGCTTTCAGAAATTCATCAAAATTACTATTTTACTGTTCCTATCAGTGTATGACTCCCATGTCTTCTGCCCCATATAACAAGATATTGACTGTAAATCCCTGGATTTGTCTGCCCCTTCAGATTTTGGGTGGTGGATTGCCTGGTGCGCTCAAGTTTCTGAAGTGTCCAAGTAAAGTCACTGATTTTCAGTTTGTTCAGCTTTCTTTTACTGTGAGGATGGAAGTGATGACTTCCATACTTGTTACATATTAGAACTGAAACTGTTAAGTATCACGATGGAATCAAACTAGAAAGCCATAACAGGAAAATAATAGTAAGCTATACAAACACTTGGAAACTGAGTAACATTTCTAAATAAGTCCTGGGTCAAAGAGGGAATCTCACAGGAAATAAAAAAATACATTGAACTGAATGAAATAAAAATACAATGTATCAAAATTTGTGAGACATAGCCAAAACAGTACTGAGAAGAAAACTCATAGTAATAAATGCTTACGTTAGAAAAAAAGGTCAAGTATCAATTCAGTAATCTATGATCCCGCCTTAAGAACCTAAAACAGGAAGATAAAAATAAACTCAAAGCAATCTGAAGAAAGAAAACGGTAATGATAAGAGCGAAAAATCAATAAAATAAAAAAACAGAAAAACAATAGAGAAAATTAATGAAACGAACAAAAAGTTCTTTGTAAATATCAGTACAATTGACAAGCCTCTAGCAATACCTACAAAGAAAAAAAGAGAAAAGACACAAATTACCCATACTAGAAATAGACACGTCACTACCAACCCCACACGTACCGGAAGGATACTATGAACTCTACATACATAAATTTGACAGCTTACATGAGTTGAACCAATTTCTTAGAAAAATACAAACTGCCATAACTTGATCAATATGAAATAGGCAATCTGAATGGCCCTATCATTATTAAGAAAATTGAATTTATAAATACTCGCAACCTCAGTTGGATTCACTGGAGCAACCCACTAAATGTTTAAGGAAGAATGAAAGAAGAATTCTACACAATCTCTTCTAGAAAATTGAGGGAACATTTATCAATTAATTTTATGAAGCTTGTATTACCTCAATACCAAAACCAGACTAAAAAACAGTTAAAAAAAAAAAAAGCTATAGGGTAATAACCATCATAAATATAGATGTGAAGAAATAAAATTCTTATTTCCAGAGATGATTGACATAGAAAATCCCAAAGAATCTACAAAAAAACCTCTCCTAGAGCTAATTGGTGAATTCACCAAGGTCACAAGATGCAAAGTGAACATACAAAAGTCAAATTTATTTCTATGTATTAGCAAAGAAATCATGGACACAAAAATGAAAAGTATAATGACACATTCCCTCTAAAATATGAAATACTTTGGTACATACCTAAAAAAAAACAACACATGTCTAGCATGTAATTGCTGAAAACAAAATATTGATGAAAGAATCCAAACATTTAAATAAATGGAGAGACTTACGTATGGACTAGAAGACTCAACATAGCAAATTCAATTCTCTGCACATTGATAAATAGGTTTAACACAATTGGTATAACAAATCTTGACAAGATATTTTATACGTATAGACAAGATAATTCTTAGTTCTATATGGAAAGCAGAGTACGTAAAATAACTTAAACAATTGTGAAATAGAAGAATAAAGTGCTCGGAATCAGTGTACCTGCTGTCAAGGCTTCTTATATACCCACATTAATAATACTGTGTGGTATTGGAAGAGCTATAGGCACAGAGAGCAATGAAACAGAAATAGATCCACACAAGAGTACCAACTGATTTTTGTCAAAGGTGCAAAAGCAATTCAATGAAGGAAGGATAGGCTTTTAAAATAAATGGCACTGGAACAATTAGACATCATAGGTAAAAAGTAAACTTTGACCTAAACCCCACACCTCATACAACAATTAACTCAAAATAGAACATGGACTTAAATATAAAACTAAAAACTGCAAAGCATTTAAAAATAAACAGAGAAGAAAATCTTCAGGACGTAAAGCTAGGTAAAGTGTTCTTAGAGTTGACACCAAATACAAGATTGTTAAAAGGAAAAATACATAAATTGGATTCCGTCAAATAAAGAACACTTACTCTTCAAAAGTTCCCATTAAGAAGAGGAAAAGAAACATTACAAATTGGAAGAAAATATGTGCAGACCATGAATCCAACAAAGGACTAATGTGTATAGAACTCTTAAAACTCAACAGCAAAACAAAACAACCCAATTAGAACATGTGTGAAGGACATGAATAGACACTTCACCGAAGAGGAAATGTAGATGAAAAATCAAGTAAAAGTTTAGCATCACTAGCCATTAGGGAAATGCAAATTAAAACCCAAATTGGATACACTGCATGCCTACCAGAATGGCTAAAATAAAAAATAGTGACAACACCAAATACTTGCAAGGATGGAGAGAAATTGTACCACTCATACATTGCTAGTGGGAAAGTATATGAAATATTGCAACCACTTTGGAAAAGAGTTTAGCATGCGTCCCATGACCCAGGAATTATCCCAGAGAAATGAAGACTGTGTACAAAAACCTGTGTACAAATCTTCATTACAGGTTTATTTTTAACAACATCAAACTGGAAACGACTATGATGTTTTTTACCAAGTCAATGTTTAAACAAACTTTGCTATGTTAAAAATATGGATTACTACTCAATACTAAAAAGAAATACACTATTCATGCATAGTGTTAATACACTGATACATGCAACACCTTTGATGAATCATGAAGAGTAAATAATGTTAACCTCAAAAGGTTGCATACTATATGATTCTGTTTATACAACAGTCTCGAAACGATAACATTATAGAATGAGAAAATACGTTTGTGGTGGCCAGGAGCTAAGGACAGAGGAGAGAGGGAGGGAGGCGAGTCAACAGGAGGGATCCTTGTGTGAAGGAAACATCCTGTGTCATCTCTGTATCAATGTCAGTATCTGCCCAGTGTTACCGCTGGGGGAAATCGGGTACAGAATGCATGGAATCTCCTGTATTATTTTTACAACTGCAGGTATACATACAATTATATAACAACATTTTATTTAGTAAAAGCCAGACCTTGGCATATTTGATGGAAAATAAGCATAGGATGCATGACAACATGCTTACTTTCCCAAGAGAAACAATGAGGCACAGCCAGGCAAAATAACAAGCCAAGTTTATAGCTTGTCTGGGCCAGAATACATCGATTGGCTTTTCAGTACTACTTTGAGTTTTGGTTTGAAATTATTATGAATTTCTCTTCTATGCCCTTCCACAAGACTGTGGAATCGCTACCATCATTAAAACCTCTGAGTGAGATGCTACTAATATTATAAGCACTCCATCAGAAAGTCTCCCTCAACTATCCTGAGGTTCCCAGGGAATGGAGAGTATTCCCAGTCACGTGTCTGTGTCTTGAGTCAGCCCACCTTCAGCCATCTTGTGTTGGTGTCAAGCTTTTCCTTCTCTGCCTCTGCAGATCCCTTTGCTGGGCGGGCATAGTGCGCTTGGCTGGGGGACCTGGCTGATGCTTCCAAACCGGAGGTTGCAAGACATCTGAGTCCTGGCTGCCGGGTTCTTCAGAAACTGGCCCCACCTCTTCCCTGTTGGTGTTTTCACTCCTGTTCGATGAAAAGCTGAAACTGCTGTGTTGCCAGCTTGGGGCTTGAGAGGCCATAGCCAAGAAAAGCTTGCCTGAACCACCAGAACCACTGCAGGCCCCTCCTGCCTCAGGTCCTGGTTCCGTACTCTTCCCCCCCCCCCCCCCCCCCGCTTGCCTGCATTAAAAACAGGCACTCCCTCTTCCCTGGTATGTCTGTTCATTTCCTGCCCTGGCATGGACCATGTCCTCATATGAATGAACATGAGAATATCCAGTACCTGCCTCAACCAGGCAATGTCAAGGCTGGGTGATGTTGCCCCATAGTCCTATGAGATAATCTCAAAATTATCTAGATTTCATACATTCCTGAGATTTGGGGTAGTCTGTTTGGTTTGGGGGCACATAAGCTACTTATTTTTCAGTTTAACTTAACCCAGACTCAGAGGAAACACCAACTTCTGAGATGAGAAAGACTGTATTTTGTTTTTGTGGCTTTAAAAAATCACATCACTTCCCTCTGCTTTCGTTTCAGTCTGTGCAAGGGTAACCAAGTTTAGTACATCCAAAAGCATATTTAGGCAACACTAGGTTGTTATGTTGAAGCAGAAAATAATATTGTTTTATTCAGGGTCAGTTCCTGTTTAACACCAATCTCCTCATTAATTCTTTGCCTTAGAATTATGAGGAACCTTGTTAAACAGCCCCAGACACATCTGTGGTTATTGAGTGCTAACAATAAGAACATACTTAGTTAATTATTTATTGAATAATAACTTCTGTTTTCCCTGGTCCAGTTCACCAATATTAAAAGATAATGGTGACATATTTATGTTTCACTGAATTTAATTTACTAGATTATTGGTCCCTCAGGAAATTTTATAAATGTTATAATTATTATTTTCCAAATAATCAAATGCAAACATCTCAGGATTATTTAGTTGGAGGCAGGGAACTGAGAATGATTATTTGGAGAAAATCTACTTGTAATACAATTTGCAGCCGCATTATGCCACTTGCTCTAGAAGACCATGGGTAAATTGATTTGCAAGTAAAAAATTTCATGGAATTAATATTAGTGCCTTTTTATGTGACTTGTAAAATTCCAGTGTTGTTTTAGAGAGCATTCTTGAGTGCTAAAATTACTTACATATCTTATAAATTAATGGTGAAGAAAAATTGTGGTGCTTGGTCAAAAAAATGTAAACTTGTTAATGGTTGTATCCTATAATTTAATTTTTAATTTCTAGAAAGAGCACACATAACTTGCAGCGACAGCATTCTTACATAAAGTAAATACCTGAATAGACCTTCATTGTACATATTTTATATATGTTTGCCCATGTTTTCTTCGTTTTTATCTTTTTGACATTTTTATGTTGGCATTTGAGAACAAACTTCTTGAATTTGCAAAAGTGTGATTTTCATTGTCCATTTTAGGTGAGTTGGATTCTCACAGTAACACTGACTTCTTGTAATTGGGATGAGAAGACTAATACATTCCTCGGGAAACTGCTCAAGCACACGTTTATCTTTGGTTGTCAAGTTTGCTTCTGATAGGTTTTGTTCTTTTTCTTTTCTCCTTCCTTCCTTCCTTCCTTCCTTCCTTCCTTCCTTCCTTCCTTCCTTCCTTCCTTCCTTCCTTCCTTCCTTCCTTCCTTCCTTCAGTTAGAATCCAGGATCTATTCCCATGCCATATGCAGCTTTGTTTTAGTAAATACTCCAAAAAGAATACAAAAACCCAAAGGTGGACCACTCAATGGGTATTTCCATTTGTACTTATTTGTGGATGTGTGCTGAGATTATTATGCTATTTTGGGTTTTTAAGGAAAGGCACAGAATCAAGTCAGAACCCATGAGAAAATAAGCGTGTTCTATGCCACTTGGGCTGTACTCTACAAGCATGTGACAGAATCATAAAATTGATACAGTTGACTTTTAAAAACATGTATATTATGAAACACAGAATGAGGGCATAACAGATTATGTAGAATAAAAAAAAAAAACACAACTTGTACTAAGCATCCAGCTTAAAAAATAGATTATGACCACTACTTTCCCTCTTTCTGGCATGTCTCTTCCTGACCCTGCATCCTGTCTAGAGGTATCCATTTTCCTGAATTTCATGTTAATCATTGCTGTGTTTTCTTTCTGTTTTTACCATCTAGGTATATATCCCTAAATAATGAATGGTTTGAATGTGTCTGCTTTGAACCACACATAAATAGAAGCTTACTGCATGTATTCCCTCCTGACGTTTCTTTTTCCCAGCATTCGGCTGTAAGAGTTCTCCATAGTGATGCCTGCAGCGCTAGCTAACTTAGTAGCTAGTTCATTTTCACTGCTTTGGTGCAGTCCACTGAAAAGAGAGTGTGCAGTCGATTTGTCAGCTCTCTTGATAGGCATGCCAATGCTTTACCTCCTTTTGTTATCACGGAGAGTTCTGTGAGCATTCTTATATACCTCCAAAGTGTACATGGTAATATTTTCTCAGCAGGTGCACTGAGTCATAGGACACCCTGTGTTCAGCTTTACAAGATGATACCAGGCTGTATTCCAACATGTCCGTGCCAATTTACATTCCCACCAGCAGGTATGTGTTTCCATTTTTCCCCAAATTCACTCACATTTGATATGACCAGATGTTAATTTTTTTTTTTTAATTTTTTTTTGGCCAATTTGATGGTAGTGAAATAGATTAAAATTGTGGACTTCATTTTCATTTTCTTGATTCATACTGTTGTTGAGTATCATTTCATTTATTTGTTGGACCATTCGTGTTTCCACTTCCCAGATACCTACTCATGTCTTTCATTTTTATTTTTTGGCTTATTTTTCCGTTGGATTGTTTGTCTTTTTCTTATTGATAAATTAATACTGTGGATACTAATGCTTTGTTATTTTAAGTCTTAAAATATCACCTCAGTTGTGGCTTTGCCATTTCAGTTTATGGTGTCTTTTGATGAATACATGCTTTTTGGTTTTAGTGTAGTCAAAATGACCAATATTTTCCTGTTTTTTTGGGGGGAGAGGTAAAAAGTGTGTGTGGGGGTCTTATTTAAGAAATCTTTCCTACCTAGGGATCATAGGATTTTCTCACACTTTTTTTCTGAAAAGTTCAGTACAAACTTCACTCTTTTTCAATATGAATAACTCTATATGTAGTCATCATTCTGTCCCCGCTCATCTGCCATGTGCACTCGGTCATAAATCGTTCCCACAGCTGTGGGTCTGTGTCTTGGCTCTGTGATTATCTCTGCTTCAGTGCCACGGTGTTTTAATTACTCCTATTTTACAATACCTCTTGATTGCTGTTACTTATTAAATATTTGTAAGTTAATTATTACTTTATAACAAGCCTTGGTATCTAGTAGGGCAATTATTTCTACCTTTTTCTTCTCCAAGAGGACCTGGCCATTTGCTCTTCCTTTTAAATTTTAGAAATAGCTTATAAAGTTTGTGAAAAACTCTGGTGGGGAATTTATTGGAATTACCTTGAACTACAGATCAATTTGGGTAGCATCGACATATGTTCAATACTGAATTTTCATTAAAAATTTTGACACATCTCTTTTTGTTTAGATAGTTCTTAATATCTGTTTTTAAATGTCTTATACATCTTTGGTGATAGAGTATTTGAATAGAATGCTTAACATTTTTATTTCAAGTTCATGCTAAAGTCCCACATGTTTTTTCTTTCCATTTAAAATGGTAGTTTTTAAAAATTATTTAAATAACTATTTGTTGCTGTAGAATAAGAATGCAGTTATACCTTTGTATATTGATTTTGTGTATAGCAATTTTGCCATATTCTTTTATTAATTGTAATAATTTACCTGTCGATTTCTTGAAACTTCTGTGGATGATCATACTTTCTAAAAATAACAATTTGATTTTTTTTTAATTCCAGTTTTGCCTTTAATTTCTTTGTCTATTTTACTATGTTTACTTATTTTGGTCTTGATCATAAACAAAATGATTGTAACTTTTCATCCATTCACAAATATTCAGACATAGCTTACCGTATGCCAGCAAACAAACCCAACAAAATCTCGTAGTTAATTTTTAGCAAAAGTTGGAAAGAAGATGGAAAATAACCAATAAGGATAATAAATAAATTACATAGTATTGTAATGGTGATAAGTGTCATGGTGGAAATAGTACAAAGAAAGGTGGGTCGTGTCTGGGGGGTGTTGCAACTTTCACTTTGGTGATCAGGTAGACCTCATTGGGTGGAGGGATGGGATTTGATTAGGGACTGATGAAAGTGAGGTAGTTGTGGAGATATCTGGCGGACGAATGTTCCACGCAGAGGTAATAGTTAGTCCCTTAGATGGGAACATGCAAACATGCCTAGCGTGTTCCAGAAACATCACAGATGCCAAGTCAGCTGGTGTGGAATGAGTTAGGGCAGGGAGAGGGGGAGGGAAGAGGATCAGGGAGGTGACGGGCTGGATGGCTCAGGGCCTGCGGTATTATAGGGACACGGGCTTTTACAGAATGTAATGGGAAGCCACTGGAAGGTCTGACAAGATGGGCACGGCCAGCCTTAAGCTTTTAAAGACCACATTAGCTGCTCCATAGGAATAGATGAGATGAGTGGTGGAGATGCCAAGAACGGTGGCAGGGAGGCCGTAAAGGTGATTCCATCCCTCCAAGTGGGAGGTGGCAGCGGCTCTGAACAGCATGGCAATAAGTGGTCCAGCTCATGACACTCATGATACTGTTTGGTGAAACAGTTACTGAGATTTCCTGACAGGAGGTCAGATGTAGAAAGCAGAGAAAAGTTGAGAATTACCGAAAAATTGGGAGGATAAAGTTGCCAATTGGCCGAGATGGTTTTAGCTTTGAAAGGAGCCTCAGGACTTTGGTTATGAAAATGTTACTTTTGAGATGTCCATCAGATGTTAAAGTATGATGTCTACTGTAGACTCTGTGTAGATGGCTTTTATCAGGTTTAAGAAGTTCCTTCTGTTCCTCCTGCTAATATATAGATGGGGTGTTCCAGGTGCCAGAGACTGTTAAGCTCTTCAATCTCCTAAGTTATTTAAGACTTGAAACAATTCCGTGCAGATCAGCTGTCCAGTGGTTGTGACTTAGATTCTGGTGCCTAGTCCTTCTGCCCTGTCACGTGACCATTCACCTGTGTTTCTCAGACATTCCAGGGGAAGTCTGTCCTTCTGCCATACATCTTTGAGAATGTTCCTTAGTGAGAGTCTGCTGGTAACAAACTCACTTTTGAGTTATCTGAATATATATTTACTTTGTCCTCATTCTTGAAAGATACAGAAATTTAGAGTGACGATGATTTTCTATCAGCACTTTGAAGATATTAATTACTCTGCCTTACGGCTTCTATTCTTGTTGTTGAGAAGTTGTTCATCAGTCTGGTTGCTAGTTGTCTGTGGTGATCTGTCTTTCCTCCTTGGCTCTGTGCTGTTCTGCAGTTTCAGATTTTAATATATGTTGATTGTAACTCACTGGGCTCCCTGGTTGTAAGGATTTTGCTATATTACAGGAAGTCTGGACATTTTCAGCCATTGCCGTTATCTTTTGAATATTGATTCCTACTCTTTATTTTCTCCTTGTGGAACTCTAGCTAGACAAAAGTTAAATCTTTTCACTTTCTCTTCTGTGGTTCAACCTGTCGCATTTCTCATGTCTTTCTTCCCCTGTTTCTGCCTTCTGGATGATTTCTTCAGCTCTGTCTGCCAGTTCACTAATTTTTTTATCAACTTTCTCCAATCTGCTGTTTAATTCATTAATTCTGAATATTCATTTGTAGAAGATAAAATTGTGATGTCATTCTTTTTAAATTTCCCATGCTTTAAAAATAAACTTTTGCTGCTTTTTTATATTTTCAAGATGTTTTTTTCTTTAAACATATGAAATATAATGTATGTTTTGATAATTCCCATTTTGTGATCCTTTTTCTTTGTGGATTTCTTTTCGTTGTTTACTGTTTCAGCTGACTGTCATACATGGTACCTTGTTTCCTTCTGAGTTTTATGTTTATTTAAATGTCAACTAGTTATTTTCCTTGGACTTACATGTGGGAACACTTCATACCTGGCTGAACTCAGCTAGGATTTGGATCTGCTTCTGCCAGTAGCTTGATAGCCCATGAACCTGGGATGACTTTAAATTAACTTCCTTCCTGCCTCCCTCCCTCCCTCCTTCCCTCCCTCCCTCCCTCCCTCCCTCCCTCCCTTCCTTCCTCACGGCTGTGTGACTTTCGGCTATAAACTGTGTGAAGTTACAGATTTTTCAGGGAGGCTTTTGCCCCCATCCAGACAGTACCAACATTGAGGTGAATCAGTTTCCTATTTGGATAGTGGCTTTGTTCCTTTAGGATTTCAGCTTTATGAGGGAAAGCATCAGATGAGATTTCTCACCTTGAGCAGGTCTGTTTTCTCTCTTGCTTCACGTCAAAGCAGAAGCTCAAGGCCTCCACGTTTCTGATGAATTCCCCAGGCAAAGCCAACTTTGGTTCCTGCAGGTCTTGCTTATTTTCCAGGTCTCTACTTTCATTTGGCTCTCTGCTGATCCTTCTTTGGTGCCAAGTCAACAATGTGAGTTTCTTTCTCCTTCCTTCCTTCCTTCCTTCGTTCCTTCGTTCCTTCGTTCCTTCGTTCCTTCGTTCCTTCGTTCCTTCGTTCCTTCGTTCCTTCGTTCCTTCGTTCCTTCGTTCCTTCGTTCCTCCCTCCCTCCCTCCCTCCCTCCCTCCCTCCCTCCCTCCCTCCCTCCCTCCCTATTTCCCTCCCTCCCTCCCTCCCTATTTCCCTCCCTCCGTCCCTCCTTCCCTCCCTTCCTTCTTTCCTTCCTTCCTTTCCATCTATCTATTATCTATCTATCTATCTATCTATCTATCTATCTATCTATCTATCTATCTCTATCATAGTCTATCTTCCAGCATTTTGACTGTTATAATACAGCAGACCAAGGCCACCCTTGATCTAGTCCTGCTAGAAATGAAAGTCCCATCGGACATTTTTATAAAATCATTTTGGAATATTTTGGGTATTTTAATATAATGTAGTGATAATAAATGATATTTTTGAATATTGTTCTGGAATGTGCATTGGAGTGTGCATTTCCAATCTTATATTCATTGTAATATTTTATCACTTAAGGACTAGAAACTATCTATATCTTATGTTAATTGTATTTTATAATTCTGACATACGTTTTATTTCTTTTAAAAACGATTTTCAGCACCTTAAACTCTAGAATACAAATGGTTCCATAATAAATAACTCTTAAGAGGTAGAATGGTGTTTTGTTGTGTGGGAGAGGATGAAAACAGCTTTTATTTATATTGTTTCTCTCTGGATTTTGCTCTATAATTGTAAACAGATTATGCTTTTTAAACATCCATTAGATGTTGTAATTTTAAGCACTGACATTTTTCTAACAGTATCCACTGAGCACTTAATGATGCTGCTTGACGAGAAAGAAGAAGATTCTAACATAATGTATACACTGGAAAAATTAGGTGGAAGATGTAAATCCATTTTATAAGAGAAATGGTCTTGGTGGAAGACAGAATGAAGAGAGGGTTTTTAAACCTTTTTAAATTTGTTTTAAGTAAGAAGGAGATTTAGAAGACAAATGCAATTCTATGGCATACCTGCACCCCTTTGAACTGTTTTTGTTTTTAGCTTGGTTAGCACCAAGCATACTTCTCTGGACCTCTCTGAATCCCCGCCTGACACATTCACAATAGGACACCCCATACGTAAGAATAAAGTGAAAATGAGGGAGAACTTAGAAGCAGAGGGAAAAGAAACCCAGAGTTCCTGTGTGTTTACCATATAATGTGGGATAGCGTGTGGCAATGGCAAGTTCTTTGAAAAGACACTGAAGGACGCAGCCTACCTAAACAACTAACTGTTCACGCTGACGGACGCAGTCATTTCGTCATTTCGCCATATCTAATGGTGTTTTTCAGTTTAAAGGATGAACACCTACCGTAGAGATGCCCCTCTGTACAGAAAGAGTTGGCATTTTGTTTAGGGAAGTGGGGAGAGCCAAATTCCCCTGCCTTGACTTCAGCAGGAATTTGGAGATTGGAGTCTAGAGGAAGGGTTTCAGGTCTGAGAGAGAAAGTAGACCAAGGAAAGAGCCAGAAGCAGTGATAAATTGCCCTGGCAGGCAATGTCTGAATATTTAAGATAAGGCCATCCTAGAAGGCCTGAAGGCTTGGAGGACACCCCAAATCCAGTGTGCTTAGCTAGCCCCAGGGCTTCCTGCCTCACGGGTTCACCCTCATCTAAAATATGTAAATGAAGTGGAACAGTAGGAGGCTTATATGATAATATGATAGCTTTTGTTTGTTTGTTTCTTTTTTTTTTTTTTTTTTTGCTTTTTTGCTTTGTTATTTTTTCAGTGAAGATAGATAACATGGAGAGGGATATTAACTAGGGCTTTTTACCTTCTCCCAAAGCCAAGGATTACCAGCATGCATAGTGCTAGATGGGCATGTTTGGGGATGAATTCCATGGTGAAATGTCTGACGCTGATGAAGCACATCTACGGTTCACATTATATAGACAAGGCTGACTTGAGAAATACCCATCAAGCAAGTGTTGGTACAGAAAGCGCTGAAGAGCTATTGGAAGCATTGTGGGAAGGGGGCCAGACAGGCGGACGCACTCACCTGTTGACTCAGTGTCTGGGTGTTTGCGTTCCTGCTTCCTTCCCAACCCACTGCTCCATGTCCGCTCATCAGCACTGGCGGGGTGCAGGGTGGGGGGGGGGGCAGGGGTGGAGCCTGCTGTGCAGCGAGATGCAGCAGGTCAGCAGCTTCCGGTCACACAGCCTGCCCTGGGGCGCAGAGCAGGACAAGGGGTTCTATTGGGTGATTTTTGAACTTTGGAGGGTCACTTTATAACACAGGTTCCTTTTCTCATGAGCTGTGTTGGTAAATCCCTCTTTTTATTTATGTGATTTCAAGATTCTGCTGAAGAGTAATTTATAAAAGGCTAAATTCATCTACAGTCTCTTAAATATGTCGTGAAAGGAACATATCCTCTCAAGAAGAAATTTCTCCCCATGGCATCGTGCTGCCCAATTAACTGTATTCCTTTATGGCTCTGAGCTCCTCGGGCAGCGTGTTATTATCTAGGCACAGGTTTATTTATCACACCATTCTGTCTATTGCCAAATAAAAGTTAAAGAATAATTATGGGAATTTTCCTGTCTTCGGAAGCATCCTCCACAGGCCACTGTGGGAAATGGACACAGTTCTGTGTGCTGTGAGCAGCCTAGAAACTCTCTAAGAGATTGCTGACAATCTAAATGAGTTTTACTTATGCCAACATATATTTTCAAAATTGGTAGAATACATTCATAGGATTCAGTGTGCTCTTTTCTTAAGGATGCTGCTGCCACAATACATTGTCCTTTTGTGTGGCTTTGTGGGCCTTGAGTTGACACACATGTACACCTGTGCTTTCACATGCACTTTATACAGATGTCTGTGTGTGCACACATGTAATGTAATTCAGTTATTTTATAAAACCTAAAGCACAAAGATACTATAAGTTTATCTCAGGTCCCTATGTAAACTTGAGCACCACAATCATGAGTGTACCAGTAATAAGTAAATAAGTACCCAGTTGAATGAGGAAGAAGGGCCAGTTCTCCCCACAGTAGAATGCCCATGGTAAGTGTGATTGTGCTGGAGCTGGAAACAGCATTTTGTCCACACCAAGTAAAAATTGGATCAGGCAAGAATCATCAACGGATGGCAAATCTAGGAGGAAATTTTGATGGGGAACATCAAAGTGTCTCCCCACAGCATTCTTCTCGTTTTTTAAAAGAAGGGATGATGCAGTGGAGAAACCAGACATCACCTTGACCGAGTGAGCGCCCTTGACATTGCCGAGGAGGAATGGGACACTGTGGGCGGCAGGTGTCAGGCCCTGGGAGGGACAGGCCACTAGCTCTGTCGTGCTCTGGCCGGGGCTGTGAGGGACATTCAAGCAACACAGGGAGAATGTTGTTTCAAAGGGGGAGGGGTGACTGTTCTTCAAAAATATCAAGGGCACAAAAGGAAGAGGCTGCAGAGATGTCCTAGATGACAGAGAACCGAAGACACATGACAACTAAATGGCATTCCTGACCCTTGATTGGGTTCTGTCCTGGAGGGAACATAAGTTCCAAGGGGCAACATTGGGTCAGTGGCATTTTGGAATACAGATGGTAAGTTAGCTGAAAGAGTCAGAGACACATTAAATTTACTAAGTGGGTAACTGGGTTGGGGTTATGTAAGATTTTCCATTTATGAATCAGTATACGCTGGACTGTTGAAGGGTAAAAATAATTCCCTCTGCAAAATTCATTTCATCTATTTTATCTCCTTTCATATATGTATATAGATAAATTACTGTGTATAATTCATTTTGTTCATTATTAGGTATTCTGTTTCCAATTTATAAAACCTGAGTTAAGTAAATATTTTTCTTCTGAAGAATGGAGAAAATATTTTCATGTTAAGACCAGTGAGAAACCAGCATTTCCTCATTTCCTTTTTGTACAAAGTGCTGCTGCTAAGGCTGTAAAATTATTTTAACGTGAGCAGGTGTTTACAGCATCCATGGATTGGGCACCATTTCTCCATTCTTTGTTTTTCTTGTGTGGTGGTGGGGAGAACATTAGCTGCACCTCACCAGCCCCCATGAAGCCCTTCCTGCTCTCTTGAGATTGCTGGGGTCCCATCACCACCTAGTAGGTCAGGAGGTGCAGTGTGGGAGTTGGGCTTTCCAAATCCAGAACGCCAGACCCCTGATGGTATGAACAGACTCCTTCCTCTCTTCCGTATCCCACACTTGCCAAAGGTTCCTCTCTTTGATGTCCGGCTTTCTCTGTTCCCAAGGCTTCTGGTGACTTCATCCAGCGTACGTCACACAAGCCTTAAGTAATCACGCAAACCCAATTAAATGATGCCATCCCCAGCACCCCGACCCACACTGCACCAGCTGCACCTGAGCACACCCCACGGGCGGGGCCTCGGTATCTGCACCAGCGTCTTTCTGAGCAGTTTAACTGAAGGACAGCGGGGCAAGGGACAGAAGCACCTGTCCTTGCAGTCACCTGCACGCCATCTCCGACATATGCAGAAGAAATGCTGAGAGGATGTGCTGAGGGGAGAGTGCTGGGGAGGGAACAAGATAGCTGACTAGTGGGCTTAAATGAGACAGAGGAAACTTGCCTCTCTCGGATGAAAAAATTCAGAGTCCCCCCCACAGATGGCTGGTGTGCCAGGAGGTCCCCGGGCGACCTACAGCCATCATGCACCAGTGTGACAGAGCTCTTCGTTTCCTGGTGGAAAGGAAGACGACCCAAATGTCATCATTAAAGCTTAGGAATGTATTTGTTCGGGGTCAGTGACCCTTTAATGGCTGCAGGGGCGTTGTACAGAATGGCCAGAGGGTTAGCGCTCTCAGGGATAGTTTGATCCTTCCCTAGAAGCAGAAGAAATCACCCACAAACTGCTTGGTTTAATCGTTGTGCCCCGTTAAGAATCACTTAATATCTAGGTTTTAAAGAATTAGCTGAATTTTGCAGAAGAAATGGTATCAAAACAACACTGCACATGTCATCAGCTCTGACCATCAGGGAGGTGACGTATGAAAGGGGACATTGTGAGCTGACCTAGTCGTGCTGGGCAGACCAGCGGTCTCCCAAAGCTCTTACAGCCTTCTCCTTTGTTACCGAGCTAGAAAACAAGACGGAAACATTTAAAGGAAATATATCTAAAAGCGTATTTGTGTGCAGAGAAGAAAAACTTCTTTAATACCATTCTTCATAAGTTTTTATCAATTAAAAAAATTTAGAAATTCAGATGCTAAAAATAAGTTTTTTCCTAGAATAAACATAGTGGTTAGACATTTATATAACTTACAGAGTGATCCCGCGACTAGTCTAGTACCCACCTGGCACTGCACATAGTTATTACCATATTATTGATTATATTCCCCACGCTGTACTTTACATCCCTGTGACTATTTTGTAACTACCGATTTGTACTTCTTAATCCCTTCACCTTTTTCATCCTGTCCCTCAAACCCCTTCCTGTCTGGCAACCATTAGTTTGTTCTCTGTATCTGTGAGTCTGTTTCTGGTTTGTTTGTTCACCTATTCTGTTCTTTAGATTCCACATAGAAGTGAGATCATTTGGTATTTGTCTCTCTCTGTCTGACTTATTCACTCAGCATAATACCCTCTGGGTCCATCCATGTTGTGGCAATGGCACAGTTTCATTTTATGACTGTGTAATACCCTGTTGTATGTGGGCCATCTTTTTCTAGTCATCTGCCAGTGGGCACTGGGTTGCTTATGTGTTCATTTAAAAGCCCCCTTGAGCTTGGACCCTCTGCTACCTGCAGTGCAGGATACCGGGGAGACAGTGTAGTGCCACCAGCTCTGTCTTCAAGGGGCTCCCAATCCAGTGGAGAGGAGAGACAGCCGACAGTTGGTTCAAGCTGCACTCAGAGCCTCTGGCGAAGCTGGGGCTGGGTCAGGACCCCAGGCTGTGAGTGTGGCAGCGAAGGCCCCTGCCGTCCCCTGAGGGTGCCACTTATGGCCCTGCCTCATTAGCCTTGTTCCCCTACCACCTGAATTAACCTGGTTGGCTCAAGGTTCTACACTAATGAAAACAGTGTGTGAATATCTTGATTATTGTAACAATTCCTTTGCATTATGGATTTTAGGGGGTGAGGGAAAGAACAAGTCCTAAAATGTAAACCCATAGGCTGTTTCTCAAAAGACTTTTCTTCTAAACTCCTGGATACACATATCCAAGGGGTGATGGGGAACTTTCAGCCAGGAATAAAGCTCAAGGAAATTTATTGAACCTGTTTGCCTTGCACTATAATATACAGTAACGACAAGTCTATAAAACAGTGTTGTTTGTAAGGTTCTGCTGGGGAAAAAGTTCAATAAAAGGCCTGCTTGACTCATCCTGAATCTGGGCCGCTGGACAGGACGCAGCAGTAACACACTCCATTCTTTAAGATGAAGTTGACATACTTGTTACTGGGGTAAAAATGACCCTGTGAAGCGTTCTTGTACCGCCGTCCCCATGTGCAGCTTCCTACTCAAATTTGACAGCCCTGCGGAAATCGCAAAGTGAAGAACTTGGGGAGCTAGGAGCGCCCAGAGCAATGCTTCCGGGACTTCCTGACCCCTGGGGTCACCGGGGCTCTGGTCCCACCCCAGCACCCCAGACCTGCTAACTCACAATAGCCAAGGACACTTCTTTGGAAATGATTTAGAGTCTCATGAAGATGCAAGAAATACTGCAGAGCGGTCTTGTTCCCCCAGTGGTAACCTGCTGCATAGTTAGTTCAATACTGCAACCGGGATTTATGCGTGCGTGCGTGCGTGCGTGTATGTGTGTGTGTGTGTGTGTGTGTGTGAGAGAGAGAGAGAGAGAGAGAGAGAGAGAGAGAGAGAGAGAGAGAGAGAGAGAGAGAGAGAGAGAGGCTGGAAAACAAATCTGTTTGTTTGCATCCCAGTGATCCCGTTTTTCCTCTGTCGCCTCTGGATGACCAGTGTAGTCAATAATGGAAGCATGTCCAAAGTACTGCAGGCAGGAAAACATTCTCTTTAATATGGAGGCAGCAGACTCCTGCTTCCACTTCCCTTTCTGACTTGACATTTCAGTATGCTCTTGTATGAACCCTCTCATGACTAAAGCATGCTTTCTCTTGTCTCCCTGGCCCCATCTGGATTCAGGAATGCTCTTCTTTCCTATTTCACTCTGATTCCTCCTCTTGTGAAGGCCTAGATAAATCCTCTGTTCGACACATCACTATGGGCCCAAGTCTGAGATCTCTTCCTCTGACATTCTGGTTTCAGTGGTTCCGTGGGCACATGTGCTATCTTCTTGGATCTGCTGTGTCACGTGCCCTGACCCGGTGACGAGCTCCTGGACGAGGGCCTCCCCCACGCCCTGGAAGCCCAGACTCGTGTCTTTAGTGGAAAAGTGCTTAATTAACATTTGTCCTTGGTAAAGGGGATGAGGTCGTCAGGCTTCTCTGCATGATCACTTCTTGTTGCTGTCCCCAGGCCTCAAAAAAGAGTTTTCGTGGGTCTGCGAGCTGTGTGTTGAGCATCATGGTTTCCCAATCTGGAGGAAGGAGGTAACATATGCCTTTCTCGAGCACACGGTAATCTTCCCTC
Organism: Rhinolophus sinicus; assembly: GCF_057876585.1. Taxonomy (NCBI): domain Eukaryota; kingdom Metazoa; phylum Chordata; class Mammalia; order Chiroptera; family Rhinolophidae; genus Rhinolophus; species Rhinolophus sinicus. Next base: position 4,026,632 of record NC_142502.1, on the reverse strand, counting down.
TGTGAGATTTAGACCACAGAGGAGAAAGGAAACGCTGCTTTACTAGAATTTCCATCGTGCAGAGTAACATCTCACCAGAAGACAAGCATCCAGGAAGCTGGCTGTGGGCATTTCTATGGCGAATCAGCTGGCCTGTGGCTGGAGGGCTGGTGCTTGCTGCTAGTTGACAATTTGAGATAATTTAAAAACACAACCTGGGAAACTGAGTGCCTTCCCTCTCTCACCTTTTTTTTTTTTTTTTTTTTTTTTGGCATTTACTTTCCTGAACTGATACACACCATGCTCGAATAATAAGGAATCCTAGAAGGCTGTGAGCACAGCTCCAGAGGAATCTCTGGCTTCAGCCCAGTTGGAAGTTGCTTGATTTTATTGTGGAGTCTGGTTAATAGTCTGAACTAATCAAGAGAACTCAGAAGGTGGGCGCAGCTCATTAATCTGCTCGTGCTTGTTTCTGAGTGTTCCGAGCCCTGGAGTGGTAGCTATTTTTGTGTATCCTTGAGTGAGCAAATGAAGAGAGATGAGAAGTTCAGCGTCTATGCAGCTTACGAGGGATTTGATTTACGATGAGATGTTTTTGTGAGTGACAGTCTGACAGAAACTTTCCCCATATTAATTCAGGTCCTCTGAAAAGCAAGTGGCAAGAGAGCATCGCATTTGCAGGAGCGCCTATGGGAGTGTGTGCGCAGGGGGTGGGGAGCAGCAGGGGAGCAAGAAGAAGTTCCGACAGATGCAGCCCTGACATCTGTCAGAGGGGAAGGAGGAAGGAAAGTGGTGGAGGAGCTGCAGACACAGCAGAGCTTCAGGACAGCTCAGTGGTCACTGGGAAGTCCCTGAGCAGAGGGCCAGTCATAGAGGACGGGACGTCCAGTGACAGGCCTTGTCCTGGTGCCTGCCATGCTCTGTCCTGGTCTGGGAGGAGCCCAGTGGACATGCAGCCTTGGCACGGCCTCCGTGGCAGATCAAAAATGCAGCAGCTGGAAAGGTGGCTGTCAACTGTGCTCCCTGCCCTGGGCTCTCTTGGAGGGGACCTCAGTGATCCCACAGTCCGTGTGCTGCCCAAAGCCACTTCTGCGCATGTCTGAGGATCACCTCTCACAGTCCCCGTGGGCCGCTCTTCCTGAAGGGACACAGAGGACAGTGGTTAGTGTGACGTACTGCTCTTGGCCTTGGACGGCACCTGTCCTCATTGCTTTTCCTCTCTGGTCCACACTCATTCTGCACCCTGAGCTGGCGGTTCTGCCTCCTTTGAGGGTGTATCTGCTTCCTGTGGCTGCTATCACAATGCAGCATAGACCAGGTGGCCTCAAACAACAGAAACTCCCTCAGGCAGCGGAGGCCAGAATCCAAAGTCTCGTGGCAGCAGCGTCGTGCTCCCCGGACTCCTCCCTGCCTCTTTCAACGTCCCGCAGCCTGGGCGTTCCTGGTTTGTGGCGACGTCTCTCCTGTCTCTGCTGCCTCTCTTGTCACCTGTGTCTGTGTCTCTTCTTATGTGGACATCGATCATATTGGATTAGGGCCCCCCAAAACTCAGTGTGACCTCATCCTAACTTATTACATCTATAGAAACCCACTTTCCAAATAAGTTCACATCTGCATGTATCGGGGTTAAGACTTAAAGGTATCTTTTGGGGGGACACCGTTCAACTTATAACAGTGGCCCACCGGGTTGGATGGTGCCTCCTTCATTCCTGGGGAGTTGGAGCCATGGTGACCCCTCCTTTCCCTGGCCAGCGTTGCTGCATGTCGCTTCACAAGAGAGCCCCTAGAAACAGCCCGGGGGTCCACAGGGTCTGTGTGTTCTTTCCTGTCCCACCTGCCTCTGTTGATCAGGACCAACTTCCTCATCTTGATGGCAACACCTCTTATCCCCTGTGGGTCCCAAGACATAAGGAGTCATGTGTTCACCTGATGCCACAGCTTGTGTGTGGTTCCGTGGAACATTTTTTGTGTTCCTGGCAATGGCCACTAGGACCTCCCACCTTCCAGTTTCCAGAGTTGGAGAGCTGAAGGTACAAAGTGCTTCAGTGGCTCATGAGGAGAGATGCTGACTAGGTCCGTGCCCACTGCCAGCCCGTGGTTCCCCGACCCAGGTCTTCTGCTTGTTGGAGAAATACTGCCATTCAGAGGCCCCTGAGCAGGGCACACCCTGTCCTGGTTCGGCACCTCATCCTTGCAGGGGTGGCCTCCAAGCTGGCTCTACCACTGAGCTTTCAGCAGACGGGTGCCGTGCTCCATGATGCTGACTGGGCCATGTAGTACGTGATACGGCCAAGGTCTTCCATGGTCATGGGCCCACTGCCAAACCCCTTTAGCTGTGACTTGGGCCACTGGGTCAAGGGTAAGTTGATAGATATTGGTGCTGGCGGAGGCTCCATGGCCCAGGAAAGCAAACTCATGCCCAGGTAGGCTCATGCAACTCCCTCGTGCCCACTGAATCTGCTTGGGGTGTTCCCAGATGTGTCATTTTAAGACACTATTTGCTGTTATTAATTTAGCTGCCCCCGCGGTGGGCTGGCTAGCTCTTACTGTGGAGGGGGCACAAACACTGTAAGCTCTGAGATCTCAGGGGTTCTGCCAGGCTAAACTGCTCCGGGCCACCCACCCAGATGTTTCCATCCCAGGTTCCTCTGGGTTTTCCTGACAGGGACACCTCCTTAGCATGTCAGACTTGACTTATCCAAGTATTTGAACATCTCTGCGGCTCCACAACTCTAGCTACCAAGGCCCGAGTCTGCTTCTCAGCTACGTCTTCTCTTGCGTCGCAGGGCCTCTCAGGGAGCTCCTGAAGAGGCCTGCTGTCTCTCACTCTTCGCCTCTAATTGTTAGCAACCCTCATTTTTCCCTTTATCCATCTCTAGGGCACTATTGCAACTTAATGAACACCAGCCAGCTCCATTGTCCTTGTAAGTATTCTTCTCTCTGTATGTTCTCAAAATGCGTGAATCCTCACAGCATCAAGGCCCTTCTCTCCCAGTCAGGACACTCCCTCAGGTCCGCACTGTCCACCAGCTCGTGCCAGGGCCTAAGCGTGCCCCATCTTCCACAAAGACAGGGTCTTCCTTGACAGCCAGGCGTTACGTGACCCGGGCCCCAAACCTGCACTTACCCCCTGTTTTGTCGGGTTACTCTTGGTGCCATCTGTCAGTTCCGATCACCCAAGAAGGAGATTTTATGACAGCTCGACATGCATAGGAATTTCCTAGGGTTGTCATGACAAAGTGCCACAAACTGGGCGGCTTAAAAATACAATTTGTTGTTTCATAGTTCTGAGGTCCAGAAATCAAAACTCGAGGTGGCGTCAGGTTTGGATTCCCTGAGGATCTGTTCCAGGCCTATTTCCTTGGCTGGTAAATGGCCAGTTTTCTCTGTGTCTCGTTACATGCTCTCTCCTCTGCGCATGTATGTCTCCACATTTCCCATTTGTGTAAGGACGTAAGTCATACTGGATTAGAGCCCACCCCAGTGACCTCACATTAACTTGATTATCTCTGTTGAGGTCCTGGAGGTTAAAATGTCCAAGTGTGACTGGGGTTGGGCGGTGCCCAATTCAGCCCAAAACAATATGCAATAAGTTATTGGGGGACATGCCTGTCAAGGATAAACAGGAAGGGAGTAAGAATAGTCTGGAGGCACCTTCAGATTGTGGTGAAGTTTGGAGACTCCTCCAAGGACCCATGGAGAGGAGGGCTGGGTTGGAAGGGCTTCAGGCTGCCTTGCGTTTGGGAGGAAATCCTGGCCAGCGCATGGTGTGGGGATCCCTGAGCAGGGGTCACCCCCTGTTGTCAGCAGACACCAAAAGCCCATCCATTCCTTCCTGAGGGCTCTGTCTTCCTTGACTGCTGTGTGCATGTTTAAGGACCCTGGGTCCAGTACGGGGAGAACAGCACTGGGGCCACAGCTGACTAAGTCATTGGGAAGTAGGTGGTGACCCAGGACCCAGGAGTTGGATGCAGGCTCACACGGATCAGGTGGCAGATACAAACAAAAAGGAGCCCTGGTAACAGAGGGAGAGGACCAATCGATGCCTGCAAGACAAAATGGCTGAAGGTTGGCTCTGGGTTTTGTGGGGTCAGTTGTTCGGATTTTCCAGGAGCTGGTTTTATCGGATTGTTTTAATATCTGCTTTTTGATAGAATGGACGTAAAGCATATCAGAGAAAGGTTTGATTTCTTTTCTTTCAGGAGTTCAGGGAAACTATTCTCCAGGGGCAGAAGGTGCAGTAATGAATGCCACTTCCTGTTCCCCATCGATTATTTTGAGTTGATTGGACACAGCTGACACCTCAGTATTTGTGACTACAGCGCTTGGGGGAACTCCAGACCCTTGGGCGATCTCAAAACTATGTCAACTTGTGTTCTGCTCCCTCTCCACCCAGGTCACACGTCCCTGAGAGACTTAGCCTCTCTTTTTTTGCCTTTCTTTTGGAGAAGACTAGGCAGTTTTGAAAGCTTCCTCTGAACTACAGTTTCAAAAGCAAGACCTTATTTCTTGTGAAAACTTGGCTATTCTTCTCCTCCTGTCATCCATCAGAAACACAGCTCTCTTTTTTTTAACATTTTGAATACACAGGATTACAAATTTGTATCTCAAAGCCCCCCTCATTCCTTCCTGCTGGCCTCACCAGCTTCCTTTCTTATTTGCTTCTGTCTTTTCCCAACTGGCACCAACCCGAGTGGGGCCACACTGGCCTCTTCTCCTTTTCATTCTTGCCCTCCCTTTCAAGAGTTTTCTATTTTTCATGCACAAACTAAAGTGTAGAAACCCTAGTGTTGCCATGGCAGTAATGTTACTGTGGGCCTTTGGTGGACTTGAGTTATAAACTTTGAAAAAACGAATGGCCTCAAAGAAGCAGGAGGGAGACGGCAAGAGAAAGAGGAGAAAAATAAAACAGGGCATGGGCCTAAGGAGGAGAGAGAGCAGGAAAAGCAGGCCAAAACTCTGAACATGCATTTGCGGTGACATCACCGCCTTTCCCACAGGGGCCATTGACTTGGGAGGCCCAGTGTCCATTCACGTCCCAAAGCCTGCTCTGGCCCGGGAGCCCTCTCCCTCTTCCTGAATGCCTTTTTTTGTTGGGGAACAGTGGAGTGCTTCTGAAGGCCTGCATAAATGACTGAGTAATTCCCTGCGGTTGCCAGGAAGTCTGAGGCACTTCTGAGCTAACAATAGTGAACTGTATCTCCCGCCCCACGCTGGAAGTTCCAGCTGTAGGCCCGAATTCTAATAAGGGCTTTGCTCATGCCTCTGAGGTTATGGTAATATTTTATCCATCTTTTTTCATTAAGACACAGTTACTCCTGCCATTGAAAACTGGGGGCTGGTCCTGAGGACTGAGGTGGGCTGGGGTGGGCGTGGTAGGGGAAGATGGTGAATAAAAATAAGAGGAAGGAAGGAAAAAAATGGCTTCTCTATTAGCTTGATGGATTTGCTATTTCATATGAGACTCTAACCTGACTTTGAGGAGAGAAAAGAAAGATTTTACTCTGACCCGCAAGTCCTGGAGCCAGGAAGATGACGATGGGGAGATTTCCATGTTTCAAATGCTGCTTTTCTCATCTCCCTTCCAGCAGAATGAAGCTGATGATGTACTCAGATTTAGGTGAGGTTGTCAGGTTTCTCTCTGCTTCCTGTGTTTATTTTTTCGGATTTTTGTATCCCAGATATCCCAATAACTTTTTGTTTTAAGCAGTTCTTTGCTAGGAGAACATTTGAAGTAATTGTCAACTCCCTGCCTTGGAAGTTCTGAGGACACACCCTAAAAAGTGCCAGCAAAGAATGTCAAGGCTATTCACCTGCTGGGTGACCTGAGAAGGACAATTTCTAGTGACTGGTTTCAGTGATGACAGATATTTTAAAGAACTTACTCTGCCGGATGCCTCAGTTAATCTCCATAAATCCCCTGAGCGATAAGGGGCATTCTCCCATTTGAGTCTGCACACTCCTGATCACGAATGCCCTGCTCTCTTTGTAGCACAGCTCACGTTCCCCACTAGGAAAGTCCATATTCAGGTTGTTCACGATCTTAACTTCCTGTTGGGAGATGCCATCCCTTTCCGCTCCAACATGATTCATCGACCGTTACACAATCTGTACAGTAGTTGATGCTTCTGTCTTGAGGCAGAATTTCTTTTTTTTCCAATATTTTCTTTCTACCTCAGTTTTTACTCTTAGAGCCTTCAGCCAAATATATGTATGTGTATATATATATATATATATATATATATATATATATATGTATATGTATATGTTATGTATATATAATATATATGTATGTATGTATTATATATATATATATATATATATATATATATATATATATATATATATGGAATCTCTGAAGAAAAAAAGTCAAAACAATGGAACAGAGCTAGTATTTAAAATTATAATTCAAGAAATAAAAAAGATAATGAAAACACTTTAGTTTTAAAAATCTGAGATACAGTTAAAGTAGTGGAAAAAGTTCATAGCCCTAACATCTTTGTCAAAAAAAGAAAAGCATGAGAATTTCAATTGAAACCCCAATTCAAAAAGAAAAAAAGAGAGAAAATTGAAAAAGCAAAGTAAAAAAAAGCAAAAAGAAAAATTTAGTAGAGATAAAAGGAGAAATTTATAAGGTAAAAACTCAGAAAAACAGTAGATTATATTCATAAAAAAAATTTTTTTTAAGAGTTTATTGGGGAACAGTGTGCACTTCCAGGCCTTTTTTCCAAGTCAAGTTGTTGTCCTTTCAGTGTTAGTTGTGGAGGGTGCCGTTCAGCTTCAAGTTGTTGTCCTTTCAGTCTCAGTGGTGGAGGGCGCAGCTCAGCTCCAGGTCCAGTTGCCGTTGCTAGTTGCAGGGGGCACAGCCCACCATCCCTTGCAGGAGTCGAACCAGCAACCTTGTGGTTGAGAGGATGCGCTCCAACCTACTGAGCCATCAGGGAGCTCAGCGGCAGCTCAGCTCAAGGTGCCGTGTTCAATCTTAGTTGCAGGGGGTGTGGCCCACCATCCCTTGCGGGACTCGAGGAATCGAACCAGCAACCTTGTGGTTGAGAGCCCACTTCCCCATGTGGGAATCAAACCGGCAGCCTTCAGAGTTAGGAGGATGGAGCTCTAACCGCCTGAACCACCAGCCCGACCCAATAAGATGTTTTTTAAAAGTGGTACAAAAACGTTGTGATTTAATAAAGAAAAACGAGCAAAATTTTGCAAAATAAAATATGTAGCAGTAGAAGAGGGAAAAGGGGGTCAAATACATGGTGATGGCAGGAGAGCTGACTGGGTGGTGAGCACACAAAGCAGTACATAGATGATGTGTTACAGATTGCACACCTGAATAGAATGATTTCTGGAAATGAAAAAAAAAGCACCAAGTTAAATAGTTTCACAGGAGAATACGACCAAACCTTTAGAGAACAAATAGCCCAGTTCTACACAAGTAGTTTCAGAACATAGAAAATGAAGGGGGACATCCAAATTCCTTTTATGAAGGAAAATAACTAAACTCTTTTTAAAAAATTACTCCACTGGGGTATTTTAATGAATATAAACAACATATTAGCTAAACAGGTGGGTTATGAGTTGACAATTCGAAATGTGCTCAACATAGTTTGATTATAAACAGAGGACATATCGTCCACCAATTTCACAAGTTCAGTAAGTAAATAAGGTTTTCAGTGTAGTGAAAAAGATCAAAATGTCATAATAACTTAAAAATAAATAACTATGTCAACATCTAAGTAACACTGAATACTTTTTTGACATAGTAAGTACTTAAAAATACATTTCTTCATATTATTTGCACATGTTAGTTTTATATATTTTACATTTTTAGGCTTTATTTATATACATATATTTTTAATTACAGTTGACATACAATATTATATTAGTTTCAGGTGTACGGCACAGTGATTAGACATTTATATAACTTATGTAGTGATCACCCTGATAAGTCCAGTACCCATCTGACACTATACATAGATATTACAATACAAATTCCCCATGTTATACCCTACATCTCCATGAATATTTTGTAACTACCAATTTGTACCTCTTAAACCCCTTCCCTCCAGTCATCCCTCAATCCCTGCCCCCCATCAAATTGGTTGTTAAACTTAAGAAAGATAGCACACCAAAGGAAATCAGAGACCAACTTCACTTATTAACGCTAATGGTAAAAATAAAAAATTAAACAGATTGCAATGCCACATTAAGAACACAATTCACTATGACCAGGTGTGATTTTATTTCAGAATTTAAGGATGGTTCAATATTAGGAAATCTTACCCATATTGTTTACTATATAAATAGATCTAAAAAGATAAATCACTTGACTATCTCCTGCAATGTGGAAAATAGCCTTTGACAAAATTCAACTCCATTTTAAACAATATTTCTTGAAAAAAATAGAAATGGGAATAGGAATACTTAATGTGATAAAAATATATATATACTTAATCCTAATTCTAGAAACTCTCTTAATTGGGAAACACTAGAACAATTCTTACTAAGTTCAAAAACAAGGCAAGAATTCCCACTGTTTCCATTACTATTTGATATTGCTCTGGAAGTTTTGGCCAATGTAATTAGACCATAGAAAACAATTGAAGCCAAAATAACTTGGAAAAAAAAGAAGAAACAAAAACTCTCTTTGCAAGTGACATGATAATATACCTAGAAAATCCATGATAATTAACAATAAACCAGCTTAATCAAATTTTAATAATTAGCAGGATACATAATTAATGTCCAAAAATCAATACATTAATCTGTACATAACCCATTAGAAGATATGATACATGTGAAAATCCCAATTATAATAGCAATGAGATAAAATACATGAGTACATTATTTTAAAAATTGCTTAAAACCATCTAAAACAAAAACAAAAACAAACTGTGAAATACCCCAGAGAGACTCAATAGAAGATGGAGCTATTTCAACATCATAACATGACAATTCTCCCTGTGACCCAACCATGTGTTAGAAATCTAGTGTAATATAAGGAAGTATCTTAAACAACTGTGGGTAAAAATGGGCCTTGTAATAAATGACATTGAAATAACTAGTTCTTGTGAAAAACATAAATTTAGATTCATTCCCCACACATATACAAACATAAACTCCAAGCGAGTTAGAGATCTAAATGTGAAAATAAAATTATATGAGTTTAAAAGCCGACACCTGAAATCTATGTAATTTTACTAACAATTGTCACCTCAATAAATTTAATAAAATAAAAAAAAAATAAAAAAAAAGCAGGTGAATTATTCTATAGTCTGAGTGTGAGAAAAGATTTCTAACAATTTCAAATCCATATGCAATAAATGAAAAGATTGATCAGTTGGCTTACATTTAATCCCCCTCCCCCCACACACAAAAATTCTGTGGCAGAAAGCATCATAGCTAAGGTCCAAATACAAATGACAAACTGGGAAAAAATACCAATAAAGACCTAGATACCTAATATACAAAGAATTTATATATACTGGGGGAAGGGACCAAAGATCTTATGGGAAAATGGGTACAAGTCATTCATGATTAGAAACTTGACAAAAGAAGTACTAAAGTAACACTTATGTGCAAAAGATGTTTAACTTCACTCAGAAGGAAAATGAATTCAGACTACACTGAGAATTCATTTCTCACTCATCTATTTGAACAAAATTTAACAGCTTGACAATTCACTCTACTAGCAAGGAAACACTAGGTGCTGGTGGGAATTGAAATGGTACCACTCCTGTGTGTGAGGGAGTGAGTATGTGTGTGGGTGGGGAAGGGTTGGTAATATCTAATGCAACTACATAAACCTTTTTTCTTCAACCCAGAAGTCCTGCATTTAGACATTTAGATTTGTCTCCAATAATATAACAAAAATAAACTTTTCTGAGATTACCTTATAGTATAGTTTTGAGGTTTGAGAGCATCTTAATATTCGAAAGATCAAAAAAATAGAAAATAAACAAGAATGGAAAGGAAATAGAACAGAAATAAAACTGAACCAAATGAATGCATTGTATTTAAAATGAATAAAAAAAGCACACTGAGGAGGGAGGGAGGTGGTAGCCAAGTAACTTATGAACAGAGTGTTGGCTGGTATCCTGTCTTGGGGTCTGGGCAGGGCAGGGTGGGCGAGTAGCTGCCAGCAAATCCACAGCTCTGTATTCAGCACTTCGCTTCTAACTGTGAGTCAATTCTGAAACTGCTTAGATCTGTTATAGGACTGAGCAGTAAGTAAATGGATTGATGTTGGAAACCAGGATTCTTCCTGTGAAAGAATGAACACACACACACACACACACACAAGGTACCCAAAAAATGTATACACATTTTAAGAAAGGAAAAAACTATTAAAATTACACTGATGGTAACCACTCTGAGCACCTCTTGTAATTGCAGAAGTCAAACGTAACTTGTATTCATCTTTTATTATTGGTATATATTGAGTATTACAGTTTTAATAGTTTTTTCCTTTCTTAAAATGTGTGTACATTTTTTGGCACTCTCTGTATATGTTAAATACTGTAGTATGTTAATATACTATTATATATATTTTATATTAATAGTCTAATATGTAATACAATATTATATATTATGTGTCACATATTATGTGTGTATGTGTCATATATATGATATGATCTATAATACTCCTAATATACATATAACGTATTACATGTAATACCTGTATGTATGTGAATAAATTTGGATTTGATTGGAGTGAATTGGGCTGGAATTTGAAAAATTGGTATAAACTCATGATTTCTAAAGTAAGAATACATCAGTGCATGCATATGTGTTGCACAGGTACATGTGCATGTGTGTGTTGTGTGTGTGTTTACATATTTCCCTTCCTAGTCTGTCCACTGAGAGGGTGTAGAAGTAGACACCCCAGAATCAATGGGCACCCTTGGAATGCAAACCTTAGTGTCTAGCTCCTCTCCAGAGAAAAGGCTGACTCCAGTGCTAGGTCAACGAAGGTACAAGATGGAATATTTGTTATCTCAGAAAATAAAAATTCAAAAAGTGATGGGAAGCTTGTGGGCAGGACACAGAAACAAGTTGGTAGGGACTCTCATTGATCAATCTGTACAATTTGAGCACCAAAATAATTAAGGGGGGTATTAAACACTGGAAAAATAGGAATCCATGAGATGAGGTTGATAGTAAATAGGTAACTAATCCTCTGGAATTTTTCTAGAGCTTCCAGAAGAGTAAGACACGGCAGCTCACGGACCAAACCTGTTGGGGTGTCTTGCTGTACAGGACGGAGGGAGCGGGGCTGAGGCACATACTAGCCTCTTCTGTCCTTTAGGGGTGTCCCTGCTTAGATTTATTTGTTTAGAAAACAATAATTCAAACAGACCTGAGAATTTCAACTGAATAAAAACCTCCAAAGTATGTATGAGACATTTCAGTTTACAGTGTGGTTTTGCATATCACGTCTTGTTGGTTTCCCCAGCAGCTGGGAGGTGGAGCCTTACCTGCACATTTCAGATGTGGAGGCTTGGAGGGTCCTAACCAGGGCAAGGCACCAGGCACCGAGCACGTGGCGAGCCTGAGACTTCACTGTCGAGGAGAACGGTCAAAATACTAGTAACAGAATGGGAGCGTGTGCGAATATGTCATCTTTATACTTTATCATACAGCTCTGTTTACTATTTGCAACCCCTCTTCACTTACCTCTTAGGATTTACTGATGGAAACACTAAGTTTTAAATAGTGTTTCTCCTCCAAATTCCCGTTTGGTGGACGTGGAGAGTGAAGTGAAGCAAGTCGCCTGTTACACTGCTTTCGCAGGAGGCCCGGTCCTCGGGGAAAACAAAACTGGGCCGGACTGTGTGCGTGTGTGTGGATGTCTAGTTACCTCTTCCCTCACAGTATGTGTTTTGGATCAGTGTTGGCAGCTTTTTCTCCTCCTCGCCTCCACCAGGCACAGAACACGACTCCAGCCTGGTCGCGGGCCTTCTTGCTCATGTGACTGCCTCACTCCCAGGAATCCAGCAGACGTCTAAGTTCCCTGAGGTCGGCAACTGCCCTGAAATGACTGAGTTCCGTGTGTTGCCAGACAACAGAGCAGCAATGCCTCCTCTACCTGCTGTCTTAGGAAGGACACCAACCCCAGAACTTTTGCTGATCTGAGCCACTTTTCAATGAAAAGCCTAAGTTTGTTGATATGTTTTTAGGATCTTGGAATTCTGGAAGTGGGATTTCTCATCCTCTGATTCACCAAAAACAACAAAAGAACAAGACAAACAAATGAGAAACAAAAACTCATAGACACAGACAATAGTTTAGTGGTTACCAGAGGGTAAAGGGGGAGGGGAGTGGTAGATGAGGGTAAGGGGGATCAAATATATGGTGATGGAAGGAGAACTGACTCTGGGTGGTGAACACACAATCTGATTTATAGATGATGTAATACAGAATTGTGCACCTGAAATCTATGTAACTTTACTAACAATAGTCACCCCAATAAACTTAAACAAACAAACAAAAAAACCACATTGGGACAGATGACCTACTCCTGAAGAGCTAATATTAACCCAGGCTTTGTGTCCACATAGACCAGGAATGTCCGGGTAACTGAGTGTCTCTTTTCAGGACCACCTATGATCCCAAACACTTGAGAGTTTCTAACCCAGACAAACTCCTTCTTTCCTCCTAGTATCCAGGACTACAGCAGCGTAGAGCAGGAAAAGGAGAAAATTACAATAGCTGTGCTCTGACAGCAGTCCTTTCAGAATAATTGTGAATTAACGAAGAAGTATCTTGTTTAATAGCTAAATCAGTTCAGAAATCCCATAATTGAACTGTTAGTGCAGCAGTTCCCCAAACTCCCTTTTCAGTTTTAGAGAAGATTGCCACTGTTTGAAGCTAAAGATGTGTTAAATTTTGGCATCTCTTTAGAATGAAAATAATTAACTGACTCATTTCCCTCTTATAAAAATAGACAGTGAATAATGACCAACCTAGGGGAAATCTTTTTTATTTTGGCCCCCATCAGCTACCCTGTAATGCCTGCTCTATCTTGCCACGTGTTGAGCCTTCCTTTAACTGGTGTGTGTGATGAAATGGCATGTGGGTGTTGATGGCATGTGGTCAGGGACACAGAGACAGGACGGTCTTATTGACAATGACAGCCAAAAGCATTGTAAGACCCACGGTCCAACACTTTACACCTTGTTAACTGTTTCTCCAAAATTTCTGTTTCTCAGCTGGACGCTTACCTAACAGAGATCTAAATGATTTTTAGTTCTGAAATCCCAACCATGCGTGTAGAATGACAAAAATGAAGTTTCGCACATCGCATGCCACGTGATCACACAGGCACAAGTCTCTTAATTCCCCAGAATATGCTGGTGTTTCTGTTGTTGTTAATTTTAGATGTAAGGCTGATGGAAATCATTGCATAGTCCTCTTGGCTTAGAGAATGCTTACCTCAAGATGTATGTATGTTTATTAACTTTACAGCAAGGGAAAAGGTCTTCAGAACAGAATGGAGAAAAAAAAAAAACTTGAAGTTTACAAACTCTGCAAGAAACATGTCTTGTTTTGTGTGTTATGGGAGGACTTATTAGGGGAAAAAACACTGAAATTCACTGGTTTGTTACCAAAAGTTAATATCATACTAGCTGTTCTTATCTGGCTGCTTTGTCCATTTGTTTTATTGATGGCCTAGAACTTTGCCTCCTGTTATCATTGCTCTGTTTGACTTCCTTTCTCTATTTTCAAGATTTTGTATCTTTCTAATCTTCTTTATTTTTAAAACTAGCTTGTACAATTTTCCCTTTGTTTTTATCTTTCTGCCTTTCAATCTAATGATAGAAACTGAGCTCTTTATAATATCCATGCTAAGTCATAAATGAGATCAGCATATTTGTATTTGTCTTCTTCTGCCTGACAAAATTTTTTTATTTCTCCCTCCTTCCCTCCCTCTATGTGTGTGGAGGTCTAGTTACCTCTTCACTCACAATAAGTGTTTGGGGATCAGCTTTGGCAGCTTTATTCCCTTTATCGTCAACACCAGGCACAGAGTAAAACTCCTTTCTTTTCTCTCTCTCTCTCTTTTCCTTCCTTCCTTGTTTCCTTCCTTCCTTGTTTCCTTCCTTCCTTCCTTCCTTCCTTGTTTCCTTCCTTCCTTCCTTGTTTCCTTCCTTCCTTCCTTGTTTCCTTCCTTCCTTCCTTCCTTCCTTCCTTCCTTCCTTCCTTCCTTCCTTCCTTCCTTCCTTCCTTCCTTTCCTCCTAGCTATGAAACATACGCTCACTTTCTTGGCCATTTCAGATGATAATGGGCATTAGCAGTAAAATGGCCAACAGACTTTTCTTGAAGAAAGAGACTTGGGGTGTCATAAAATGGAAGTTTGACGCTCAGGAGTTGATGGAGACAGGCTCTATGAAGTGAGGTTACAGAAGGGCCAAAGCATGAAATACAGAAATAGAGGAGAACTACACATTATTTGGATTGATGTAAATTTACATGAATGCAGATTTTATGATCGTCTAGCAGTTTGGATAAATTCAGAACCTCGGCGGAATGCTAGTACGTCAGGAAATATATTCTTGTCTGTTCTGAAAGTGGCGTTGTCGGAGCACAAGTTGATGTGGGGACCAGAACTGAGTCACTAGGCCATGGCCTCAGGGAGCCCGGGGCACTGTGACGCATTGTGTATTGAGCTGGAGTTCCTGACATGCCATGAGCTGATCTTAGTCTCGCGTCCATCTGTTTACCAAATAAGCTCACTCAACAGCACTTCTGGATAGAAGGCTTGGAAAAGGTGACAGATTTTGGAGATATGTGAAAATTAGGAAGGACAATGCTTGGTAATGTATCTGCTGTGGAGATGGGGGAAGGGAGGGCTGAAGGATGGCTTTCTAGTTCATAACTTTAGGTACCTGATGGATGACGATGCTACCCATTGTGATGGACAACAGCAGAAGAGATAGAGTGCCATTGTGAGCTTTCCAAGTATGAGATGTTGGTGGGCTTTCTCAGCAGCGGATTCTGGAAGGCTTTAGATATGCAGACCTGAAACTCTGCACAGAAACATAGTAGTCATAAGCAATTAAACAGTAATTAAAACTACAAAAGTGCACATGTCTTCAAAAGTGGGAAAAGAAAGGCTCAGATGCAGCCCTGCATCTCTCTCCCCAGAACAGTGAAATAAATGGATAGTGGAAGCAGAGCCCATGAATGAGGTATGGCCACAAGAGTAGAGGAAAACCAGCCAAGCAGGGCATTCAGGAGGACCAGGCCCGGGAGCGCTGTAGGAATATAGAAACGTCCCACAGTGCAGAATGTTTCAGGGAGACATTGTGCGAAGGTCAGAAAGGACCCATTGAAGAACCCGGGAGTCATTGGTGATCTTGTCATGGTCCCCTTCAGTGGGGGGGAGAAGCCTGAGGCTGGAGGTTTTGGGGTGCTGGCAGTTGACATACTGTAATAACTCAGCATTGGCCCACACTGGCCAGTATTGGACTATCCAGGTCTGTTTGGACAAGGACACCTGGAGAGGTCCTCTCCGGTCTGGTATCCATTAGCCAGCGCTCTCCCGGCTGCTCTTCAGATAACGGAAGCTCATCGTTCACTCACTGAAACAGGTCTTGCACGTTGGACTGTGACATTTTGTACACTTGTCCCACCTCTCTAGCCTTTAGAAAGGTCCCTTTTCCACTTTTTTGCATGTTGTTCTGTATCATTCTCTTCCACCTCACTTTCTTCTTCCAGCTGAATTTAGTTTTACTAACCCAAACTGACATGTGGTCCCTTGCTCTGATGACTTCATTAAAAACAAAAGGACTCTCAATGCATGCCACTCTGGAAGTCTGGGAACAGTGGTGAGCACCTCAGCCTCACATCACCTCTTCCCACGGCTCTCTGGGTCAGCCGTGAGCTGGCCTCTGCTCTGGGATGGGATGGAGCGGCTGGGCAGCATTGCCCACCATGGGTTTCTCTAAAATTCTGCCATTCACATATTTGCCGAAGAGTCTCTGTTGATTCGATTGTAGGAAAGGGAAACTCGGAGGTTCAGGCATCCACTTCCTATCAGCTTCTAAGCTCCAGGCTCTGGGCTGCAATGCTGGGCCTGATGGCTCTTCCCTTTCAGCTCTAGAAATCTCCTGCTGGCAGGCTTCCTCCTAACACTCCAGCACTTCCTGCTTCCCTCAACAGGAAACACTGCAAAGGAGCTGTCCTCTGGCTCATGCAGAGTGTCTGTTTCCCGCCAGAATAGTGACATGTTATTATGCATGTCAGTTGGAAATTGAACAAAAGAAAGTGAGGCCAAACCAACAATAATGACCCAGCACACACTCACATCCACAGGGGGGACTTTGGGGTTTCAAACGCACTCACTTAGTGACAAAACAAAGCCAGGGCTACTTGGACTAAAGTGGGCCTAATTTTCCAGAAGATAGTAGGATGTAAGAATATGGGCTGTGTGTGAGTCCTGTTTCTGTAACTCAGTTGAGTGACTTTGGGTAAGCCATTTAAGCTTTCTATAAATTGCAGATGCCTCATCAATTAAATGGGGTTAATAACCTCATGAGTGTTGAAGGGATTAAGTGAGAGAACTCATATTGAAAGCTTAGCATGGTGGCTGGCACACAGCAAAATGGTCATCGTGCAAAATAGTGCTCATTAATTACCTGGCTTTTCCTATAGGAAATAATGACGCTTGAAGAGTATGACAGATTCACCCCGAGTATGTGAAAGGTCTTGCTTATTGAGGCAACATTACAGGGAAAACCAGGGGAACAGAGTCCTCACTGAACTATTGATCTACATGGTACCCAGTACACTGGGTGCGTGACAACTGTGTCAATGATAGTTTGATTCAGCATATTTTTCACACCTTCAGTGCTGAACAAGATGCACTGTGACTGAATCGAGTTAAAGGTTATTCCCTCTCTCCACTCAACCAAATACAGCAGACATTGGACAGCTTCTTTACAACACAAGTGTTGGGATTTTAAGTTGCATGTTTCTACTTTCATCTGGATGTTCGGCATTGTGTGGACAGAGCCTTGGAGCTCCTCAAATGCGTGAAAAGTTAGGCAAACAGCTTAGAAGGGGAGCTGTGAGTGTCCGTCTAGCATCTGTGACCGTGATGCTCATCGTAGGTCTGACCCGGGGAAGTGCATCAGGTCACTTCCGAGACTCAGCTGTAAGCTCCTCAGTCTAAACAAAGCCTCCACAGCCCGAGGACATTCCCTCAGTGAGCTCAGCGTGACAGGAATGGCAGTCACACCCTCTTCTCTTCAGTTGCATTCACATCCTCGAAAACACAACAAGGACAGCTATGTGCCCCAAGAACTCCGACGTCACCACTGAGGGTAAAGAACAGTGTGTACACACTGGATAAAAATAAATGCTGGGCCTGTTTATTCACGCACCTGAAACCCTTCAGGCTGGGTTGGCATTTAATGCTAAATAATGATAATAATGAAAGGAAGTTGTGACATTTCCCTATCATTTTCGTTTTGCTCGCCCTCGTTCCCTCTCATTTCCCTTTCGCCATTTTTAAAACTCTAAATGACAGTCAAACATAACATGCAGACGTGGGGTTCACTGGGGTGATCTGCTTGAATCCTAATCCAAGGGAATTTTATAAGTGAAACTCCCAGATGCTGCCAAACACTCTATTCAGATGAACCCTGAATATAAAACAAAGTGGCTGTGGGTAAAACAAAAACCCACCAAAATGAATGAGAAAGTCGTGTTTCTCAGCGTGACACTGAGAACTCTACAGGAAGGCTAGGAAACACAGTGCAGGTGAAAGGAAAGCAGGAAACAGATTTTGGCCAGAGCAGGTGCGAAACAATGAAGAGGGAGCAGCCCAGGAACAGGCCACTCTGGACAGCTGGGCCGGCTGGGCAGCAGCTGGTGCTGGCCCGGAAGAGCTGGGCCGTCTGCTCTGAGCCCAGGGCCGGCTTTGGCTTTCCCGCTCTGAACCCACGATTTGTCTTTCATTTATTACTGATTCCCAGCTAATCTCTCGGGTCTTCTTCCGCCACAGTTTTCTTGTCTCTCTGGGAAGCATAATTAATTTCTACTTGGTGGCTCTGTTACTTTAAAATAATTTGTGAGCATTTTAAGTGTAGTCGTCAACTTACAAAATCAATATGGGACATTTGATTAACCTTATTTTAAGGAGTGTGGGGATGATATGAACAACGGGCGCTATTTGATGTGAATTTGAGACTTCTTCTGTTATTTTCCTCTATCAGCTATCCAGGAATGCTGCATGCGTATACATATTTCTAATACACACATGTGTCCATGCATGCATACATTTCAGAATCAATTCTCATGTACCCGTCTCTCACGTCTCCATTCACACATTCCTAGTTTGCAGATTTCCCATAACACCAGTCCTTTCCCATAACACCATTGCAACAGTGTAATTGACTGCCGTCTCTTCTTCCTGCTAGCTGGTCTCCACGCAGAGCTAGAGCAGTCTTCCAAAAAGTGCGGCAAATCGTGATGTTCCCTTGCTTTAAACCTTCATATGACAGAAAGCCTATGAGTTAATAGAGAGTAAAATGAAATATCAACCAGTTGCAATATACGAGTTTTATTT
Source organism: Rhinolophus sinicus (assembly GCF_057876585.1). Lineage (NCBI taxonomy): Eukaryota > Metazoa > Chordata > Mammalia > Chiroptera > Rhinolophidae > Rhinolophus > Rhinolophus sinicus. The sequence continues at coordinate 4,008,075 of NC_142502.1, read as the reverse complement.
GGCTCTTGAGCCAAACTAAATAAAAATTACGCACACATACAACATTTAAACACACAGTATTTGGTAATGATATCTGATGCTCTTAAAGAATTATTCTTCCATGTGATGCATGCTGAGTTATTTATGGGTGAAAGGCGGCAATATCTGGAATTTGCGTTAACATTTCGTTGGGATGGGAGGACTTGGGTGGGGTTTGAATAAAACAAGGATGGCATGAACTGTTCATTGTTGAAGCTCGTGAGACCTATAAGAAATTTATGATGCCATTCTCTACACTTTTCAGTATGTTTTAAATCACCCAAGTTCTGCACTCATAAAAATAAACATCTAAAGCCTTCCATGAGTTCCCAGCGCCCTTTGGATAAGACCCAGGGCCTGCAGTGCCTGGCCTGACCCTGCCTACTTCTCCGTCCTCATCTCCAGGCTCTCCCGTGACCTGCCATCGTGGCTTCTGTGGGTCCCTCCAACGTGTGTAGCTCTTTCTTGGCCCCGGGCTTTTGGACTTGCTCTTCCCTCAGCCTGGAACAGGGGTTCTCCAGCTCTTCTCATGGCTCATCCTTGACATTCCTTGAAAGTTCTCTAAGAATTTGTCATCGCCGTGTTTCATCTCTTTCCTGCATGTTCCTTTTATTTGGTTTCTTGTTTATTACCAGGCTTTGGCTTCTTGAAAGAGCTGGGCCTTTCTCTCACTTGTTCACGCTCCCACCCCAGGCCTAGAATAGAGCCTGGTACATGGCAGGAGTCACCAAATATTTGTTGAATGAATAAATAAATGTTATAATCCCCAGTGACAAAGCAAAATCTATTCCCATGTGTGATAGGCCTTTCCTTTTTTTCTCTTTCCAAAATTAGATTGATAAAGCTGGAAAAGAATGTCCATTGTTTTCTTATTTGCCCTTTCTCTCTCTCACTGAAAATTACAACCGGAGGAACAGACACGAGAAAATGAACTGTGCAGTCTTTCCCCTAGGGACAGAACCGTGCTAGTGGCAGTGCTGTTGGGAGATGGAAAGTGGAGAATAATTCCTACAAAACAAAAAGAGCCTCCACTGGGTTCTGAGTATCCATGGGTTCTGGTCAGTGACAGAGCGTGGACTCCCATATCGTGCTGTGCTCTGCAAACCTTCCCCCCAGCCCACCTCAGCTTTCATTCTCACATTCTCCTTTCCTGGATCTCTCCAAGGAGCTGCAATAACCATGATTCAAAATCTCCAATCCAGTTTCAGGTAAACTGATAACTTGCTAGGGAATATACCTTGAAAAATGAAAATCCTTTTTTTCCCTAACATCAAAAGTAGTTTGCTGTTTTTCCCTTGTTGTCCAAACTTTGTAACCCTCTGCTCCAGCCCCTGCCCCCGTATACCTTTCCCAGATGCTCTCTTTGCAGAAGTACAGGGTCAAATCAAAGAAGTTGTTTTGGTGACCTACCAAATACAATTAAAAATATGAAACAGATGTGTTACTATCGTTTGTATCTTGTCAGTCCAAAGCATAGGGCACGTTTTGCCTAAGGGGGCAGGGTCATGGAAACTATGGGGTTAAACTCATTTTTAATTTGCCCACAGATGGATGCACCCAGTTTTTCCTTTATCTGAGTGGCGTACATCCATAGGACTGCAATAACAAATATTCAGGAAGCTGCCTTCACTGTGAAATTTAACAAAGGGAATTAGCCACAGTATGTGAACAGAAACTTTAAATAGCGTAAGCAACAAAGAGAACTGTGGCTGATAAAAGAAAACTAGTAATTACAATATTAGTATCCTTTTCACATTAAGTTTCTAAACTATATCAAAAGGTTGCTTACAGTTCCATTCCTCCGTTCTCCCATCAAAATAGAGCAAAATGAAATGTAATAGAGAAAAATTGCTTTTCTGGATCATTTTTTACAAAATGGTGCAATCAGTGTAAAATATTCTCTCATGCAATACAAGTTCTCACTATAAAAAATAATTTGAAAATATTTTTTAAAATTTAAAAAATATTTTTATAGAGAATATTTCACCATGCCAGCCTCAAGGGAGGAGCAGTAACAAAGCTCATTTTTTCTGAACCTTCATCTAGCAGGAATGGACTACCACTTTTCTCTTTAATATTTAATCTAAACTTTATTAATTTCTTTAAAATAAAAGATTCTGTGTCTAATTTATGGTCAGCTCCAGGACTGCTCTAAAGCGTGGCTGAGGTGATATAAGGCCCACGTAAAAGGCTGTATTATCTTGAGCTCGCTTTATTATCATTTCAGTTCAGCCATATTTTTCTTTTTAAGCTTTAGAAAGTATTGATCTGAAACGTGCCCTCACAGTGAAACTGTTTCACAAAGCAGGGACACCACGGAAGGGGGACGAACAGCAGTTCTGCTGTCCTGAGACCCACATCCAGGGGTCGGGAGCGGCTGTCATTCCACGTCAAGCGTCCAGCTGATGAGGAAGCAGGAAGAGCATCCAAGAATGATTTCCATAGTAACAGCCATCGGAATAAGACGCACCGCGCCTTGCTCACATGGTCCCATTACACTGCCTTCTGCCTGCTGGTCACTGGAGCCCTCTTCAGTTCTGAGCTCAACAATTTAAGAAGGCCAAGGACAGTCAGGTGACTATCCCAAGAAAGAAGATCAGTGTAATAAACAGAATGAAGATCAATGAGTGGGGGATGCTCAGAAAATCAGTCACTTAAGGGAGACCCGGGTGGAAAGAGCTCCATTTTTGATGGTCTGTCAAGGGGAAGATGAAGTGGACTTATTCTGTATGATTCTAGAAAGGGAGAAGTATGATTAACAGATGGAAGCTGCATGATGAACTATCTTAACTCAGTATAAGAACTTGGGTAGATTTCCTTGCAAAGTAGGGTGCACTTGGTCCCTGGCAGGGCTCCAAAGCCATTGACTGATGGCATTGTCAGGTATGCGACTGAAAGGGTTCCCGCAGGGGGTGAGCCCCAACACTGGATGGCTGGAAGGTTGAGCGCACTACGCATCCACAAGCATTCAGCCCCTCGTCCCCACCATAAAGACTTGTCACCTAGAAATACCTCCCAGCTGGGGACTACATTTCTCAGCCTCCTTTGCTTATAGTTGGGGTCTGTGACTAGTTTTGACCATTTGAGTGTGGGCAGAAGTAATGTTTGTCATTTCTATGGCATAGTAGTTAGGGAACCAGTAGGTCTTCTTCACCTTTTACTCCTTCACCGGCCGTGTGGTTTCTGAAGGCTCTGAGGCCCTAGTGAAGGAAACGGTCACAGCGGCAAGGAGACTGAGACCTTGAAAGCTGCCCACAGACCAAAAACGCATGCATTGACTCGACTGATACATACACAGTATGAAGCCAGCGTGATGCGGGGGCTTATTTATATTTTATAGCAGCTGGCATGACCTTAGCTAATATATCCACCAAGTTTTCTTCCAATTGTAAAGAGTGTTGATTCTAAGTAAAGATGGGTTATTCCTGGAATTTATGGATTACATAGGAATTCTAGAAATTTCTTCTTTCAGACAATGATTTCCCCTAGGATGAGTGGTTATGAGTCTGTTCTGTTCCAACCCTACTTAAGAAGCCCTGTCTTGGGTACTTTTAGCCAAGCCTTCTCAAACAATTAAGTGGAAGATGGAATTCAGCAGCCGGACCGTCGCGTTCTTTACTTGCCTCCTGAGCTGTTGTTGTTAGGGTAGCATATAGTTCTTGGGTCATGTGGTGCCATTCAATCCTAAACTATTTCTGCTGGTGAAAGACTGAGACCACAGGCAACCAAAGGGACCCTACATGGGATTCAGATGGTATTTGCACTACTGGGTTAGAGCTACGTACGTTAACCAGAAGCCAGAAACCAGAACTTTTCTTGAACAAGGACTCAAACCTTTGCTTCTTTAGACTTGCCAAGGCACCCAGAGGCGGTGTTGGGGAAATCAATTTCTTCTGTGCACACATCATTCTTATTTTTCCCCTTTAATGGGCATTTCATTTCCATTTAACTGTGAAGGCTAGAAGCATGCTTAGGACCAAAATAGCCCCGACTGTGAAAGAATGTAACCCTGGTTAGACACTCACATCATTAGCCTATGCTCTGTGGCCATTAAGTATTAATGTATTGAAGTTGTTTGGATTGAAAATATGGGTCATCTTTTGTAGAGTAGGGCCCTGAGGCAACAAGAGGTTAATCCTTTGTCAGCGGACATGTCATTCTGCTGCAAAACCAGGTTCAGAAGCTGGAATGTTTATTTCCCTTGGCTGCACTCAGTTGGACACTGAGGATGTTATTACTAAAGATCAAACCTTCATCTCAAGCCAAATTCCTACCGAAGGCGGGGAAGGGATGGACGGCCAGCTTGTTTTTCTGTTTGTGCTCGGGCTAATCTATACATACACACATACCCATGTTTAGAACGGGTCTGTTAGATGTTTGCCTCCAGAGTACAATTTGGACCTGTCCGTCGTTATGAAAACTCTGAGAAGAGCAGGGGTTTGTGTCCCTGAAGAAGTAGTTTTCTTTGGTCTCCTAGATTTGTTAGGGAACAACCTGCCTGCTTGGGAAATTGATGCTGTCTGTCAAGGATACACTGAATTTGTAACTTTCTCTCGGGGTTGGGGGCTCCTGTCACCTTGGCAGGCAGAAGTATAATTCATTTGGGGCCATAATGGGTCAATACTGTCAACATGGTTTTGAGTTTACATTCAGCTTTTCTTTGACTAAAGAGACGAGTATAATGCATAATTAAGGCTTAGGAAATGGTGTCAGCACTTTTCCCTTAGAGAAAGTGGGAGCAGCCCGAGTCGCCCGCGGGGCTGAGCCATCTGACCTCTGAGGTCTTTTCTTCTGCTAACATTCTGTGACTCTCTGCCTCCAAAGCGGACTTCTGCTCTGGCCGGAGGCCCTGAAATTTGAAACCAGTGCAGCTCAGAGGCTCCCTGTGTTTATTGCTGCTTGCCTCTTGGAGGAGCTGAGTTTAAGGTCCATGGCCTTGAGGGACCAGCCGTTCCTGCTCTGTGAGTGCGGCTTAGGTCTGCCACTTAGAAACACACCTCTGCCTTCTTTGAGAGCTGCCCCAAGGGGTCTACAGCCCTGTCCCCTCCCTTGGTTCTTGGGCTCGTGTGGCCCTGTGCTTGAGCTGCTGGTCCATGAGGCCAGAACAGGGACACGAAAGTCAATTTGGGGAATGTAATCAATAATGTTGTAAAGATTTTGTAGGGCATCTGATGGACACTAGTTTTATTAGGAAGACACCTCAGGGATGATGTAGATCACTGTGCCTTACACCTGAAACTGAATAACAATGAATGCCAACTATAATTTAATATACATAGTCAAAAGTGGAGTACAGAATAAGGAATAGAGACAGTGGAAATGTAACGGCTGTAAGCAATGTCAGAGGGGTAGTAGATTGGGGGATTATCACTTTGTGAGGGGTATAAATGATAAATGTCTATTACAGTGTTTTGTACACATGAAACAACAACAAAAAAAAGGCCAGAGCCCCCATGAGTACACTCTCCACCACATGTGAAGATGATATTTTCGACTGGCCAAAAAAAACTCTCCAGAAAATCCACCAAAAGAACAGTCTGTTCGGAAAAAGAAAAAGAAACAAGGTCACCCCAGTAGTGTGTGAATGCACACTCCCAACCGGTGCACCAAAGGGCTGCACAGGTGCAAAAAGCCCCGATTCCAAGATGGCTTCTCTGTTTATTAGCATCCCTCCCCTGGAAGTTACCACAAAGTTTAACAGGAAGTGAAATCAGGACTAGAGAGTTAATAAGGGGCCCAGCTCCACCCATAGTCCTCCTAGCTCTGTGGTTAAGCATCTTAAGATGCCAGTTCACTTTTATCAATACAGAGTGGGTTTTGCGTGATTGCGTGATTAGAGCTGTGTAGCAGCTCCTTTTTCTTCCCAGGTCTGGTGACCCTAAGAACACAGGGATGCCCATAGTTCTGGGTAACCCCGGTGGGGGACCCCATCCAGAATTTTGCTTCCTTACTCCATGAAGTGTGTGTGAGGGGATCCCTAACCAACCTCTTTTCTCCACTCTCTTCCCATTCCAGGGCCTCGGGAATGTCCTGACATACCTGAGTCCTTAATCCCCACACCATGAATACCAGGGGCATCCTGAGGCCCAAGTGCTTCGGAGAAAGTGCCTTCTGCCTGTCAGTCAACTTTCCTGCCGGTTTCTCCCTCTCCGGCAGCAGGTTGGCATTCTTCGCTCTCCGGGTGGTCTGGATGCAGGGTGAAGGCGACCCCGGCCTCGGCACCCTCCCCAGCTTTGTCTTTGACCCTTTGGTGTGCATCTTCCATCAATGCCATAGAAGTTGTTAAGACATATTTCAACCCACACAGTTCTCAAACAACCATAAGAAACACCACCACCACCAATGAAACAAACCAAAAGCACAACAGAAGCAACAACCACTGAGTAAGGGCTGTCGCACTCCCAAGTTTCTTATGGGACTTTTGCCCAGAATTCGGAATGACTTCTATAGCGTTCTCTCTTGAATTCTATTTGTCCAATCAAAGCAATAGGGATGTGCTTTCACTCCTGATATATGACTTTGGGACCTTTGCCAGGTGAAGGGCGTAGGAGAGGGAAGGGCTGTGTCCCGGCAGACGAGTGTAAGCTCTGGTGTAACGAGTGGAACGTGCATCTCACTCTGCTATTCACTGGCCCACTTGGTCTTCACCAGATTACTGGCTGTCTGTCCCTACGTGTATTCCTCCCCACGAGGTACCTAGCTGAGAGCTGCAAGGAGGATTCGCTGAGCTAATGCTTGGAAACAGAGCTGTACCTGCCACTCAACAAGCGTTAGCTGTTACTGTTAGAATTAGGAGAGCACCCAAACCAAAAATGTCTGAGAGCTTTTGTTTTAGCAGATTTATGCCTCAGGATTGCCAAAGTCAAATTAACATACTTTTAGACGTTTGGGGAAAGGCAGTGCTCTGTGCTGAGACCTTAGTCGCCCGGCACCAGCTTGGGCGTATGTTTACGGCTGATGCAACTGTTGGAAATAAGAGGACAGAGAGAACCAGATGCCTCGGAGGTCCAGTCATGGGATGCGCTTTATTTGTAGGCGGCGGGTGAAATTCTGAGCCGAGTTATCTTGGGATGGCTTTTAAGTGGCCTGTGTGAGATGCATTGCGGGCTCAGGCCCAGTTCCTAGAGGACAGGTGTCTACCCGAGAATGCTGGCACTCGTCTTGGAAACTTTTGTGGGGTGACCAGGCCTCAGATAAATCCGAAGGCCCTTAAGCTGCTCCGGCCCAAGGAAGGGCCACTGGGCAGTGGTCCCAGACATATGAGCAAGGAAACCGGCTATGAGTTGGTGGGTGGAAAAAAGCAGACACTGGTGGTTTCTGAGGCTTGTCCGTCTCCAACATTTCATAAAAATAAATACATTGGCGGGGGCATCAATGTTTTCAGTAGAAACTGTGGCAATGAATTGGGTGCTGTGAGGACATATTGAACATTCATCTATCTGAAACAAGCCTCTTGAATCATGTGCTCCTGCCTGATGGGACAGGGACATTTCAGCAGGAAACCCTCGTCCGCTTTCCCTGAGTCACTCAAGTCGGGGGCCCAGCTAGCTGTGCCCAGTTTTCTTTCATCTGCCCTGTCCTATTCTTCTTTGTTCCTGCCTCCTTTACCTCTGAATGTTGAGTTTACATGTGTCTCCCATGGCGTGAATAAACCGACTTGTGTTTCTCAAGCAGAATAATTGTAAATAGAAGTCAGATGAGGAAATTGTTACTAAATTTATCTGCAGGGCAAATGCATCTTGTCTGTTTGATATGAGATGGATGGTCTACAGGAGTCACCCTTATCATCCCCTCACCTTTTTAAGAGAAAGCAACCCACCGGTGGGATGAGAACTTTCCCAATGACTTTTTACATCCCCTGCTCCCATCCCTGACATCGATATGGACTCAAATACATTTCAAATGAAGCCAGTTTTGGGGGAGAGCTGGCAAACTTGAGCTTAATGCATAATCTTCACCAACAAATGACTGGGATTTGTGATGTAATAAAAGAAGGATCTCAATGAAGACATCAGAGTTGACTTCTGCCCTCCAAGGAACTCATCACGATGAACTTGGCCTTTCTCCCCTTGCCTCCTCGCCCCTCGTCCCTGCATCTCCTTCCATGGGAATGTCTTCGTGCCAGCTGCCAGAGGCGGCCTTGTCTTTTTCTTCTTCTTTTGGGAAGTGGTTGTCATTGTGGTTGACATTGGGTTTGTGTACAGCCAGGGGGTGGGGTGCCTGATAATTGTAGTACTTCTCAGGCACTTGTGTCACCCAGATATGGAACAGTGGCAGCTGACACCTTATGAAAATAGCATTAAGATGTGTAATGTACCATAAATAAACAGACAGAGACGGCCAGGAAGCTGTGTTAATCACTGCTTTGATGCAGCCCGAATTACTGTATTTTGAAGGGCCTCATGTTTCTGACTGCTTGTTTTGACTCAGCTGACACGGCTCTCGTGGGGGTTGGATCCAGTTTTCCACCTCCCCCCTCCCCTCCATGGTGACAGCTGTTGTCCCTTGACTCACAGGAAAACGATTTCTCCACCCTTCCCCGCCTCCCAGCCCTTTCCTGGCAGGACTCCCCATAAACCTCCACCTCTCCTCCCCTTCCCGGGTGGCAGAGGGCTAAGACAGACGCCTGGCCTGTGTCCAGGCTCTCCCCAGGTCCCGTGTCACCTGCCAGCCCATCCCAGAACTCTGCAGCGACCTCCTATTTTTAATCTGGGGGAAGGTGGCGCTCTCCCTTGGCCCTGTCCGGTAGTGGAGTTTGGACAGGACTTGTGCAACAGGGCACTTGCCGGAGGAGCACCCCTCCTTGGCGGAGCTCGCAGGAGGAAAGCAGCCTAAGCTCCAGTCCTGGGTGTCAGGGCACACGTGCTTTGCCTGCATGCTGACAGGCCACTAAAAATGTCCAAATCCTGAATGGTTAGGCTATCTAGGAGTGCTGACGGGGGATCGGAGCTCAGAGCCTGCCTCGATCTTGTGATCGGAGGGATGCCACAGGCCCAGGTGAACGCCAGGGGCTGTCTCCATTTCCTGACTTTCCAGGTAACCCCTCTCAGCGTGACCTCAGGGCAGCCCTTGTGCAGTCAGTCCCCTCATTGTTCTGGAGCCATCCAGGCTCTGCTCCCGGAGGCAGGAGCGCCCTCTTGTGGATGGAAGCGCTTCGGAGAGACTTTCGTTTCTTTTTTTCTTTTAAAGAACTACATTATTAAACATTTTCTCAATTTTTCTCTTTTTCCCTCATCGCTGGAGTGAAAAAAAATATTAGTTCTTAGTTTAAAGATGAGAGGAGAGGGGGAGAAGTCGGAGGTAATTTTATCATCGCCATCATCATCATCATCATTATTCTGTTAAAGCCCCAGTGCGGCACCCTTCATCCCCTCATACTTGGACATTGAAAATGTCTCTTTAATGGTCTCTTTGGCGTCAGGACTCTATCCCCTCATACTTATTAATTTACCTGCCTCAAAATTAAACTCCAATTTCTTAAAACTGTTTTAGTTTATTCTTTGTCCGGGCTTTGATCAGAGAATGTTAAGAGCTGCTCTTCGGATGTGGTTCAAAGGCTGAGTCCTTCATTCCCTGCCTCTCTCTGGGGACATCTCACTCTGCTTTGCTAAACCTGGTTCTGAGGACGTCGCCTCTGGTCACTGACACCGAAGCCGCTCTCACCTGCTTTCCTCCTGGCTTGGCCTCCGTGTAGAAAATCGGGTCCGTCCCCTCAGGTCTGGGTTCTCCTCTCCCACCTCGTGAGGTCTCGGGCCATCTTCACCAGGTGGCCGCCTTAGCCCTGGAGCTTGCAATTCATGCATCTTTTATCTTTTTGTGAAGAACTGTCTATCTCCCCAATGAGATTGTTCTCTCTCCCGGGTAAGGACCAACCTTTTCCTCCCCCCTCCTTGTGTCCTCTTTGGTTAATAACAAGAGCAACAATAGTCACCACGGGAATAGATGTGGATTTTGCTACCTACCAGGCACTGGCTAAGCTCGTCACGTGCACCAGTTTACCTAATCCTCGCAACAACCTCGCAAAGTCTGTGTTATTACTGTTATTCCCATCGCACCACAGAAGGAACAGAGGCTTAGAGGGTTTATGATGTTTGTCCTGGTGCTGAGTGAGCTGAGACTGTGACCTTGATGACAGATTATGTTGCCTCACTGTCCTCAGTCCCACAGTCTGGAAACAGACCCTGTGATGTAAACTCAGTCTTGATGGTCATGTTAGCAAATGTAACGGTCAAGGCTTAGTTAAATTCCCTGTTTTCAAACATGAGCATAATGAAACATTTGAAAAAGTGAAGTTTATTTTAAAATATTACATGTAGGAGAATAGATGTGGCAAATGCAGATTAAGACATGGCTGTCTGATGTTCTTTTTTGATAGGTAAATGATCATTATGTATCAGTTAGGATCCCACTGGCTCCAAGTAACAGAGAACCCAACGAAACTGGCCTAACAATCAGGAAATGGATTGGTCACCCCACTTGGTGGGTTTCGAGGTTTACTCAGTCAATGGTTCCAGCTCCAATATGGGTCTGCCCTCCTTCAAAGGATGGTTTGATTCTCAGGCTGGTGGTGAGCTAAGATTTAGTGGCTCTGAGACCCACTTTGGGCAGATGGTATTCAGAGGAGGAGCGGAGAGTTGCCTGCAGCTCTCCTGGAGCAGCTAGGAAGGATGTGCTCAGGATTCCCCCGTCGAGCTTGCCTTTGTCCCAACATCGATCTTACAGACCCCACAGGGTCCAGGCCAGCCTGGTGTACTGCTGGGGTGGGGCAGAAGTCATCCCGAGGAACGCCGGATGGCCGGAGGAGGGACTCTCTGAACACCACTGGGCTTCTACCAGGAAGGGGAAAGGGAAAAGGAGGTCCTGGGATGCGACTCCTGGCTCGTTGTGTTAGAACGCAGCGTCTAAGCTTCATTTTGGTTCTTTACTTCTGGGGATGAATTTACTATAGGATAACATGTGTGTATTGTGTTAATCAGTATCTCACATTGGTGGCAAGACCTGTATGGGCAAATGAGTCTGAAGCCACAGAAGAAAGCCCGGCTGACGTCCACTCCTTTCTGTATTTTTTGGACTCCAGGAATTATTTCTGGTTGTCTGCTTTGTCACTAACTCACTGTGTGCTTACTGAGTCTCACACTGGGTCTGGCCCTGCTCCCTATGTGGGAGACACAGTGGTGGCCAGCTCGTGAGTTTCCAGACCTCCTGGAGCTCGTGTCCTAGAGATGGGCAAGGCCAGCAAACAGCTTTGCAAAGGGGTCATTTGGATAACAGGCAGTGCCACGTAGAAAACCAAGTGGGATGATGGAAAATAGAGCAATTGAGGGGCTAGGGAAGAACTGCCTACATAATTGGCAGGGGCCAGTGTAAACATAATGGGAGTGAGGCCTTGTTTGAAAACTATGAAGGATTTCAAGATGGCTACAGTAGAGTATTTCATTAAGGGAGGGCCCTTCTAAGTTCGGGGTCTTGTGTACCTGTGTGGGTACACAGCCATGAGGCCAGCCCTGGAGGGAAACGCTTTGGTTTGCGTGGTCAGGGAAGGCTTCTCTGAGGAGGTGACATTTAGATTAGATTCTGACCAGAGCTGGAGTAGAACATTCCGGCAATGGTCTTGATGGGATAAGCAGCCTGGCCTGTCAGAGACACAGCAAGAACGCACAACCAGGGGAGAGTGGCACCAAGTGAGGTCAAAGGGCAAGATGGCGATGTAGGTATATCAGATGGCGAAGGCTTTGGGGATCTATTCTCTGTTGATAGTTTCCTGAGAGTCATGATCCCTGCATGTGTGGAATGTCTTCTCTGCTGGTGGACGGTTTTAAGAAGAGGTGTCCTGATCTGATTTATGCTCTAAGCTCACTCTGTTTTTCAGCAGGAAGAAGGGAGTTCAGGTAAGGGCTATTTTGGTAGCAGACAAAGATGATCTGGAGTAAAACGAATATAACCCAGAACCTTTGTTTCGCCTGCTAAGTGAATGTTAGATCCATGGGCTCATATTTATGGTATTTATTCACATGTAGATGATGCCATGGGTGTGCACAGACTTTGCATACGTGCAGTGTTAATTACACTGAGGTTATATACCTACCGGTGTGTGAAATGCGATTTCACACAGCCTTGTTACTTAAAATCTGAAAATATCCTAAAATATCTCTCAGGAGAACTCAGTGCTATCAAAGCATGTCCCCCCACACTCCCAGTTTCATCCAGTGTGACCTCTAATCCAGCTTCAACTGCTGTTTGTCCATCCTCACACGCTATGATCAGAAACAGGGAAGCCTGTGGTCCTTCCCTCACGTTCACAACTGCCCCTCACCCCTGGGAGGCCGCTGGCTGGGCCCTCCGCCCAGGAAGCTGCCTCTGGGCCTTTCTGCGCCTCCGGCCCTGAGGATGTCACCTGCTGTTCTCCTGGAGACAGTGTGAGCTCCAATGCCAGGGACTGGACACGCATGTTTGGGTGTCTGCAGCACGTGCTTCTGTTCCCTGGGCCTCCACACATTCTGTTGAATGAGCACAGACGAGCAGCAGTAAGTGACAGGAAGGACTGTGGGTTTGAACCCCTTATCCAGGTTTGGAGCCCGCCTCTGCGGCTGACTAGCTGTTTGATCGTCATCTCACAAGGTCCCCGGCTGGCCATTTGTCATGGGGAGATAACAGTGGTTTCTGGTTGTATAGTCGGCTCGGCCTGCCTAGCAAAGTACCGCTGACTCGGGGGTTAAATGATAGAAACGTATTGTCCCCCAGTTCTGGAGGCCGGAAGTCTGAGCTCAAGGTGTCTGTCAGCAGGGTTGGCTTTTTCTGAGGCCTCTCTCCTTCTCCCCGTGTCCTCACGTGGACACCCTTCTGTGGGTGTCTCTGTCCTAATCTTACAAGGCGGTCACACCGAATCAACCCACCCCAGTAATTTCATTAAACTTTAGTAGCCTTTTAAAGACACCATCTTCAAATCCAGTCACATTGGGGGTTAGGGCCTCAACATGAGCCGGAGGGGACACGATTCAGCCCCTAACACTGCCTCATGTCGTCATTGCACATATTACACACGGCCATTTGTGTGAAGTTCTCAGCGGCCCCTGTGTGTAAGGTGACGGACACTAAAACCCAGCTGACTGTGCCAGCTGAGAAGTAGGCTTCGCTGTGAGTGGGAGCGGAGCTGGAGCTGAGAGGAGTGAGCACAGAGGGCCTGCGATGGCTCCTGTTTGAAATGCTGTGGCTCACCTTCACTGTAGCTCAGGCAACAAGCCACCGGCACCTGTGCGACTCCTTTCCACAGCCCTTAATCCGCACTGACTTCTCTTTGTTAACCATTTCACTTGGATATATCGTGTTCCCTCAAATGGTGCGTTTTGATGGCCTAGGACAACTCGTATCCTTTGTACATCTCCCCTCTGGCCGGTGCTGTGGTGAGAAGACTTAATCATTACCCGCTGAACGAGATGAAATGCTATTCCACGGTGAATGCTCATTATAGCCCTCGTACTGGGGGGAGCGGAGGGGAGGGGAGGGCAAAGGGCGCACGCGTGGAGAGCAGACTCCGTTTGTCCTGCCTCCTTCATGAGTGACAGAGGGGCGCCGGCAGCTTCAGGAGCAGACGGAGCCCAGTCAGTCAGGCGTCTGGATCCCCGAGGAGCTGTGGCCTCGGCCAGGGGACACCATTCATCTTAACCTCGGAGTTCTCCTCTGCAAGTGTCGGCGTTCCTGACCTCTTTCTCGGGTCTGCTGGCAGAGTCATGTACTACATGGGACAATGTTGTAGTCACAGCAGACATGAGACAATAAATGGCATTTGGGGGGCCAAGTGATCATTTGGGGTGTTCTCCCGTACCCCTATCCTGTCCGAATTGCAAGCCTCTTGTTATTCCTATTTCACTGCCTGTGTTTGCCCAGCACTTAGTACATCTTTATGCAATAACTACGTCATTTAATCCGTGTGTACTATCATTTTTGTCTTTAAGTAATTAATTTCATTTTTCCTTTTTAAATTTATTTTTTTTTCAATTACAGTTGTAATTGTAGTACCCACCTGGCACTATACATAGTTATTACCAAATTAGTGACTATATTCCCTATGCTTTAATTTGCATCCCCATGGTTATTTTTATAACAGGCTATTTATACTTCTTAATTCCTTCACCTTTTTAACCTAGCCCCCAACATTCCTTCCCCTCTGGCAACCATCAGTTTGTTCTCTGTATCTATGAGATTGTTTCTGTTTTGTTTGTTTATTTGTTTGTTTGTTTTTCGTTTTGCTTTATTTTGGTGTTTTAGATCCGACATATAAGATCATATGGCATTTGTCTCTCTCTCTCTCTCTGACTTAGTCACTTAGCAGAATACTCTTCTAGGTCCATGCATGTTGTTGCAGGTCGTAAAATGTCGTTCTTTTTTATGGCCAAGTAATACTCCATTGTGTGTATGCACTGCTTCTTCTTTCTCCGTTCCTCTATCAATGGGCGCCTCGGTGCTCCTATATGTTGGCTGTTGTAGTTTTGTACCAGGGCTGTCATGAGCAACATCTGTACCACTTGTGAATTTCAAATGTGTTCTCATGGCAGAGACAAAGAAAAAGGCTTCCTCCCCTGATGACGTTGCTTCTTCCAGCAGGTAGTATGGGTTTCACCCTGCTTACTTCTCAGCTGGACACCCTTGTGTAGCATAAAATGTGCCAGCTTGCAGGGTCCCTACTCATTTCAACCCAATGTAGAGACCAAAAACTGGAAGAGTACTCGTAGACCAGGGGAGAAAAAGAGGTTTGCTGCTTTCCATTCCAACATCCTTGCTGCCTCCCACGGTGGAGGACACATTGGGATGACTTAATTAGAAAGGACTTACAACAGAGGAATTTAAAGATATGGGTTATGCCTTTAGGGCGAATTCAAAGTTACCTTCCTAGAAAAAGTATTTAAAATCGGTTGCCATCTTCAGAAATGAAGAGTGAGTCTTCAGTTAACAAAGGTTTATTGAGCTCCAACGTGTCTGGCACGGGAGAACCCAAAAGGAAATAGAAAAACGAAACCTCTGCCTTCATGCAGCTTAGATCGGGGAGGGAGACCCTAACTAAAACGTAGTAAAAATGGCGGTAGGTGCTAGCAGGGGAACCACATGGCGGGATGGGGATGATTAGTTGCTGTAATAAATAGGCCAGTCCCCAGGGCCTCTCTGAGGTGCCCTTGAGCAAAGACCCGAGGCAGTGAAAGGAGTGAGCTTTAAGGATAATTCTTGGGCAGACTCCCCGACAGCAGGAAGAGGCGCTCAGGGGGCCAGAGGTGGGAGTGAGTGTGATTGCTCACAAAGGGGCAGGAGGGGAAGTGTAAGAGTACAGGTCTGCGTGCTCAAACTGGAGGGGACAAACTGCTGCGTGCTCTGGTGGCCACCGTGAGTGAGCATGGAGGGCCTGCTGATTGGAGCAGAGGAGGGCAGAGGCTGACCAGTCTCTGACGGACCCTCTGGCTTCTCAGAGAGGACAGCTTTAGGTGGCAGGCAGAGGCAGGCGCTGGGGACCCAGGTAGCAGGTGGTAGAAATGGTCCACGGTGAGGTAGCGATGGGCCTGGACCCTAGGATGCGAGGAGGAGATGAGAGAGAGATGTTCCTGTCTGCCCAGCCACTGCTGTCCTCACAGGAAAGAAAGCGTGTTGGAACACACTTTGCTGCAGCTCTGAGAGCAGAGTTTCGTGTTGGAGACCTGGTCACTGAGGCTTTCATCCCGTCTGTAATCTGAGTGCAGTTGCTTCCCCAGATAAGCAAGGACTGCAAGTCCAGTCTCATCTTGAAAAAATCCTCATTGTTGGAAAGCATTAAATCTAAAGCAGTCTGCATGGGTGGCTTTGCAATACCTCTCTTTTCATCAGAACATTCTGGAATATCATTCAGCTACGTTTGCCAAATCTGTGGACAGTGATCTAACTTACATATGTCAGTTGCTTCAGCCTCTGGATTAGCCCACACGTGTTTGCCTACATCTGGAGACAATCATGATGAAATACATTTCCTTTATTTGCAGGTCCCAGGGAGAATTATTTTCCATGTGTTTTTGGTCTGAGCTTCTAGCCTTAAAATGTCATTTTTATTTATCAGTCTTGGTCTTGACCAGAAAACCTTCCATCTTCTAGGATTCTCCCCCCTCTTATGAAACTGTTATTAGGAACTAAATATCTTCTTGCGATGAGAAAAAACTGAATTCAGATTCTGTTACTAGGACAATGGGTATGAGACTATGAAATATGCCAGTTTCGCAGAACGGTAGAAAAATACAGAATGTCCTTAATTTTGCCTGTCTCTCCAACACCAGGAAATAAGAACTGTGTTCTCAAGATGCAGAGAAAAAAATCAGGCCCTTCTGACTCTTTTCCTCATCTGTCTCTCCTATTTTCCTCCTTTTCCTGTTCTCTGAGCCAATTTTTCATGTACAAAAACATAGGTGAGCATTTTCTTGTGAAAGCAATCCTAAGATGTTGATGGCCCCTAGGACTTTCCCAAAATACATAGAGATTTTAAATGGAAGTAGATATCTTGTCAAGACTCCCCACTATACTTTAACTATCACTAATTATCTGCCTTACATCTGCTCACAAACCCAACCATCCCCCAAGGTGGGGACCACTCTTGACTCCTTTCCTCATCTACTAAAGGTCCTTGTCTTGTACCTAGTGAGCCCTTAATGGGCATTTGTGAAATAAGTACATGTGAACCTACCATCCAAATCCGGGTACCAGAAAACAGTGCTCCATGACCACGAGGGCAGAACCTCAACTCCTCTAGTGCCTTCCACCAGACTTTGAACCTTGTACGCAGTGGGTTATCTTTAACCACCCGACTAACTTACATAAATTAAACTGTGTTGTCTTAGCTCAGAGTTAAATCTCCATGTATGACGTCTTGAAGGTTATTTGAGGGTCTGTAATTGCCTGGAAATGCTGAAGTGCCTAAGAGCTCAATTTTCTTTTTAACCTTGATTTCTAAATTTGAGAGCCTTTTGATCTGTATTTTGTGACTTCTCACTTAGGGGCTTAGCTGATAATGTGATGAGCTGTCCTACAGCTGATGTAGGTACAGTATTTCCTCAACTCCTATTGATAAGCCCTTATTACTAATAAATTTTAAGTTACAGTGGTTTGTGTGTCAGTAAAAAAAGATGAATTGTTAAGCAGAATTTGTCAAAAACATCAAATTGTAGGGATGGATACAATTTAGAAAGAGGAGAGTCAGTGACAAGCTATTTGGTGTTTGGTTGGAAGTTGAAAGGAGAATTTAAAATTGTGTAACGTCCCCAAGGCACCCATTAAATGCCTATTTCTTGTCTTTGATTCTTTCAAAGTAAAGATATTATGCTACAGAGTCTCCTAAAATTAAGGAGACATGGGTGAAAAAATATTATATTTGATTTATACATCCTTTAGTTTTTCCATGAAGGCTGGTTCTAAAACTTGGAGCTTTTTGTTATTTTCTTGTTTGCATTGGTGTCTGGAGAGAGATTTGCCTGCATTTTAACTTGTGAGAATGTTATTTTTTTCCTTAAGCCAGAAAACAAACCAAATGGTTACATGTTCTTGGTTTTCTTTATCGAAAAAATTCTTGGTTAAGGGCTTGTCCTCTCCTTACTCACAATGTATTATGTCAAAGAAAGATAAACTTGAGGGAAATGTTCCCAAAGGACCGCTGCTACCTCCGTCTGCTCTGACAGGCGGCTGGGAACCTGACGGCCTGCTCAGTGCACAGACCAGAGATGGCTCTTTTCTTTTGTTCTCAATTCAATCTCCTCTCTTGAATTCTTTCTCTTTTCCTCTTGGCTTTCCATTTCTCTGTTGAGAATTAGCCCTCATCTCCAGCGCTTACTCCCCTCAGGCAGCTCTGTCTCATTTCTCCTATTATGTGAAAATCTCCAGGGTAGAAAACATCCCAGGTCCATTTGCCAGCCTCGTCCTTTCACAGGTCCCAGCAGAACTCTTCTCAGAAATTCCACTTCTTCTCCATCCTTGAAACTGAAAACCGTTCACATGTTCACTGTACTTGAAAATGGGAATAATAATCCCAAAGCCTCCTCCACGTTGGGTTCATGCATTTTTGACCGATTCCTTAAGTTTTCGTCAAATCCTCCTATTCTATTCAGTACTGCCCTTCTTCTAAGACTAATTCAGCATGATCAGAAGAGGTTATAACAGAAACAAAGGTAACATAAGCTGAAATAGTCAGACTAAGTAATTGGGAAAACACAGTTTTTTAAAATCTCAAGTTGGAACTTGAATAGACTTTAGTTCTCGTTATCATAACTTATTTATGCTTTTGTGTTAAGAGATGCAGATTTGCATCTAGGCTCTTAGTCCATTCCGGCTAGTCTAACAGAATCCCACAGACTGGGCAGCTGAAAAAAATAGCTGTTTATTGCTCACAGTTTGGGAGGCTGAAAGTCCACCATCAGGGTGCCAGCACGTTGGATTCTGGCAAGGACCGCCTTCTGGGGTGTAGGCGGCCATCTTGGTGCTGTGTCCTCACATGGTGGAGAGAGAGGGGGAGAGCTCTCGGGGGTCCCTTTCATCAGGACACTTGTCCCATTCCTGAGGGCTCCACCCTCATGATGTAAGCACCTCCCAAAGGCCCACCTCCTCACACCGTCACATTGGGGGTTAGAATTTCAACATACGTGTTTGGGGGAGGGCAGGGCACAGACATTCAGTCCTTTGCAAGAGGTGAAGTCATGGGACAAGTAATGTATTTGGGACAATTTAAGGTAAAATAGTAGTTCTATCTCATAATCCAGTACTCGATAGGAAAAAACGCTGGAAAGCGTAAGGCGAGTGAAAGACGTGTGTATAAAGCTGAGCACTAAAGAACCAAACAAGTTGTTCCTTTGGAATATGACTGTTTAAGAAAATAGTAACAGCGACTATCACTGCTGCCACTGTCAGCATCACCATGTAAATGGAATAGCTGCCGATGCACTGAGCCCTTCCTGCCACTTTTTCCTAACCCTCTCAGTGATCCTCAACACAAGTGCCATACTCATTTCACAGACCAGGAAGCAGACTCAGAGAGTTCGGGGGTATATACCCACCCGGCTGAGACAGTGCCCAGCCAGAATTAGAACTAAGCTCCAGAGCTTCCCTCTGGCCGATGTGCATTGGTGCAACCTGAGGCTATCACACAGCTGAAGGGTACGCGTAGGTGTGTGCTGAGTGGGGAGCGGTGGGGGGAGAGGGGAGCTGCAGAGGGGAGGAAGCAGAGTGGTGAAGGGGAGCTTACGAATGGGTCCTACAGAATCTGATGATGGTAGAGGAAGAGCGTATCCATTACGTATTTCTACTCTGCATCTGAGAGACACTGAGACAGATGTCTGATACAACGTCCTACCTGATTTACATGGTTACTTGGAGGAAGACTTAGAGCAAGTGCTTATCAACTGTATGGATGGTGTGAGTCCCGCACGAGTACACTGGATGTCAGAACCAGGATTTCCAACTGGCTGTCAATTTAGAAATTGTACTAAATCTAAAAAGATGGATTTCATAGGATAAATGTAAAATTGTATCCTATGTTAAAACAATCCAACTGCAAAAAATCACAGAGGAGAAGAGACATGGCTAAACAGCAGGATGGGGGAAAGCTTTAAGGTTTTGCCAGCACTAACCTTGATGTGGACCATCCATGAACGTGAGGTTGCCTAACAGAGTGACGTCATGTTTACTCTCATTAACAGGTACAGACAAAGCAGAACTGCACTTCATTGCACATTGTAGGGTTAAGTATATTCAGAAGTAAGTTCCTAGTTGATCAGGGAACTCAAGATGGTGCACAGGAATTGTTGCGGTAGCTAGACTTTGAGTCTGCACAAGAGAAGACTAAGTAGGAAGATGACAGGTGCCCAGAAATACTTAAAGGGCTGCCATATGGAAGATGGATTAGAATCATTCTGAGAGTTCCAGAGGGCAAGACTGGTATTAGTGGGGGAAATTATAGAGGATTGATTTCAATTCATTAGAGGCAAGGAGGATGTTCTCACAATTAAAGCTATCCAGTGACTGAATGGGCTGCCTCATGTAGCAGTAATGAGACCAGGGCCTGCTTGAGAAAATTTAATTACCAGGAAGTGTTCAAGTGCTCAATTTAATTTTTATTCCCCTTTTAAGAAATTAGAAATAATCTTGAACTATGTTGCCCAATATATTATCATTTGATGAAATGTGTCTTACATTATATGATTAGCTTTCATATAACCTTTTAGATTTTTTTTTCTTTCTTAAAGGCAGGAGCAAAGTTGGTTTTGTTATGTATGCATAATTGTGTCGGGTATTTGCCATGGAGAGACACCAACATTTAGGTTTCTTTTCTAAAGAAAGGTGGAGTCACTGTTAAGTGCGTCTTTCTGTTGAGAGTTGATATCAAGATTGGAAATGAGGCAAACTTTCTTATAGAAGTCTTACCTAACCATGCTGAAATTGCCTGCTGACTTATATGTCTCTGTCACTAGACTGTGATTTTGTTAAGGATAATAGTTTTGTCTTATCCTTTATATTCTCCCACATTGAACACAGTAATCATTCAATTACTTTTTAAAAACATATAAATGGTTTACCAGAATGTTTAAGAAGAATCTAAAGAAATAGGTGAATTGAATGAGTGAATAGATCTGGAGTTTTGTATAATAAATTAATTTATATACCAGGCCAACATTTGATCGCAGACTACAGGGCATTTTCACTTTATGAAGTGACAGAGCTATAGTCAAAGAGCATGTGCCATCACTGTGTGTTTCTCGGTGGTGACCTAAGTGGTGTGTGTGTGTGTGTGTGTGTGTGTGTGTGCGCGCGCGCGTGCATGCACTGTTGTGGTGGTCATGGGTACCATAGTGCCCACCTGCCCCCCCCCCCCAGTATCGTACATTGAAGCTCTAACCCCAGGCTCCTCAGAATGTGATCTGATTTGAAGTCAGGGTGTCTGTAGGGATAAGCAAGTTGAAATGGGCTCATTAATCCAATCTGACTGGTTTCCCCCAAAGGAGAAATGTGGAGAAGGCCATGTGAACATGAAGACGGCCATCTGTGAGCCAAGGGGAAAGGCCAAGAACAAACTGGCCCTCACAGCCCTCAGAAGGAACCCACCCTATGGACACCTTGATTTGGGGTCCAGTGTCCAGAACTGTGAGACAATACGTTTCTGTTGTTTGAGCCCCCATCTGTGCTACTTTGTTACAGCAGCACTCGGAAACTCGTATACAGAGGTGTTATCGTCTTCTTAGTTTTTAGTGGTATTCTCTGTAGAGAAACCTTTGTCTAAGTTTGACATAACGCTAACTAATATGAAGCTTTCTTTTCTTCTATGTTGGTATAATACATAACATACAATTGGCCATTTTAACCACTTTTACAAGTACTATCAATGGCAGTGACTGCATTCACAATGCTGAGCAACCATCACCACTACCTGTTTCTAAAACGATGTCATCACCCAAATGGAAATGCTAATCAGAGCTTTCTCAAGACTTTTGCAAAGTTTATATATATGCTCGCGGTCTATTTCTGCACAAAGTTTATGCTGTTTATAAGAAATGGGCTGCGCCTGTCAAAAATGCCATGATTGTTGGCCAGGCAGCCGGTATCGATGGCACATACAGGAAGAGGCTGTCTGTTAAATCCTTGAACTGGCTGCCTCTGGGATCCCATCTGCCTTCTCCCTGCTTCTCGCATCAGGCTGTCAGCCCTGCCACACTGGCCTCTGCCCTCTTCCTCACGTGCGCCAAGCATGTTTTTGTCGGGGGCCTTTCCCTCTGCCTGGAATGATCTTCCCAGATAGCATATGGCACATGTGCTCAGTTCATTCTGGTCTCAGTCATGTGTCACCTCCTCAGGGACGCCTTCCTGATCACCTCATCTCAAGTACCACACTCTCACTCAGATCCTGATTTGTTAAAAAGTCAGGAAGGACAGAAAGGACACCTTGTCTTGTTTTTTCATCATTTTTCGTCATCATTTTCAGCACAAGAAGTTGGCAAATACAGGGAAGTAACACGAATAAGAAAAGATACAGTGGGGTTCTTGGTTGTTCAGTTTCTTACCATGCCCTTGCCTTCTTTCTTTGCTCAGAGTAAGTTCTGGTTCAAAAGAGAAGTGTGGCTTCCAGGGGCTGTCAGTGCCCCTTGTCAGTGCCCCACGCTTACCTTGCCCCAGTGCGTCGTGGGTCCGTGGGAATTCTGTGCTCCCGGGTCATCAAGAACTCTTTTTGCTATCGGAGCAGCCGGACTACAGAGGACAGATGTGCACACTGCGTGTGTCTCCTCTGCTCACCTGCAGGCCCCATTGTCCCAGTGCTGTCACTTAAAGTACACAAGTTCAAAGGTAAAATTAGGAACAATTTCAAAATGGTGATAGCAAAACATTAAATGGAACTGCAGGGCCCTTCTGGCAGCCAGACCTGAACAGACACATATGAAGCTCCCGTGTCCCCCAAATGCCCGGAGTGAAGGGATACAAATCTATAGGTGCAGGCCGTCCCTGAACCACCGTGCGCATGTGCGTGCGCACATCATGCCTCAGATGTCCTCAATGCTTCAGCCGTTTTGTCTCATTACAGGTGCGTCCCAAACAGAGAGCTTCCTGTCTTCTTCTTTTTTCTTTCAGGAGCTCTAATCTTGAGAGAGGGAGATGGGCTTCTTTGCATCCCCACAATTGCGAAAGATGACCAGTGTCCTAAGTGAAAAATCTCTCACAGGCAGGCTCGCCCTGGGCTGCATGCAAGGCTGGGAGGATCTCGTCCAATTGCCTCCGAATTGTCATCCTCAGTCCCCAGGGTGTTGTTGCTGCATTCGTAACAGAGATCAATATTTATGTTTTACACGTTTCCATTTAGTGGCTTTTAGCACACCCATAAATTAATAGACAAACTTGTTAAGAACTCAAGAAAAAAAATTAATTAGCTTGTTATAAATCTTTCCTCAGCTGGAAATCCAGACAAAATAATCAGTTTTACTTGTTGACAGTTGCATTTCCTGAAATTCATTATTCCCATGATTTTTCTACAAAAGCAGCTTACTGTGGCTTGATTTATTAGAGCACCAGTTAACTGTTTTCTTATTGCCAACGGTACTGGTTTTGCTTTCTTTTAAACTACTGTACAATCTTCGGAAACAAGGACACTAACTGTTCTCCAATCGAAAAGAAACCCTCCTCTGAATCCCTTCTTCTTAAATGAAAAGCGCATTTTGAATGCCATAAAAGAAGTGGGAGAAGCATTGCTTCCTGTGCATTTAGCCTAGCATGATGTGGGTACAATGGACCTGACACCACATGGGAGACCGGTCCTAAGTCTGCCATTCCCATGGTGAGTGTTGAGGAAACAGTGACGAAGAAATTCACTGAGATAAAAATCGACAAGGGAGAGTGGGGACATTCAGCTGTTGGTTATGACATGTGTGTCAGGGTGGGTCGTCTCTGTCCTGCCTGCAAATTGGCAGAAGCAAGACCACAGGGGAATGCATACGTGCAAGCTCTTTACCTGCCCCATCGCTGTCTAGTTTTGGAATTATGGAAGCCTGAGGTCCATGAAGGGAAGAGTAGCACCATTTATTCCTGGAAAATTACATCTCAGTGAATTCTATCACATTGTCAATTACGTTTTCTAATATTAATCTCAGTGTTCTCCCTTCAGGGTCCTAGGAGCCAACTCCTACCTAGCCATGTTGAGCTCTGAGGGGCTGTGGCTGCCTGGCCTCGGGGGCCCACTTCATACCCCTTTAGTTCTGTTATCCTTTCTCTTCTGTTTCCTGGATGCCCCAGGGAAACGGGTGCTTTGATGTGATACAGTTTTTTTAGTTTGTTTGTTTTGTTTTTCCTTTTTTTCTTCATCTTTGGAATAAGTTTAGAGTTAGTATTTATTTGGGCAAGTCAGGGCTTCTGTTAGGCAGACAGGAGTCTCCCTGTTCGTGGCAATAACGTGGACATATTTATTCATGACATATGAGGGGAATTCAGTCAATTCAGAAGCAAGAAAACAGGAGAGCTTTCTTTTTATTGAGCAAAAGGTGCACACAGAAATCTGACTTTATGCCACAGAATAAATTGTAATCTTTCTGGTAGAAAGACAAAAGGACGCTATCCTGTCAGGATCCTCCAGCTCTGCCCTGTGTTTCACCAAGCATGTCTTGTGTGCCGTCTGCCATCATCCTGCTGAATGGTCCTAATGAGGAGAGAATACACAGGGATGCTTTACGTAATCCAGTGTTACTGGAAAAGGTTGTGGATGATGCTGAAAGACCTAACGTGCAGGACGTTATTTATTTGATGTATGTAAACTTTGATTACTGTGATAGAATCCTGTAGGCAGAATGACTGGGCATTGTACTTGAATATTAGTAAGTGGGTGCCAAGTTACTCAGGGTTTGTTTAGTCATTAATCAACGTTAATGACAATGCTCCCTCCCCACCTCCTTCTTGACTTTTAAAGCTATCTTTTACAGGGTTGTTCGGTACAGAAGACATTGTAGATACTCTTTGTGTAAAGGGAGCTTAGAGAAAAGAGGGTCTGAGCTCTCAGCACTAATCTTTAGAAAGGAAACATGATGATTTTTTAGAAGATGCTTGTCAACATACCTATTTGTAAGGGTAATTTACCTACACACGATTGTCTTTCTGTGAATAAGAGCGGGAAGCAACAGGTATTAACAGTTGGTTCTTTTTCACACTGAGGAATGCTGTGCTCCTCCACTATTCTTTTATTAAATGCAATTTTCCAACCACCTAACAGCAAAACTGATACCAGGTACTGGCACTGAGAAGCACGTCTGCGTTTACTCAAGTGTGTGTTGACCAGAAAACAAATTTTGCATCAGAGGGAACACCAACCAATTTGGAAATAAGACTAATGAAAATTAGTCCAGTACTATCCAAATGTTCCGGGGTCACCAAGAGTATGTGTGGGTCCTGGTGAAGATAATGGTTCAGAATTTGTATTGTTATGTGACAAGGTGAGGCCTGGCCTGCTCAGAGCTCTGTAATTTATGCAGCATTACAATGCTGTACAGTTACCCTCTGTGTCTGCGGGATTCACATCCATAGATTCAACCAATTGCAGATCAAAAAATACTTGGAAAGCAAGTTACATTGTTGCTGACGTGACCAAGTAGTTAGGCCCATGATGGCTGCATCTGTACTGGACATGTGCAGGCTTTTCCTGTCGTTACTCCCTAAACAGTACAGTGTAACAGCTATTCATGGTAATCAATGTAACAGCAGCGTTCACACTGGATTAGGTCCTACAAGTAACCTGGAGATGGTTTAAAGTATGCGGGAGGATATGTACAGGTTATATGCAAACACTCCATCGTTCATAAAAGGGCTTGAGCATCGGAGGATATCGATTTCCTCAGGGGTCCTGGAACCAATCCCCTGAGGACACAGGATGACTGTAATTGCAATTGTATGGCAGGTCTTGGGCAAATTTGCTTTTCTCTTTCATTGAGCACATTTGAACTCTCCGAGGTTTCTGTTGAGAAAATGCATATATCCAGCTATCAGAAAGAATGGGACGTATGAGTTCTTTTTTTTTTTTTTAAACTGTTCTAATTTTCATATTGTTAGCCATTAAACTAAATGCAAGTTTTATGGTGTTTTACCTTATGACTTAATAAGAGACATGTTTTCCATGAGGAAAATGTTGACATGAAAACATTTTGACATACGTGGTGAGATAAAACACATTATTACAGTTAATTTTACTTTTTTCACTTTCTAGTGTGGCTACTAAAAATGTAGTTACATTTGTGTCACACATGACAGTTCCACTGGGCACTGCTTCTTTAGCTACTCCTAGCAACTCGGGCCCTGTCTCCTCCTCTGTATTCTCCCTGATGGGCTGCTAAGTTCCTCCCTGCTGCCCAGATACCTGGTGCCACTGTGCTGTGAATTCAGGTATTTCATGACACTGATAGTGTTCCAGAGGGTTCCAGCCATCACTTCAACCCAGAAAATGGTCCCATCTGTGACTGGCAGTCATGGCTGGCGTAGAATGACACTGACTGTGAAATTACCCTGTGAAATTTTATCCTGGGCTTGCAATTAGTGACTGTTTGCATTCATTAGAAGTGGGTGTGTTCAGGGAATTCATGGGCTTTAGTTTCAGTAATATTTTAATTCACAATTTTTACGATCTGCAGTGTTAATTAAAAGTCTCCTGCACTGGTGTGTAGGCCTCCTGGTCAGGAGGGATTGCCTGAGTAGGGACAAAAGAAAGTTCTATTTACTAATGGAATATGCACAGTGTAACTATAGATTCTAATGACAGCACATTGAAAATCAGTCACACATTGCTGCCTATTGTGTTTATTAATTATCATTGTAGGTGTTCTCGTAAAGGGACAGTCTTTCATATGTAATTTCTTAGAGTCTAGGTAGCATCTTGGGGGAAATAACTGAACTTTGTATATAGATATTCTTCTTCAATGTTGGACTCATGTAGTCTTTAGTTTTGACAGGTTAATATGCTGTTTCAAACACATATTTTTCAAGTTAGCTACATTGTAAATAATATATAATATAATTCCAATTCTGTACTCATATTTTATTCAAACTTCATTGATTCTTGGAACTTTATCTTTGAAGTTTTATGCTCATTTAACAACATTTTGGGAGCTTTGTTCAATGTCATCAGTGTTTATTTCCTGAAAGCAATTCACTTTGTAAAATTAATTTAAAAATTTTAAATTCAGCTAGCATAATAAATGTAAGACTACATATACTATTTATTTGGAGAAAATAAGATTAACTACAAGATATACAAGACCTATAATAACACTCATACTTTATATGTTTTTCATTATATTCTAGCATTTAAAAAAAACTTTAAAAAAGATAAGAATACTTAAACACAAAATACTGTTTTTTTACTAAAATGAATTTGCAATTGCTGATACTATCATGGAGATATGATATTATTCTCTCTTTGTGACCCAATTTAATTATGTAAGTCCCAGATTTTCAAAAAACTTTGGTGCTTGGAACTTCTACTTTTGACTAACATTTCCTCTTTCATTTCTGATTTTATTTGACCCTCTCCCCACCCCTCGCCTTTCTCTTTCTCACTCTCTTTTGATGAGTCTAGTTAAAGGCTTATAAGTTTTTTGGTGTTTTTTTTTTATCTTTTCAAAGAGCCAACTCTTAGTTTCATTGACCTTCTCTATTGTCTTTTAGTCTCTATTTCATTATTTTTATAATCTTTGCTATTCTCTTCATTCTACTACCTTTGGTCTTGGTTTTCTTTTGTTTCTATTCCCTTGAAGTGTAAAGTTACTTTGTTTATTTAAGAGTTTTTCTATTTCTTGAGGTAGGCATTTATTGCTATGAACTTACCTCTTAGAACTGCTTTTGCTGCACCCCACACATTTTGGTATGTTATATTTTCATTTTCAATTGTCTCAAGATATTTTTTTTTATTTCTATTTTGATTTCTTCTTTAACCCATTGGTTGTTTAGTAGCAAGTTGTTTAATCTCCACATATCTGTATGTTTTCTAGTTTTCTTTGTGTAATTTAATTCAATCTTATAGCATTGTGGTCAGAAAAGATGCTTAATATGACTTCCATCCTCTTAAACTTATTAAGGCTTGGGTTTTTGTCCTAACATATGATCTATCCTGCAGAATGGTCCATGTGTCCTTGGCAAGAATGTGTATTCTATTGCTTTTGGATGAAATATTTTGTGCATCTGTTAAGTTCATTTGGTCTTATGTGTAGTTCAAAGTCAATGTTTCCTTATTGATTTTCTATCTGTATTGATGTAAATGAGATATTAAAATCCCCTACTGTTATTGTGTTGCTGTCTATCCACCCGCCTCCCCCAGTTAGGTCTGTTAATATTTGCTTTATATATTTAGGTGCTTCTATGCTGAATGCATAAATATTTGCAAATGTTATATCCTTTTGTTGCATTGACCCCTTTATTATTAACTCCCATCTTTGTCTCTTATTTCAGTCTTTGATTTAAAGTTCATTTTGTCTGATATACATATAGATACTCCATCTTTCTTTTGGTTTCCATCTCATGGGATATCTTTTTCCATCCATTCACTTTCAGTGTCCTTACATCTAAAGTGAGTCTCTTATAGGCAGCCTATGAAGTAGTCCCCTTTGATCTATGGGGTATATGTTCTAAGACCCTTAGTGGATGCTTGAAACCATGAATAGTACCACACCCTATTCAGCTATATCAACTCTGCTGGAAATGTGGCCATAGCTTCTTCATTGGCAGACATAGCTTCTCCAGTAATGCATCTCGGTGTGGGTCTTGTTGATTTCATCTTATTTGGAACTCTCTGTGCTCCCTGGACCTCAACGTCTATTTCCTTTCCCAGATAGGGAAGTCTTCTGCCATTATTTCTTCAAATAATATTTCTGCCATTTCTCTCTCTCTTCTCCTTCTGTGACCCCGGCAATGTGAATGTTGGTCCATTTAATGTAGTCCCATAAAGCCCTTAAGCTATCTTCATCCTTTTTCTTTCTTTCTGCTGATCTAACTGGGTGAGTTCCACTACCCTGCCTTCAAGTTGACTGATTCTTTCTTCTGCTTCGTCTGGTCTGCTATTGAACACTCTAGTGTATTTTTCAATTATTATTGAGGTCTCTAGAGAAGATTACAGTCAGTCCCTAGATGTGTTTTGAATTAGAAGCCTCACGTCAGGCTGCAGTCACGATGATTAGCTAATAGGCCTCCTTCATAGAGAGACTGAGCTCCTGGGTCTGTTGCCCCTTGCTGTGCCCTGGAGATGGTAGCTGTTTAAGAACTCTTTTTCTATTGGTTACAGTCCTGTGGGACCCATGAACATAAACTCCACTGTCAGCCAGGACCAGGCAATGTATAGGTGTCCCTTGGCAGCAGCTGTAAAAATTGGGGCTTTAGACAGGGGTATGAGCTCCTTTCTGGATGACACCAATTATTCGAGTCCCATGGGACCAGGGACACAAAGTCCCCTGACCACCACAGCCAGACAATCAAGAGGCATCCCCTGGGCAGCAGCTATAATAATTGGAACGCCAGACTCATGTAAGAGCTCCCTTTGGTGTTCTGCAGCACAGCAGAGAGACTGTGAGAGGGCACCCACCAGTCTCCATGCCCAGACAGTGTTCAGCAAGCACCTAGATGTGTGTATTAAACCAGATACCTGCCCTTCAAGCCAGCACTGGGAGATAAGCAGGTGAGCCTCCTTCACTGTAAGTCTGGGTGCCATCAGCTGCCTCTGAGCTGGGTTCTGGAGTGGGTAAGTTCAAGTATCCAGGCCCTGTAAGAGCTGTCTCCCAGATTGCTACTGTCTAGTGGGTCTCAGGATGCAGGCCCAGTTGGTTTTCAAATTTAAATGTTTTGGGGGCTTGTCTCGCAGATGCAGTTCCTAAAAGTTGACGTACCCAATGTGGATTCAAACCTTTCACTCCTCAGGGAGAAGCTTGAGGTTTTGAGTTTTCTCCCTGTTGTGGGTTGCTGTGTTGGGGGTGGGTTTGTGGTGAGATTGTGTCCCAATATTAACTCATTTAACCGTCCCCCAAACTTTTGAGGTAGGCAACAATACTACTGTTATTTTATAGGGGAGGAAACTGAGGCACAAGACGTTATCACTTGTACAGGGTCACCCACTAATAACCTGGGCTGGTGGGTCCTAAATCCTGTGTTCATAACTACTGTGTTCTGGTAGAAGATTTTAATACCCTTTAACCTTGAACAAAAACCAAAAAAAGTTCTTCTGTATTCAAGGATTTTTGTCTTAGCATGTTGACTTAATGAGTTTAATAGTCAGTGTCTATAAGTTGGATGACTACTCAAAACCTCCCCATATTTTATTATTATAAAAACTGTCTTAACATAAGCAGAAGCTTAAATTTTCATTTGTTAAGGAGGATGGACAAGCAGAAATCAACCCAAATTGTATGAAATTATTCAGGTTTAAGTAAAATGCGAAGGAGACAAAGGCACAGTCTTTCACTATGACATTCGAAACTGGACTTTGCTCTGCCCAAAGGGTGCTCAGGCTGATACTTCCAGAAACCTGGGTTATGATGAAGCCCCAGCGGCCATGATTTATGGCACAGCCTTAAACACGTAGCCCAGACATATGTCTCTTCACATCTTGGCAGACTGATAAATACTACAAAGGTAATTTAGGTATTATTTAAAGTGATTAAAAAATAACTTGGAAAATTTCAAATTGGCTCTACATAGAATTTGGAATTTTCCACGCTGTTTTTCTGTGTCTTTTGTGTGCTGGAGAAGGGGCATTCCAGCCTGGGTGTGATGGAGGATGCAGCAGAAGGAAGACAGAATGGGAAGTCCTGCCGTAAAATGCCGGCAGAGCCAGTGTTTGTTCTGAAGGCCAAAAGAAACGTCCCCAGCTTTTTAAAATTGAAATGATTCTTTTCCAATCATTGAGTATCTATCAAATGCTAAAATGAGGACTCATTAGACTTTCTCAACTTTAACATTTTGGTTTTCCGATCGCTAAAGGAAGAAAAAAAGGAAAGAAAAGGATTTGTAGCAGTTTAAAAGCAACATAAAAATGGATACTATACCATTGTAGTGCTAGAGTCAACCTACAAACGTTATCTTTGCCAAAAGTGCGTTTCATTATATGTCATTATGAGATGAATAAAAAGAGAGTCCTTGCCCATCTTGGAATGGGGTGGTAGTCTGCGTGGAGGAGTAATAACAGCAGTAACAGTATCAATAACAGTGAGGTCATTGAGGCCTTTCTCTATGCAGCTTAAGAGTTTTACGGGTATTACTTATTTAATGCTTCCAAAGACTGGGGAAGGTAAATATTATTATGGGGTGTGAAGAGGTACGCAGCACGCCTAATTAGTGTGTTGTTTGGTTAAAGATCAGAAGCAGGGGGTCTTGCTTGGATCAGTAACAGTGGCAGACAGGTGGAGCTCTGTGTAGATGCTTTATACCTGAAATCCTAGGTGAGGAAGCACTATGAGCTTTGAAGCACGCATTACTTGGAGGCAAACTGTGGAAGTCTTCATTCCAGGTGAAGGCTGACATTGCTGTACTGGGTGCTCAAGCATCGCAAAAGCCTTCAGATAAGAAACACGATTTTAAGTCAAAGCTATTCTCTCACAGATGCTGAGAGAGTGTATTGAAGTATTATAAAACCAACTGCTCCTATTTCAGACTGGTATTTAAAGACATATCGAAAATAACTCTGAATTATATTTTCAGTCTTGGTAATGATGGAGAATTAGTCATAAGAGTCAAATTTAAACAATAAGGAATTAATTTTCTTTCTATGCACAGATCCAAACGGGAAGGCTGGCATCGGCCTATGCTGTCAGGGATCAAAATTTGTCAGCTGGGGGTGACTTAGAAGACGTGTAGGCACATGACACCACAGCGAAGAAATAATTACCCTTGAACCTTTCCCAGGTACCACATGTAAAACTGCAGCTACGATCAGAGTGAGCAAAACTTGATTTGACAGGAGAAATGCTTGCCATTACTGATAACAGTACCCTGCAGCGAGCAGGACGAAGTGAGTAAGTGCCTGGAGTATTTTGCACAGGTCCTGGCCCACTGTGTGCCTTAAATTCTAAGGCGGTGTTGGTACTAGTCTACTCTGGCTTTAAACAAATAAAATAAGATGCAAAACCCTGGAAGGAAAAGAAGGAGTGCCTTAAAGACAAAGCAGTTCCTGTAGTTTTTTTCCCAGGGCTGTCTAGTGGCCGTGAGACGGGGACGGGTAGGAAAGAGCACGGCTGACCTTGAGATCAGCAGCTGAGGGCCTGGGAGAACACACTGCTGCTTCCTTCTCTCATCAGACTTCTCACTTCATGTAAAGCCTTTCAACCAAGTCTTGATTCCTTCCTTTTGCAGAAATAAGTTAATTAAGCTTTTAAAAAATAGGCCAGACTTTGCTTCTTTCTTTTTTTTTTTTTTTTGGAAGCACCTCAAGTTTAACTCCAGACCCTACCTCAGTGATCCCCAAATTTCTATCATTTGTATATTTCAGTCTTTCTCCAAATTTATTCCCATTTCCAACTTTTTCAAATGCAGTATTTTGTACAGCTGTGTCACAACGTATAATGTCGTTTGCCCTAAATAAAACCGGAAAACAAAACAAGGTAAATGAATATTTTTTCATCTCCAAATGTAAAATGTCAACATAGGTGCTCAAAAAAGCTGTTTCTCCTTCGACCAATCACACTAATGAGAAGACTGTCACAAAGCCACTGTCATTTGGAACTCTCTTAACTCTGTGACCTTAAATAGTACAGAATTATCCCGGTGCCCGTGAACTCACTAGTGATCTTTGTGCGTCCTTCTTACTTGGTCAGTCCTTCAGAGGGCCTGTAGTGAAATGAAAATAAAACATTTATATTCTATGGCGACATTCTAAAAATAATTTTAAAACAATATACTTAAACCCTCAAACCTAGTTTAATTGTAATTTTAAAAATATAACTTCTTAAAAATAATGAATACTTTAATTATGAGTTAAATCATATTTCTAAAGGCTCACAAAACATTAAAAAAACACACCTTAAAATAATTTGTTCCAAGGGTATATGATATTGACTCAAAAATGTAGTGAGGAGAAACGAAGTTATATAAAATTTAACATTAAAATATTAGATTTCATACAGGTTATTAATATGACAATATAATTGAACATTGTATATGCATTTCATACAATTTATTATGTATTTCACAGCAAAAGTGGTCTAAATTTATAACATGCTTAATTGGTGAGAATTTCAGACTCACAAGAGATACTGAAATATCTAAAATCTGCTTGTTTAAAATGTATTCATGTGGTTCTATTTAAATTGGCACATCTTTTTCTGATGTGCATTTTATTTTTCATGAACTTTCTTTTTAGTAATTATTTTAATTTCAGATGGTGGGCTGTTTGGCATTTGCTTCTGAAAAATGAGATTCCATCCTGATCCTTCGAAGTTTTATAAAATGTTACTAAGATAATATGAAAACGGATTCCATGTCCAATAGTAATATTT
Organism: Rhinolophus sinicus; assembly: GCF_057876585.1. Lineage (NCBI taxonomy): Eukaryota > Metazoa > Chordata > Mammalia > Chiroptera > Rhinolophidae > Rhinolophus > Rhinolophus sinicus. The sequence goes on along the minus strand of NC_142502.1, from coordinate 3,975,082 downwards.
TGATTTTTCTTGCATTAATTATCACTGGAAAGCAATTTTCACAATTGGTGTGTACCCATCTTAGTAATCTGCATTCCTCCGTATTTCCCTTTTTTCATGATTCTACTTTGTTTCTGTTTTTCTGTTTGACATTTCTGCTTTGAATGGTTTAAAATGGTGTCTAGTGGCCAGGTGTCACACAGCCTGTGCCATATCCATGAAAATACCCATGAAAATACAGGAGAACCTCCCAGTGGTCTTGGAACAGTGACATACAGTGTGCTGCCAGAATCTGTGAAAACTCCCACCCCCAGTCGGGCTGCTGACACCCCACTGAAGGATGTCACCCCTGGCTGACTCGTGCACACCTCTTCAGAGCAGGTCCTGAGACCTGAGTCTTCTCCAGCAGAGAAGGCTTATCAGCACCAACCAGCAAACTAGATGGCTGACGCTCTAATAACAGCAACTAGGGGTTTGCAATGAGTCACCTTAGGTCATGCTCGTGACAGCAATGCCATAAAGGTGCAAATATTATTCCTGTTTTGTGGATTAAAAACCCTGAGATGTAGAACTTTAAGTGATTTTTCCAAGGTCTCAGAAGGTGGAGTTGGTAGCACTAGCCCTTAAACCACGAGTGTCATACAACTTGACTCTGCCCCCATTGTTCTCAGAAGCGCAGGTCTGGGAGGCAGCCGGACGGAGTCCTCTTTTCCTCAGACACAGAACTTACACTCAGAGTCTATCTAGATGTCAACAACGTAGGAATCCTTTCACATTCCTGCCATGTTTCCTGCTTTATTGAGGGGATTTCACCTGGGGACGTCCAGGGTCGCCTGTTCTTATGCATTGATGCTTCCAAAGGAAAGTTGGCCGTGCCTTTTCCCCAATGACTTCTTTTTTGTGTTCTCAATTTTTATACTTTTTTCTTGGTTACCTGGAGCTTAACCTCAATAGGTTATCCAGGAAGGACATCTTTATTTACTATTTCTGACCCCAAGCATATCCCAAGAAAACTTTTCAGTGACCTCACCTGTATGATAACAGAGTAGGTGAGAAACATTCCTACTTCGTGTACTTTTCATCTTGTACAGAAGTACAAGGCAGTCTTTCTTTTCCATTTGGAGAGAACCTCAGTGTTTGTTTGTTTGTTTGTTTTTTAGGGTGTCTAACACTTGTTCCTTTACCCTTGTAAATCATAAAGTATGCCAGAATGGAAGGGAATACAGCTTTCTTTTCCATTCAGATAAACATTGAACCCTAATTCCATTTTTTTCATAGTTTCTCATCTCTGAAGAATGTTCTTCCATAATTTATGTGATTATTGCTTGTGTCCAAGTCACTCTGAATCCCCTGGAAAACCTCTTATCTTTATGTGGACTCTCCCTCCTCTTCTGTCCTGAATTGTAAGGGAGGTTTACAAGTTCTCTCACAACATCTGCTGGGTTTCCCAAAGTCTATTTTCCTCCTCACTGTCTTTTAGGAGTTAATTCACATTTGGACTGTAATTCACATTTTAGTTTCTTATCTAATTTCCTTCTTCATCTTGGGTATTACTCCATACTGTTTTGACGTCTGGTTAGGCTTTGAGTATAAATAAATGAATTTTTAGTTTTCAATCTTGTTTTTTTAATTTGAGTTCCTTCCAGAAGCAAATCCCGAGACCAGGATTGGTGTACAAGAAGTGGCTTTGTGAAGCGACGTGGGGAAGAGAGATGGGGTGGTGTTGGTGGTGGCGACAGCCCTGTGGGCAGCTAACCCTAGCTGCAGGCAGTGGGCCACAGGCCTGAGTTGTCACATGACAGATGAAGGACTGGGTCATTCCTCTGGAGGACTGCTCCCGGGAGAGTTGTGCCCTGGCATTTTGATCTATCACAGAGATGGGCAAAGTGACATTAGCTTCAGAGAAGGCTGGCACAGACGGATGCCCATGCTGCTTCGGGGAGGCTGGCATGCGCTGAGATGGCAAGGGTGAGGAGGTGACAATAAATACTGCAACCCCCATCGGAAGGAAACCTCTCCACTTGGGCCCATAAGAAATTTGTGTGGAAATGCAACCCCTTCATGTAAATTTATTCTGAAGTTAAAAAGCATAATAAAATATAATTATAGTTAAGTTAAAGCTCTGAAAATAATGGGGTTCATTACTGATGTTTTGATGTTACTCTTCTTTTTCCTGTATATCCCACTGGGCGTATATTACATTTTAAAAGCATCATATACATAATGAAAGTGCACATACCAGTGAATTTCTATCAATTAGACACACCCGTGTGACTTGCGTCCAGATAAGTAAAATGACCATTAGCTGAATTCCAGAAACTTCTCTGTCCTCCCTTCCACACCCTACCTCCCTTCTCCAGGGGCAACTAGCATGATTCTTACTCCTGTCAGCATAGATTAGTCATGCCTGGTTGACATTACTTTCTATCAATAGTCATACAGTAAGTACTCTTTGGTGCCTGGCTTTTTTCTCTAACGTCATGTTTTATTCATACAGTTGCAAGTAGTTGAATATTGTTTATTTCCAATCCTGCATAATGTTCCAATAAATGTATACATCACACTTGCTTTACCTATTCTATGGTTGATGACCCCTTGGACAGTTGCCAGTTTGGGGCTATTATGAGAGGTATTGCTATGAACATTCTAGTTCATGACTTTTGGCAAATGTAACGTGTGCATGTGTTTCTGCTGGATACAGAGAACCTTGGAGTAGAAGTGCTGGGTTATTATGTACTTGTGAGTGTACACGAAAATGTTGGGTGCTCCAAAGGCTGTGCCAGTTTACTCTCTCACAAGTGGTGTACGGGAGTTCCAGTCACTTCACATCTTTGCCAACTCTATTATTTATACCGTTTCATCTTAACCATTCTGTTGGGTATGTAGTGGGAATGCATTATGGCTTTAATTGTCATTTCCAAGCTGACTGAGAAGCTGAACATCTTTTCATTTGCTTATTGGTCTTTTAACTATCGTTTTCTGTGCAGAATTTGTTCAATGCTCTTATGCAGCTTTTTTTTTTTTGGTGTGGAGGGGTGGGGAGCTGCATGCATTTTTAATTTTTTAAATTAATTTGTAGTTCTTTATATGTTCTGGAGGCCAGTCCTTTGCCAGACATATGGCTGGTGACTATGACTTGCCTTTCACTCTCTTAGTGGTGTCTTTTGTGGAACAGAGCTTCTTAATTTTAACATAGAACAATTTATCAATTTTTCTTCTATTGTTAGTACTTATTTGTATACTTTTGAAGAAATTTTTTCTTAATTCAAGGTCACAAAAACCTCCCTCTATATTTTCATCTGGCAGCTTTATTGTTTACCTTCCCCAATCAGATCTGAAATCTATCAGCATTTGATTTTTGTGTATGTGTTCAAATATATTTGTTTGCCACGTGGATAGCCCATCGACCCGGCACTATTTGCTGAAGAGACCATTCCTCCCCTCGAGGCACAAAGAGGTGCCTTTTTTTGAAATCAGACACCTGTGCATAACGTCTGTTTCTAAATTCTAGTCTGTTCCATTATTCAATTTGTCTATCTAACCTTTCCGAATTAAAAATGAATTTCTCTTTGTTGTCCCACTCATTGCACATATACTAGGCTGGGGAGAAAGAGGAATTTCCTGGAATTGAGAAGGAATGGAAGTGAACTTGAGGTCTGTTGGTGGTGCTTTGCATATTCCGAAAAAAATGAAAATATTTTGGTTTTAAGAAATGAGCATCTGGTGACAATTTCAGAATGACAATAAAGAAGTGCATAGAGGGATGCATCTGTTTGTCTGTCTGTATATGTATTTTGGAAAGAAAACTGGTATCAGTTCAGGAAGGAGTATGACTTTTCCTCAGATTACATCGGTTTCTTCTCTAGTCTAGGACAGTTAGATGTCGTTATTCGTCTAGCTGATGGATAGCAGTAATTGAAAGAACATACACTCTGGTTAAATTTTAGCAAATATATACCAGTCCTGATTACAGCAGGGAAATAAAAAACAGAACAGCCAGGGCCTGTGTTTGCTGTCGGGGGTGGGGGGGGGGAGACATCATTTGGGGCAATATAAGAGTTCATAAAATTTTTATCCAAACTGCTAAAAATTTCCTCCCAAATGTCCATCTTAACTTAATGACCCGGCTGAAGGCATCGTTTATCGTATGTTTTGTTTGACTAAAAGCAATGCAGAAATTCCTAAGGAGAAAGGTTAGAATTTTCTCAAAGTAGTCACTGAGAGTGTAGAAAATTCTGAGTCTACTATATATGGCTTTTAAATGGCATTTTCATAAATTGATTTGCTTATTTAAAAATAAATGTAAAACATAGGATTCTTACTTTACAGCCTGTGAACCTGTTCTGTCGATTTAATTAGATCTGGTATCGCTGATCATTTGGCAAACAGCGATCATTTGGAGGAAGGTTAATCTGTTGGGACTATGATTATTTTAATAGAAAGCTATACCACTCCAGCAGGCTCTTTATCCGTCTATCTCTACATGTATGTATGTATGTATGTGATATATGTTGGGTTTTTTCGACGGAGTCGGGAAATGGAAAAGGAGCTAGGGGCTGTAAGAAGGCTGAGCAGAACCTTTGTGTTTCGGGTTCTGACCCCGGAGCAGATAAGTAGATGCTGGGAGCTACGCAAGGAGCGCAGGGCTGAGCGGAACCGGAAGCCTTTCGACCTCATTTTTAACCGAGGCTCTGCACAGAATGCGCGGGGCGCATGTTTTCTTCCGGAAGATGGAGCCTGGGGTGAGTGCAGTGGTGCGGGAGGGGTCTCCATCAGGAGCTGGGTAACCGCTGGGTGACCGGCAGTGACAGTCGCCCCTTGGTAGGGAAGACCTGGTGCACACATGGTTTCCGAAAAGCCTCTGCTCCGGTGCTAACCGGTAACGAGTGCACTTGTAGAAAACAGTTCAGCACAGGGAGACACTTGCATGCTCCTTCTCTTAAGAAGTCTTATAGTCCTTTCTGCCTTCGACACAGGAGAGAGGAAACCAAGAAAACCCGGCCTGCGCATGTCCAAGCCATCTTCCCAGGGGGGGTGCAGGGTGCGTCGTCCAGGTCCCGGTCCCTTTGGAGGTCGGAGGGTCTCCCGGGTTTCTCTAACTCAGAAGGAAGGATGCCACGCAGTCTCCTTCGAGGACACAGATAACAAGCCGGAGGGGACCTGGACAGCTTGAGGCCGCCAAATCATCTCATCAGTTTCCGCATTCTACATTTGTAAAAAAGATGGGAAACTGTGGAGATTGATAACCAGGGCACTGGCGGTGGCTCGGGGCAAAGTGAGCGCTCCCGTTGACGAGACCCTCACTGCACAGTTACGGCCTGGGGTTTCGTGTGCGTTGCTTTGCGCCCAGGCCGCCTTCTCCACCCGCACACCGGGCGAGGCGATCCCATTCCGGGTCCGTCCCTTCTCTGTGAGCCATAAAGAAGCGACGGGAGGTGGGCAGAGCCGCTGCTCGGCCTGGCACAGTGCAGGGGACAAAGCAGGCGGCTGTTTCTGTAGCCCAGTCGGATAATTCAAGCACGAAGGCACTGAATTGAGAAAGGGGGCTTTGATGGCACTTCCTGCCTGTGGCGCCCGGCCCGGCCCCGGGACAGGGGACAGATGGATGGTTTGCTGGGCTCTGAGAACAGGACGCCCTGGTGCCAAATTGCCTGCCACGGTTTGGAGATGCTGCCAGAGCCCTGTCCCCTTCATAATAGGGATGTTTGTCTTTGGGAAACACTTGAAGTTCTACTGCTGGGGTTTCCAGGGCATGAGAATTTCCAGTCCTGGAAAAGGAATAAAACATGCAGTCCTTTTCTTTGCGAGGCTGGCTGCCCCCAGCGCAGTGTGGCTTTGTTCTAGCTCAGAGGTTGTCTTTGATCCAAGCCCACGGGACAAAAGCTGATTATCTCACCTTTAAATAGAGGGGTTTCAGCAGACACAGGGAAGCCTTAGGGGGAGAGGGGGGGCAGCCAGGGTGACCCTCCAAGTGTCCCGGGGCGCCCAGCCAGGGAGGAAGCCCGGGAAAGAACGTCCTGGCACACAGAGGGCCCACACTGAAGACATTCTCCACAGCTGCGTGTATTTGTAGACAAGGAGATGAATTAAACTGCCGGATTAACTCACTTGTGAGGAGCAATGCCTCTCGCTCCACTAATGGCTTCTGTGTTCTGCGTTGGTAACGTCATCCAGACAGTCAGGTGTGCTCGAGGTGTTTTTCTCCCCTGGAATCACAGTCTGCCGCCGAATGGTTCACTGTCTGTCACGAATGAGCATGCGAGACTGGGTGTGGTTCTCAGCAAATCAGAAGGATGCCATGTCACCAAAAGAGGGGGCCCACCGACCCTTAGGGTGAGGCAGGAACCCCAGGGCACCTGCCCAGCGGCAATACAACTTGACGGTTTCTCTGACTTCAATCTTGGACCTCATTTCATTAGTCAAACCATTGAAAGAAAACTTTGTTTTGTGTTATTGAGAAACTCAGGTTTTCTATCTGGAAAATGAAATCAGCAAACTCTTCTTACTTAGAAAGATAAGACTATCCTGTAGATATTGATAGGTATATAGCCATAAATAATAGATATAAATAGGTATATAGGTATAGACAGGTAGGTAGGTAGATGTACTTGGCTTCCGAGTTATGATTGAAAATATATAAAATTTTCCTATGTGTATTTGAATAATAATAATGGTTCACCACTCATTGAGAATTATTATCTTAGGCATAGTGCTAGTTCCTTTAACTGCATCTTCTCCTTTCGTCTGTGAAGCATTCCTTACAGGGAGGTACTATAAACCTCATTTTATAGGTAAGGATTTGAAGCTCTGAAAGTCTATATACCCTACCCATGTCCATACAGTAAGTTGTGGTCTTGAGATTCAAATCCGAAGAGTCCAAAGCCTGCCCCCATTCCCAACGTTCTGTAATGACAGTAAGAATCCTGGTACCTCATTGCACCCACTGTTTGCATGACTTGCCTCTGTGAGGGGTCCATACATGTCCACAACAGCAGGCACAATTCTAAAAGTCCATAATGTTTTTTCCTGCCAATATTGCAACAAAAAACACGATACATCTCTAGCTGGGCCCCAGAGTGCAATTTCCACACAGTGATGGGGAACCAACAGGCCGTGTACATCACCTAAGCAAACAGAGAGGGGTGAGGACTTTTCCTGTCCACACATGGCACTTAAAGTGGTCTTGAGGAATCTCTGTCTTTGGTAATCAAGTCCCTTCTTCTGAAATTGTAGGCTTTGTGCCCACAGTGGGTACATCACTAATAAACGTGAAAGTGTCAACTTCGAAGCATGGATACTTGGTACAGTGATTTAAAAACTGACAAGTAAAGCAATCCAAAATCACTCAGCAATTTCAGAAAACATCCATGTGTGATGATACACGGAAATGTGATGAGCTCAGCTCTCTGACGACACATTGCAGTAAATAGAGGGACACTCTTGTGAGGTTTAAACAGTTTTTTGCCACTTTCAGCGTTTTCTTGAGTGACTGTGTACCATCAAACTGGGTAATCATGCTTTGTTTATTTTATGGACAAGGCATTAAATTCAAATTACATCTTGGATAAGATCTACTCGATTCACATCTTAATGTGGGAATATCTCATTATCTAGGCTCACCTTTCTAATGTAGATGAATGACCCCAACCTTAGTGGCAGGTTAAAAACAGATTCAGTTGGTTCTCTCCCCCCAAAATATCTTGTGTCAAAGTTACTTTTGATCTTATGTATTTCTCATTGCTGGACACTTTCAAAAAAGGACCTGAAAAATATTAGTGTGTATGTGTACATTTCCCAAAGTAATAAAATTGATAAACAGTCCCTGTTCAGCCCCAGGCCATAATTTAATGTTTCACTGTTGATTACGGACATTACACTTTCAGTAAAACTTGTACTTGTGTCACACAGCGTACAAATGGTGTTTCCAGGCTCTGCCAGAAATTCTTGCAAACCCCGACTTGCACAGAATATCATATTGGGTTGTCCGTAATTCCCACCCCTGTTTCTTTGGTAGATGGTTATGGGTTTTCAAGAAGTCAAATCTGGATGGTAGTAGGAAGTCTTTATTTGCCATTAATTTGAAAGGAGATTATATCACTCCACTTTCTTCTTTTCAACTTCAGATAAGCATTTTCCAGCATTTTTATAAGTGCAAAGGGTATCTTCTTAATGGAAGGTCTACAATTCTTACAGGCATTTTACACGAGCAGAAGATTTTATTATTATTGTTTTAATTGTCATACTCATGGTTCCTCTCTATTTGAGGTTAGGGTCTACCATTTCTAAGAGCGTAGTGTTCTAGCAGATAAAATTGAAAGGCACTATTTTTAAAAATAATAAGTAGAATTTTTTAATCTGAATGAATTAAAATAATTTGGGTTTAAAAAAAGTTAAAAATTATAACTTAAACCTCATATTCTAATATTAGCATTAGTAGTATCTTAGATGACCTGCACATGTTTTTCATTACATATACAAAATAAAACACTGTTAAATTTCTTAGGTCTATTCCATCCCACACTTAGCACATGGTAATAATTTTGTACCTAAAATTGCTCACTCCACATATTACCAATAACAACATGACAATTTTGAATAAAAAGAATGTAGTTTTTCATTTTATATATCAAATTTTCAGAGGGCCTTTTAGGGTAAGTTCTGGAAGGGTTCATACAAGGGTGAATGGTAATCCTCTGCCTTACAAATCCTGAAAGTACACTGGGGTGAGGAGCAAATGAAAACAGGAAGAGAAATGAGTGAATGTAGATTGAGCGTAATAATTGCTATTTTGAATGATTCCAGGTATAAACCTGGGTCATGGCTTATCTTTTCATTCATTCATTCGTTCATTCATTCATTTATTCATTTATTCATCCCACACCTATTGATGCCTGCCTGTGGGATGCCAAGCACAGGTCTCAGTGTCGGTACCCAGCGTTAGTCAGAATGTGAGGTTAAGGGCACAACCCTCAGATGGCCATGTCCCGCCAGGATTTCTGATTCCAAATGCAGGCAGTTTGTGTCCAACTGAAAAATTACAGGGACGTGTCCACATAAATCCACCCTCACTTCTGACACCAATGGCTAGTTTGAGGGTTTCCCAAAACTACTCTCAGGTTCAATAATTTGGTAGAAAGAGTCAGAGAATTCACTGAAACCTGTTATGCTCATGGTTATGCTTATTACAGGGAAAGGATATATTATAATCAGCCCAGGGAAGGAACACAGGGGACAGAGTTGGGGAGGGTTCTAGACACAAAGCTAACATTGTTGTCAGGCTGCATAAACCTCCTGGCATGGAAGTGTCACAACACACATGGAGTGTTGCCAACCGGGAAGATTTCCTGAGCTTGGGGGTCTAGTTTTTAATAGGGTTTCCTTATGTAGGCACGATTGATTGATTGCCCACATGGTTAAACTCTGTCTCTAGCATCCCCCGTCCCTGGAGGTGGCCTGAGGGCCCACCCTGAATCACCTTACTAGCTTAGACTATCAGGTGTGGTATTAAGAGTCCACCAGAAATGACTAAGACATGCCTATCATTTGAGGAATTAGAAGGGTTGAGATTACTTCCAAGGAACTGGGCAGTAAGGCCAGACCTCTCTTTGGGCCAAAGTGCTTACCACTTAGCTGTGGAAACAGCAGTAACAAATCAAAGTCTCAGCCCACATGTGGTTCATACTGTGCGGGGGAGGGAAATTCCCCCTCTTCTTCCTCTAACTTCTTTTGGTTGGTCTAATAATCAAGTCGACATGAGACATTAACAAGAGAAAATAACCAAATTTAATCACATATGTACATACAGGTGTTTCATAAGACAGTCTTCAGGGAGGGGATGATATATAAACAACTAAGTACCTGATGGGGGTGAGGGAAAGGGCCAGGTGGACATCAAGCACCGTGGGAAAAGCATTCCAGGCAGAGAGGACAGCAAGTGCAAAAGCCCTGAGCCAGACACATGGCTGAGATGTTCTAGAGCAGCACGGCAGATGCGCCGTGAGCGAGGGGTGGAAAACCAGGCCTGATGTGAAGAAGTGGGCTTCCTGGGGCCTCGTGTGCTACTTCATTTGACTTTGGATCTAAGTGATACAGAAAACGACCAGAGGTGGTTTGGCACACTCTAAATTCCAGGGGATCGTGACCCCTTTGGAACTCTGTTGAAAATAGACTGACAGGGAGCCGGGGTCACCCCAGGGCCCCCACTGAGGTGGACATTGCAATCCCCAGATGAGAAGTTCTGAGCTCTTGGACTAAAGAGGAAGGAGTGAAGGGGGTGAGAACTGGCCAGATTCTGAGTGTTTTGCATGTAAAACTGCCCGGGCTTTCTGATGAACAAGCTGAGGCAGAAGTCAGTGTTGGCATCGACGTTTTCAGTCTGAGAACCTGAAAGGCAAGGATTGCTGGGCGCTGAGGTGCTGAGAACTGGTGAGAAGTGGGTTTGGGGGGACAGTGAGAACCTCTATTCAGGGTCGGGAAAGTCTGAGTGGAACTGAGGGGTATGGGGCACTTGGATTTTAAGAAGATTGGGAAAAAAATCCAGACTGAACTTCAACGTAGATGGTACTTAAAGCCAGGAGACTGGAAGAGATCAGTGAGGGGCTGAGAGCAGATAGAAGAGCGCCAGACACTGAGCCCCACGGTCCCCACATTTCAGGTTCTGGGAAAAGAGGATGAGCTAGC